>NC_133536.1:139280324-139883449 GCF_048544455.1 Silene latifolia
CTTTCTCTGGTCGGGCAAGGCCAAGGTGGGTAGCAAACATGTCCATGGTCAAGAGGAAACTAGTGTTCATGAGACGAAATTGTACGGTCTTAGTTGCCGCATCATAGGTGAAAGATCTCATGAACTCCAAGGTCAAGAAGGAGTAGGAATGCTTCCTAAGGCGATACAAACTAGTCAAACCCAAAGTCTCAAAGATGTGCCTCACATCCGTCTCTACCTTAAGGTCCTCTAAGATTGTGGTGTCGATACAACGAGTTGGTTTCATGCAAAGTTTCTATAACTCAACAAAAGCCTCCTTTTGCTTAAAGTCAGCAAAGACAATTGTAGGGTACTCAGGATCGGTGGGACAGTGGGTCCCTGACTCCCCTCCGCAACTTCGGGCTCAGAATCCCTCCCCCTCTTACTTTGACAAGTGGCAGCTGCATGTCTCGGCATATGTTTCAACATACATATTTAGGCACACAAACATACACTTTACTTGACGGAAATAAACCTTTCATGCGCACTTATGGATTAAGAAACAATAATGTAAACTAGCTTCACCAAAACAATCAAAAGTTTTAAACATGCTACTCCCACAATTCATAACAGACGGCCTTATAGCTTAAAAAAAAATTACGAAAATTGTAACATCAATTAACAAATTAAAGTATTAATCCTTTCAAAACAATTTCACAAAAAGGTAATCTATCAAAAAGATTTGGGGCAAATTTCAGTTTGGAGCACTTTTAAGACGGAGTTTTAACACCAAACATGATACCCATAACATACATTACTCAATTTTTTCTCTTCCATTCTCAAAAGACAAACAAAAATTCAATTTCTAACCCAAACCCTAAAAATTTTGGTCCATATATGTTCTCTTATAGGTTTGATTTTTTCTACTTCTAGCATCAATAATCAACAATTAGAGCAATTATACCAAATTAAAACAATTATAAGCAAGAATACATGAGTATAAATCGAATTTTTTAGAAAATCTAGCACTTTTACATGTTTCTAATCGATTAAAAACAAGAAAATGATTAGCATTCTTACCTTGAATGATTAGCAAATGAATAGAACGAATTAATCAAGAAGAAAAGCAAGAAATCAAGCACAAATTTCACCAACGGTTGAGAGAAAAGTTTGATGATAGAAAGTTAGGGTTTAGAGTAAAACGAAATAAGAAGAAGAATGAAGTTGGGAAAGTATAAGAATCCCGATAAAACACGGGTATAGCAGTACTTACTCGATCGAGTAAGTCGGGTACTCGATCGAGTGGCCTCTACTCGATCGAGTTAGAGCTACTCGATCGTGTTTTCGCTGGCGGTTCCAATGTTTTCGATCTAATAACCTCACAACTAGATGGAGTATGGTTTAATCGGTCAAGTAGGCAGTCGTACTCGGTCGAGTAAGATTAGGAAAGAGGTCAAAAGTTACGAGTTCGGTTAACGATTCCTTCAAAACAACAACTCGTGTCGAATCCAAAGTATATTTGGAACTCGTCACTGATTATTTCATCTAATTATGATGCATTAATACTTCTCAAATGTAACACAACTATTTCATCGGAACATTATATATACATATCATTCCATCCTATATCGAACATTATGCCAGACAATCTGCTATGATATCACCTTATACATATATAAAATCAACTCATTATTTTACACTTACTTACGCATATGTAAACTCAATCACTCGACATGTGATTACATTTCACCAAGCATCCATTTGGCAATATAGCTAACACTTTACTACTCGAGTTTGCTAAAATTTCAAACATGTCATAACAATTCATCAACCAAATATCTAACTTAACTATGCCATGTCACAAGAGTACGCAACAACATTCATCCATTGCATTTCCCAACATTACTTGACAACTTTTATTAACTAGAACGCATATAAAGACTCACAGCTCATTATCATCATCACATTACCCAAGGCTCGTATACCACTCCTAGCACATCCACCTTCTTTATCATATCCACACACACATATCCAACGATCCACAAACCTTCACAATTCATCGTCACTATTTGCACGCACTAAACATTACCATAGACTCCATCATAACTATTTCTAATCTATTGATCATACACATCTATGCACACAATTTCTGACTCGATATCCCCATACTCGGTGGCTCGCTTAAGCATATTGGGGCCATGATTTTGAAATGAGGACGCCTTCTCACCCAAAATCAAGCATCAGCCGGGGCTCCCAACATACATACACCAGGTTCATTTTATTAGACTCACTACGTGATGTGACTCATATTTGAGCACATTTAGTCCCCGAATTAACCTCGTTCCCATGCTTTCTAGCATATATTAGGGTCATTTCTTATCTTTAGTTTCCCATTTTGCATATTCTTTGAGGTTTTGTGTCCTTAGTAAGAGAGGATTTCTAACCTTGCATTTATAAGGCAAATTAGAGCTAAATGGATCTCATCTAATAACCAAGCATCAAGGAGAAGACCGACACTAGAGGCCTAAGCAAATAAATGAAGTGAAATGGGAAATGATGAAAATATCCTTAGACCCCCAACACGATCCCCGCGGATTGTTAAGGAGCCAAACAAGAGGAGAACCCTGTGCCACGATCCGAGTGGCCTGAGCTCAGGACGAGTGTCCCAGAGGCAGGATCCGAGAATCTCCTATATGATCCGAGCGGATCTCCTTACACGACCAACCCTGCTTCAGGAGAGGACGAGCGGATCCTGGTGGGAGTTGCAAGAACGATCCGCACATATCCCTCGGGATGAACAAGATGGTTAAGTTTTCTTAGGGTCTTAATAGTCATTTAAGCCCTTTGTAATCCTAATCCTTGTACTTAATTTTAGTATAAATACCCCCATTGTACTACCTAAATTAGCATTTCATCTTAATCAACCCTTAATATCATCTTAATCCTCTCTTAATTTAGTCTTAATTTAGTTATAATACACATTTCAATATTAACCACATCTTAATCTTTCATTAATCTCTAAATTGTTTATAGTTTTATTTGGGTAATTAGAAGATAATTTGGGTTTATTGGAGGATTGACAACCTTCTATCTTTCATCAAGTACTTCTATTATTCTTTGCTTTATTATTTGGATCATCTCCATAGGTATAATCCCTTTTTACCCTTGCTTAATTATTGTTAATCACATCATTTATTCATCATGTTTTGCTTTGTTAGTATGATTGGCAACCTTATTAGCATGTTAAACTTGATCATGAGTGATTAATCCTTTAGCTTTGGTTAATGGAGAATTAGGGGAAACAAACATGGGGATTGATCTATGCTTAATCTAATATGTTCTCATAATTAATTTTCTTGCTTGTTGTGATTTCAACCTATGCACATGTTATGTTTGATGAAATGCTAGACTATGAAACCTTGCATTTTTTACCCATCTCTTATCATTTCAATGAGGCTTGTAAGACATAAACCAACTCGAGCCTTGTTAGACCATGCATAGAGTTGAATAGGAGGAGACTAAGTCGAAGTGTAGGTGTTGTACAGTCTAGACGACTCGGCTCCGGGACCTAAATCTTCCTAGGGATTGTAAGATATACACTAACTCGATCCCATCACAACAATAAGTGCTTGCTTCTAATTGGGAACATGTTTGTATGATCTATTTCCATGAATCCCCTATGAACTCATGACACCCTAGTGCTTTTAGTCAATTGTTTACAACCCCTTTTATTGTTTTTTATTGTTTTCATTAATTTACATTCATCTTCTTGATTAGTTTAGATTACATCTCATCTCATACCAATTTGTGACACCCTAAGACATAGCTACTTGCAATTGAAATCCTAAATCAATACCCGTCCCTTGGGATCCGACCTTTACTTACCTCTTTACTAAGAGTAGTTTGTGAAGTTATAAATATTGTTTTGGTTGATAGCTTTGAGGACGAGACTATTTCACACCAAAAATGGCGCCGTTGCCGGGGACGATGTTCAATTGATTTGATTTTCGTTAATTGTTTTTAGTTGTGTCTTTTTTTACCTTGGGGAAGTCAATCTCCTCAAGGTAGTTCTAATTGTTTTCGATTTGTTTGATATTTTGCATGACTAGGAGATCACAAGGTAATTTATTACCTATTGATTTCGAGAATGAAAAGACCTTAACTAACAATAGAAGAGTTGCTAGAAGTACTTCGGGAGTTGTAGGTATTAGAGAGATTGTGGACATTCAACCAAATAACATTGAGTTTGTTAGCCCTTTCGCAAGAGAAGGAGAGGATAACCCAATTCAAAACCAACCACGAAAACAACCCACAATGCGTAAATTTTCTTCTCATTCCGTACCAACCGAGGAGAACCTACCAAATGGTAATCCTACACCACCACATTTAACCGGTAATTTCATTGCGAAATCCGCATTCATACAATTAGTTGAGAGAAGTCAATTTGGAGGGATGCATAGTGAAGACCTTCATTTACATATGGAGATTTTTTGTGACTATTGTGATGCAATTTCTCAAACCGGAGTTACTCAAGACCAAATCCGATGGGTATTGTTTCCTTTTTCTTTGATCGGTACCGCAAAGAAATGGTTGAAGAGCCTAGACAAGGCTACCCTTGGTATTGATTCATGGAAGAAGCTAGTACTTGCCTTCTACAAGAAATTCTATCCTCCGGAGAAGACTAATATGTTGAGATCCCAAATCACCGAGTTCAAGCAAAGGGATGAGGAATTATTATAAGAAGCATGGGAGAGATTTAAGGACACTTGTCGTTCTTGTCCACACCATGGGCTTTGTGAGTGTTTCCTTGTTCAACAATTTTGGAACGCCTTATATGAAGACTCACGTAATGTGCTCAATATGGGATCCAATGGGATGTTTACGGAAGTTGATGACAATCAAACATGGGCCAAAATCGAAGAGATTGCGGTTCATAATTCCCAATATAGTAGGCCTTGAAAGGCCACTAGAGGAGGAAGGCATGAGGTAGATTCCATCACACAATTGGGTGCTCAACTAAGTGCTCATATCGACACCATTAATTTGAAGTTTGAGAAGGCTATGGCTAAGCTTGATGAAGCTTCCAAATCACCCAAACAACATGTTAATGCTATGGTGGCATCATCCTCAATTCCAAGTGGAGTATGTGAAAGTTGTGGAACTTTGGGACATGAGCAAAGTGAATGTAGGGGAACAAATGAACAAGTGAATGCTTTCCCAGGATACAAGAATGGCACCCCTTATTCCAACTACTATAATGAGAATACCAAATTTCATCCAAATCTTTCATGCAAGAGCCAAAATGTCCAAAACGCCCAACCAATATACACCCAACCTCCAATGAGAAATCAAGCTCAAAGACCCTTTTTCAACCAAGGCCATGGTTATCAAAATCAACCTTCCTACAACCAATCCAATGACCAAAGCTTTAATGTTAGAAAAGCGGTCCTCCAAATGTAAAAGAACTAACAAGAATTCTTCATCCAAATGCAAAAAGATAGCCAAGCTAAAGAGATCACCATCAACAACATACTTGCCCACACCAAAATGCTAGAAACTCAAATAACTCAATTAGTATCTTCTAGCTCTCAAAGACAAAAGGGGCAATTACCACCTCAAGGTAATCCTCTAAGAGATGAGACGGTGAGTGCCATCCATTTGAGGAGCGGTACAAGATATGAGGGGCCGAAGAGGTCAATTGATGAAGATATTGTGGATGTTAGTGACAAGCAAGGAGTTGTGGAGAACTCAAAACAGGTAGATCCCACTACCAATGAAATTTCAAGGAAGAAGAATTAAGAGAAGGCTAAGGAAAAAGAGCCTATTGTGATTAGACTTCCATTCCTAAGTCGTCAAGCTAAGCCTAAGTTTGATGAGTAACTTGGAAAGTTCATGGAAATTATGAAGAACTTAGAAGTCTCAATCCCATTCACGAAATTGATCAATCATGTTCCGGCTTATGCAAAGTACATGAAAGATATTCTTACCAAGAAGAAATCCATACGAAAGTTGGAGACTATTGCCTTTACCAAAGTGAGTAGTGATATTCTTCAAGGGAGCTCCCCTCCAAAACTCAAAGATCCGGGAAGTTTTTCTGTTCCATGTACCATTGGCGACACTACAATCAACAAAGCATTATGTGACCTTGGAGCAAGTGTAAGTGTCATGCCATACTCGGTATGTAAGAGGCTAGGAATGGGAGAACTCAAATACACCAACATTACTCTTGAAATGGTGGATCGATCAACAAAGATACCACTAGGGGTATGGGGGGATGTGCCCGTGAGAATTGGCAAATTCTTCATCCCGGTAGACTTTGTCATTGTAGACATGGAGGAGGATTCCAACATTCCAATCATTTTAGGAAGACCTTTCTCGCTTACCGCGGGAGCGGTAATCGATGTGAAACATGGAGAACTCACACTTGAAGTAGGGGACGAGACAATAACTTTCAATCTTGACAAAATAATGAGAGCTCCCCGACTACATGAGCCATGCTTCATGGTCAATCACTATAGCCGAAAATGTGATAGAAAGAAGTTAAAATCTCTATGCAAACATCAAGCCATGGGTAAAGAAACACCACCCATATGGGAGAAGAAAGTGGATGACCTTCAAGTAGCTCTATTCGGAGAGCAAGGAATTTTCAACAACAATGAGATCTTGAATAGCTCATCCATCATGACAAATAATGAAGAAGGCCTCATTGGCTATGACAACAAGAAAGAAGAGTTGCTCTTGTCAACTCATGAAATCATTGGGGAACAAGCTAGTGAAGTTTGTGGTCTATGGGACGATGAATTTGAAGGATTAGTCAATCCTTATATTGGAAATGCTATGACCTTAGACGAAGTCTTTGTCGATCCTTGTCATCACTTTGACTCGAACCATAACTATAAAGAAAACAATGCAAAAAGATCTATGCAAGATCTTTATCATGAAAATGAGCAAGCCTTCGACTACTTCTACAAGGTGTTGAGCAATATCAACAACATCTTGGCTTTGCCCCCTTGACATCTCATCCAAGAATGAGAGTTTGGTGGAGTCCTCCCTAAACCACCATTTTTAAATATTCTAACCCCTTAACTAGCATTTTATTTCCTTTATTGCATCTTTGTCGTTTTTGGATTTGCATTTTTGTGCTTTGATCAAGATTTTTGACATGAGAGTAAGTGAGGGAGGTATTTTAACGTGTTTTGATGTGTAGTGTTTAATCAAGTGTGGGGATGGCAAATGCCTACGCTAACCAAGCCTTTGTAGTGCACCCACAACATTTAACAAAGGAAAGGAAGAAAGAACAACATGGGAAAAGGAATCCCCACGAGCAGACCTGAGCTCGTGGGAAATGAAGAGGATCCGAGCGACCCCAGCAGCAATCCGCGCATCCTGGCCTTAGGACGTGGGAGCTGGGAATGTTTGAATTGAAGAAAAAGTCCTGTAAGGAAACCTGCACAAGCCAACTTCAATCCGCTCGTCTCCAACTTCAGGACGCTCATCTTGACTTGAATACGCGCGTCCTGAGATGCTTCAAGTTTATGAAATTTCTCTGTAAGGAAATCTGCACGTCCCAGGAAGGATCCGAGCGTCCCCTCAGAAATCCGCTCGAGCTGTAGTGAATCCGCGCATCCTGACACTGGTTTGATAATTCAGGACGTCCTGTAAGACGATCCGCGTGTCCCCAGGAGAATCCGAGCGTCCTAGACCTGTACTTAACCAAAACACTGGACAACCCCTTCCTTTCCAATTCATTTCTATCTTTCAAAAAAACAAACACATACATTCTCTCCCACTTAAACCCTCAATCAACCCATTCAAAAACACCAATTTCTCAACAAAATTCACCACCATCCAAACAAAACTTGCCCAAAACAAGATTAAATCACTCCTTTATCAACAAAAGAGCATCTAAACAACAAATTCCTCACAAATTGAATTAATTTTCTGGGGTTTGGGCAAAAATTCGAAAATCCCAAATTGATTGAGGAATTGGTTGAAGTTTGAAGAAGCAAGGAACATTCAAGCAAAATCTTGGTTTGTTGATACCAATTTGAGAAGGAGAATACAATGGCAAGGACCAAAGGCGGAACCAAGGCGCCCAAAACAACAAATTTATCAAAGAGGCAAGAAGCTCTTCTTGCATCTAAGGCTTTAGTAGTGATCCAACCAAGGGTGGAAATCCAACAAACCACAACTCCTATTGAGGAAGCTGCCACACCTACTCCGGTTATAGAACAATTGCCAAATTTTCCGGAGGTAACTTTCTTAACCGATGCTCATAGTAATGCATTTTTATTGCTTGGTAAAAAGACTATTGTGGCTACCAAGTTTATTTGTCAAGATGCCTTGGAAAAATTGGGTGTGCTTGAGCGAACTAGAGCATTTTTCGAATCCATGAGATTGTTAACCCTCTTTAAAATAGAAGAATTGACTTACCCTTTATTGACCATGGAGTTCATAAGCTCCTTGAAGGTGTCTAAGATAGAGACTCGACATTATGTTGAATTCCGTCTTGAGAACAAGAGTAGAATAATGGCTTTGAGTGAGTTTGGTAAAGTGTTTGGTCTCTTACAATATCATGAATTTGAGAAAAAGCCTTTGAAGTATGATGCCGCACCCCTTTGGAAAGCAATTACCGGGCAAAATTTTGACTCTTTCCGGGAGTGCCATGCTTTATATGTTCACCATCCGGGCATAAGAGTATGGCACAAGTTTGTGGGCAATACCTTGATTGCTAGAAAAGGCATCAATCACTTCACCGAACATGATTTAGTCTACCTTGAGTCCTTCATGAATATCAATGGAAAGTTCACCAAAAAGTACAACATTCTCCAACTATTGCTTGATCGGTGGCTTGAGATTGATAATGGAAAAGATGGAGCGGCCTTCATTGTAAATGAGGGCTTGGTAACAAGGCTAGCTAAGCACTTTAACCCGAATTTCAACAAAGCTAACACCTACAAACCGGTTAAAGGGAGCAACCTCCTTGATATGAGCACTATGATCAACAAATTCCATTGGGTCAAGAATGACAATCTTGACAATAAATATGAGTGACTCATCAAAGAAGCTAAGTCCTTTGTATTGCCTAGAAAGATTTGCCGTATCTCCGTCCGTAGACCCAACTACCTATTGCCCGTCTCCAAGGAAGCCGAAGTGATAACTAAGAAACATAGGGAACCAAATACAAAGCCCTCCTCCTCCACCATTGTGACTCCACCATATCCCTTTGCCTACCAAGAATTCAAACCAAGTGGCTCTAATGTCATGGTAGGCAATGACTATTTGACCCAACTAATGCAACAAATGCATAAAGAAGCTCACGAAGACCAGGTGAGTGCTTTCCGTGCCCAATATCCACCCCTACTACACTAGATAGGCAAGGACTTCTTGATCCTTCATGTCCTTTTCCTAGTTGGGCGGATAAGGTGGTATTCTTCCCAAGTGCTTCTAAAGATGCCGAAATGGATGGTCGGGTGGCTAATGGAAAGGAGATTGTTGTTGTTGATGATGGGGAAGGTAGTGATTCATGCCAATAAGAAGGAGAGCAAGATTCAAGTTCCAATTATGATGATGAGAGTGGCGAATCCTCCGGGTCAATGGAGGTGGATGATGAAGAAGATGAAGAAGAAATTGATGATGAAAGTGATGATGATGATGGCGGCGATGAGGTCGGATATGATGATGTCGTAATGAGCGACAATTGGGGGTTGACAAGCTATTTGGAGGATACAACATATGCGGGGTTGATTACTTGACTTCAAACTATTCCATTGTGAGTTTCCTACATCTCCTTTAGCTTTGTTTAAATCTCTTGTTTTAAAATTTAAATCTTGATCATTTGTTTTCAGTCCTAGCAACACTTAAAGGACTCCCACCTCGGTTCCATTGAGGTGTCTAATTTATTGTTCCCGCATTCGAAAATCCAAAATGACAATTAGAATCATGCATTGCATCCTTACCTTGTGCATGAAATTCCCTATTTTGACACTAGAAATAGTGTTTTGATTGGTTTGGAGAAGTTCAAACGCAAGGAATGCGAGTTAATTTAAATTAGCTCTCCGATTAATAGAAATCATGCATCATATAGGGTAGATTAGATTGCATCACTTATATATATATGTCATATAGTTTGCATATTAGTGTAGAAATCATGCATTTTCATTTAGCTTGCATTGTATAATTTCCTATCGTTTTCGCCATTGTGGGCAATGCCCATACTAGTGTGGGGATGGCAAATTCTAACTTAACATTTAAAATAAAAAATGACAAAAATTGAAAAATTTCGAAAAAACACAAAAATATGTTCTTTTATTTCATAAAAACAAAAACCATAAAAATTTGAAAATTTGAAAAACCAAAAACATGTTGATTCCTTAGTAGTTTAGAATTATATATTGTGCATATACTTGTGTTTGTTTTTATGTCCTCATATCACATTGGATCGACTACGCCACATCCGAGGCATGAGGAATATGAAGACCGCATGGTATGATCTTTCCACTTTCCTTTTGCCTCTCTATGTTAATAACTATGTGGCTTTATTTTGGTTGATGCGGTACAAACCAATGTGATATTAGGAGTTGCATGTAGTTTATATGGCATACTAGTTGATAGAAGCATATGCATTAGGTTGTATAAATGTTAGTTGCATCATGGCATGTAGTTGCATTTTAGGGAAAATTTTGTGAAAACATCTATTTGGGAAACTTGACAAGTGTATATAAGGCCCTTGTAGATACTTTTTCTTCTTGAGATTTTGCTCATTAGAATACCTCTAAAACACTTTAGGATGTGTCATGCTAGTATCTTTTGACGCATGGACTAAGGAGAGTACCTTGTGGTGTGATAACTCCTTGGCTACCGTGTATTCTAAGGTGACCCTTAAAGCCATGCAACCATCTTCCACTTCTATCACATTTTGTCAATAAAAAGGGAATGGGCACCAAAATTATCGATTTGAGTTCAAGCATTCAAATTGAAAAACAAGAAGTTTGCACAAATTGCATCAAATAAAAGAGGAGTACAAAAATAAGAAATCCTATGCTTCAAATAAAAGCACCCTCGTTACAAATTAGGGTGACTTTGAAAATTGTCAAGCATCAAATTGCCAAACATCAAAGAAATGGCAAAAAGAAATTGTTCTCAAAAATGTCAAATGCCACAAGAAAATTGAGGGGGAATAACAAAATCAAATGCAAACTCCCATCACGAAACTCAAAATACATTGATTCCTTTTTCCATTGAACCCACTTTTGTGCATGGTGGAGAGAGGACGACCGTTCTTCTTGTCTAGGCAAGAAGGGGAATTCCGCGATCCTACAGTGTTTCTAACACCATAAGGAGTCTACTCTTGACGAAAGCACTTAGCAATTGAGGACGAAGATACCCTAGCTTGACACAACTTGGAGGTGATTTATTGGTATCCTCCTAGGCTTAGTGACTTGAAGAAACCATATCCATAATGGAGTTTGTACCCTTAGATTGCTTCCCTTCTACATAATTTCCGCCACTTAGATGAGGAAAGTGGCTTTTTATTTTTGTAGATGCATCTATTACTTGTTTTGTGTGCTTAATGCTTGTGTGCTATATTAGTAGGTTACTTTAAATAAAGGTCATAATTTTAGTCACCTCTTTACTCGGGACGAGCAAAGGTTCGGTTTGGGGATGTTTGATGTGACTCATATTTGAGCACATTTAGTCCCCGAATTAACCTCGTTCCCATGCTTTCTAGCATATATTAGGGTCCTTTGTTATCTTTAGTTTCCCATTTTACATATTCTTTGAGGTTTTGTGTCCTTGGTAGGAGAGGATTGCTAACCTTGCATTTATGAGGCAAATTGGAGCTAAATGGATCGCATTTAATGACCAAGCATCAAGGAGGAGACCGACACTAGAGGCCTAAGCAAATAAATGAAGTGAATGGGCAATGATGAAAAGATCCTTGCATCCCCAACACGATCCCCGCAGATTGTTAAGGAGCCAAACAAGAGGAGAAACTTGTGCCACGATTCGAGGGGCCTGAGCTCAGGACGAGCGTCCCAGAGGCAGGATCCGAGCGTCTCTTATACGATCCGCGCAGATCTCCTTACAGGACCAGCCGTGATTCAGGAGAGGATGAGCGGATCCTGGTGGGATTTAAAAGAATGATCCGCACATGTCCCTCGGGATGAGCAAGATTGTTAAGTTTTCTTAGGGTCTTAATAGTCATTTAAGACCTTAGTAACCCTAATCCTTGTGCTTAATTTTAGTATAAATACCCCACTGTACTACCTAGATTAGCATGTCATCTTAATCAACCCTTAATATCATCTTAATCCTCTCTTAATTTAGTCTTAATTTAGTTGTAATACACATTTCAATATTAACCACATCTTAATCTTTCATTAATCTCTCAATTGTTCTTAGTTTTATTTGGGTAATTAGAAGATTATTTGGGTTTATTGGAGGATTGCCAACCTTCCATCATTCATCAAGTACTTCTATTATTCTTTGCTTTATTACTTGGATCATCTCCATAGGTGAAATCCCTTTTTACCCTTGCTTAATTATTGTTAATTACATCATTTATTCATCATGTTTTGCTTTGTTAGTATGATTGAGAACCTTATTAGCATGTTAAACTTGATCATGAGTCAGTAGTCTTTTAGTTAGGGTTAATAGGGAATTAGGGGAAAAAAACATGGGGATTGATCTATGCTTAATCTAATATGTTTTCATAATTAATTTTCTTGCTTGTTTTGATTTCAACCTATGCACATGTTATGTTTGATGAAATTCTAGACTATGAAACCTTGCATTTTCTACCCATCTCTTATCTTTTCAATGAGGCTCGTAAGACGTAAACCAACTCGAGCCTTGTTAGACCATGTATAGAGTTGAATAGGAGGAGACTAAGTCGCCTTTTAGGTATTGTACAGTCTAGACGACTCGGCTCTGGGACCTAAATCTTCTTAGGGATTGTAAGATATACACTAACTCGATCCCATCACAACAATAAGTGCTTGCTTCTAATTGACAACATGTTTGTATGATCTATTTCCATGAATCCCCTATGAACCCATGACACCCTAGTTCTTTTAATAAATTGTTTACAACCCCTTTTATTGCTTTATCTTGTTTTCATTAATTTACATTCATCTTGTTGATTAGTTTAGATTACATCTCATCTCAATCCAATTTGTGACACCCTAAGACATAGCTACTTGCAATTGAAATCCTAAATCAATACCCGTCCCTTGGGATCCGACCTTTACTTACCTCTTTACTAACAGTAGCTTGTGAAGTTATAAATATTGTTTTGGTTGATAGCTTTGACGACGAGACTATTTCACACGAGACTAAGAGCTGATCGAAGATCCGGGCGTCTCAAGCCTTGGTCCCAGCATCTCAGCCCTCAATCCGAGCGTCCCGAGCCCAGGTCGGGCGGCTCAAGGCTCAATCCGAGCGGCTAACCTTCAGGTCCAGCGGATCCCTGAGCAGCACGAGTTTGCTTCAAATGACAATCCGGACGGCTCTCTCTAGGACTTGCAAAGCACCAATCATTTTCTTAGGGACTTAATCGTCATTTAGGCCCTTATTTACCCTAATACTTGTACTTAGTATAAATACCCCATTGTGTTAAGGGATTAATTACCAAGTTCTAATTTAGCTATAATGAAGTTTATATATTACTAATCAAGTTATAATCATTCATCTCAATATTAATCAAATCTTAATTCCTCTTTAATCCTTCAATTGTTCTTAGTTTTAGTTGGATAATTTGAAGACTATTTGGGGTTTATTGAAGACTTGACAACTCTTCATCATTCATCAAGTGTTCTTGTATTATTCTTTGCTTATTATTTGGATCATCCTCAAGTTGGTATAATCCTTTTTACCCTTGTTTAATTATTACTTTACTCATTTACCATGTTTAACTTTGCTAATATGATGACACCTTCATTAGCATGTTTGCCATAGTCATGAGTGAGTAGTCCCCTAGCTAGGGTTAATGGGGGATTAGGGGAACTATAACATGGGGGTAGATTTATACTTAATCTAATATGTTATCATAAGATTGCTTGCTTGTTGTAATGTTAACCTATGCACATGTTATGCTTGATAAAATGCTTGACTATGAAACCTCGCATTACTTACATCTCTTATCTATTTAACAAGACTTGTAAGATATAAACTAACTCGAGTCTTATTAAACCATGCATAGAAGTGAATAGGAAGAAAGTAATTCGACTTGTAGGTGTTGTACAGTCTTGACTGTAATACTCAGGATATTTTAGGACTTTGTTGACCGACCCTGTTGACCAAGAAAGACATTAGGGAGGAATGAGTGAGGGACTAAGTTTGGAACATGAACCTTATAGGATTTGATTACTCGACCTAGCTGAGGCTACTCGACCGAGTATCGCCTATACTCGACCGAGTAGAGCCTACTCGGCCGAGTAGTCTAGTACTCGACCGAGTATGGCTGCTGTTGACGTGTTAATATAAAACGCAAGTTCGCGAGATTCATTTCATTTCCTCATTTTTCTCGACAGTTTCTCTTTCTCTAACCCTAGCCTGCCACTCTATCCTATCACCCCTACCTTCATACACTCTCATGTATATAGCCAACACCTCCACCATGGGAAAGACGGGATTCATTTAGGAAGGTTGCGTGTGTGATTGTCGTCTATGTCGTCATCAATGCGCGTTATTAGGTAAGTTTCTGACTTGTGTCTCCTTTGGTAGATTTGAGGATGGTTGTATAATAGGGGATAGCTATCATTGTAGGATGCATATTGGAGTCTTTCTTGGCTGTGTATGGATGTCTCTCACGATTTGCGACGAGGTACCGTCAATTGATTTAAGATTGTGTTTGTTTGTAATTATTGTTATCTGCTGATCGTCGGAGTATGAGTGTTGTGGTGACAGTGGTGATGTGGTTGTGTTTGACGGTTGTGGTGTTGTGACAGCTGTGATGCTGTGTGTGTGATTGTGGTGGAGTCACTTACGGGAGTGGCTTCACACCCTAGTTCGCCCTTCGTGGAACCCGTCACGGGAGGGGATGTGCACATTAAGGGACATGGATTGTTTGTCGCTCGTTGATGAGCTGGACTAGGTGGGGATGGGCTGCGGTCACCCACTGGCGGCGAGGATTACCTGTTGCGATGGGTAATCAGGCAGGGCTACACACTTCGGTGTGTAGTCGGTAACTATGTGAGATCGGGAGACCGGGGTTAGTGGATGATCAGCTGGTTATTTATCGTACTTGTCTTATCTTAATTGCTCAGTAACTGACCCCGTGTTATGTTTTCAAAACTGTGGTGATCCATTCGGGGATGGTGAGCAGTTGGCTTAGCAGGTTCAGTTGGTTGTTGCTGTTGGGCATGGAGGGAATCGAGTCACCACGCTACCGACATAGGTGTCAGACGCATGAGTTCTTTAGGAGTCATAGTTATCTCTTGTATTTATTTTATAGCGTGGTTGTAAAGTGTTAAAGTTATTAATTATAAATGTTCTTTTATTGTCTATTTGATCTACTACCTCGGGTGACCGAGATGGTAACACCTTCATAAACTGGGATGGTCCTTGGTAAGGCGTCTTGGTGTGCGGGGGTGTTACAAAGTGGTATCAGAGCCGACGATTTTGGAACCTGAACCAATGAATCTAATGAATGTAGGGTGTCAACTAAAATGAACCTGGTGTATGTGCGTTGGGAGCCCCAGCCGATGCTAGATTTTGTGTGAGTAGGCGCCCTCACTTCAAATTCATGGCCCCATCAAGCTTAAGCCAGACACGGGGAAACATGGTAGCTAGTAAAAGTCGTTGTTCACTGATGGTTGTTATGTGCATCTGAGGTTAGAATAATGTGTAGCAATGTGCGTGGGAAAGTCTAGAATTTGTGAATGAATAGTTGCAAGGTGTGACCAGGGGTAAGTCAATTAACGTGCTTGATAATGGTTGTGTGATGTGATGATTGCTATCTTTTAAACGTTTGATTTAAGGTAAGTGCAATAGGATTAGTGGAATGTGTAATGATGTGGTATGTGAGTTTAACTTTGCAGGTACAGTAGTTAATGGTTACATGTGCTTAGGGTGACATGTAAATTGTTTTTATAGCAAAGTAAGATATGTAGGTGGAGATGATGATTGAATTGGTAATGGATGTGCAAAAATTCGTGTTGATGCGTGTCTATGTGGTAGAAGTAAGCTCTAACAGTGACGAGCCAATTGCACGGAACTCCGAACTATGATATTTATTTTGCAGGAACATTTAAAATTCAATTCCATCTCAACTCTTGGAAACTCGATCGAGTAGAAATTCGTACTCGACCGAGTAGACCATACTCGGCCGAGTATGAAGGTGCTCGACCGAGTGCCCATTTTGTGGAAATTAAAATCGCTACTGTCTTTGAAAACTCGACCGAGTAAGTAGAATACTCGACCGAGTAGTCGACACTCGGCCGAGTATACCAAGTACTCGACCGAGTACTGCTTTATCGGGACTTAACCGGGTTATACAAAAACCCAATTTTCGTCCCATTCTTTCTTATTTCCGCCTCCCAGCCCTTCATCTCCTTCTCTCTAAAACTCCATATTCCTCCTTTCTCAAGCTTTTGGGTGAATTCTTGGTGGTCAACTTGTTCTTACTTGCCACAAATCAATTCAAGGTAAGGTTTTAACTCAATTTCTTCCTTTATTTACAAAGTTATGGTATGATTTTATCAATTTCTCGAAATTCCATTATGAGTAACTGAAATTAAGTCTTTTTCTTGTTATTCCTTGGATTTAATTGTATATAAACTTCGACTATACCATTACCTAACCAATTTCTTGGTTTAACTTAGATTTTTGAGTTTTAGGGTTCGCTAAAATCGAAATTTGTTTGATTATCATACTGTTTTAAGCTTATTGATGTTGGTAAAGACGTTTTGAGTAAAGTATTGGTGTTTTGGAGTAAAATACTTGGTGAATTGCTGAGAAAATTTGCCTTAACAGTTCGTCTCAAATTTTTATACAAGTAAAAAAACAGTTCATCTTTTGTAAAGTTTTGGTGTGCCTAGTACCCTTGTTAAAGACTTGTCTTTTTTAGCATGGTGAAAACCAGGGGACTAACCAATAAGAGGACCCGTCCTAATGTTCAACTTGAAACGGGTCAGTCTAGCCATGAGCCCGTGGTTCCACCGGTGGAGGCATATCCATCGGTAGCTTTCTCTGATTTCAAGCAGCGCAAGGCCTTTGTAGCCTTGATGAGGAGTCCTTTCCGACCTACTCGGTGTGTGATCCCCGAGATTTTAGAGACCTTAGGGATTAAGGGAGACATAATTCATATATTTGAGATTTTGGGAATGGAGGGGTTATACCATTTAAGGAAGAAGTCCTACCCCCACCGGCCTTAGAATTCTTGAGCTCGTACGAGTATGATGAGAAGGGGAAGACCATCTCCTTCCGCCTCATGAATGAGGATCACGAGCTGACTTTGGATGAGTTTGCGGGCCATCTGGGTTTGGAGGAGGAGGGGACGGGATACCTGAGTGACGTGGCTAAGAATAGTGGTGCCCCTCTCTACCTTCCTTTCTTGATTGGCCGACCTGCCCCTAGTGCCAGTGATATGCTGATCAATGATGTGCAACATGTTTCCCTTCATATGTTCCTGAGGATGATGACTTGTTTGTTGTATGCGAGAGATGATGTGAGCAAGCTTAATTCTCATGACGTCATGTTGCTTATATATTACCTTAACCTGCACCGTAAGAAGCCTTTCTATTATAGTGCTCCAGGGATAGTGTGCTCTAGTCTGGAGCGCATGGCACAGTCTGAGACCCGACACATTGCTTACGGGGCCATAGTGACCCGCCTAGCTCAGCGTCTGCCTGATTTTGAGGCCCACCTCTAGAGGGGGATGAGTATGTTGAGACCGTTCCTACCATGTACGCCCAGTATTGGCGTTAGAACAGATGGTTGAGGAAGTTGGATGACGGGTCTTATGCCAGGAGGATGAGGGGATCTATGTGGATGGTACTTCCTGACCCTGCCCATCTCCCTGTTGTCGACCACTTAGCCGAGTGGGATCGCTGTGCTATACCTAGGCCTGAGCCCCAGACCTATCTGATTGATTCTACCATTCTCTTGGATCTACCTGAGCCTGTCCTGGTACCTGAGGGACAGCAGGCACCTCCCCCACCTCGTGAGCGCCGTAGGGTTAGGCAATCTAGGACAGATCCAGTCGAACCTGAGCCCTCTTACTCTGCCTCTGGCTTCTACCCTTACCAGTACTCGCCCTACCCCACGGTGCATGACCCTAAGATGCAGCCGAGTGACTTGTTTGAGCGGATCTCCATCACGTTGGTGCTCCGCAACATGCACGAGATGGCCCTTAATCAGTGCATAGGGGCACAGCTAGCGCAGCCAGTTTGGTGGAGGGGACCTGGAGTGGACACGAGAGTCTTCCACAGCTACGGAGTTGATCCCGGTTTTTGGAGGCCACCAGAGGAGACCGAGTTTGGCTGCCTCGCAGGACCGTGGGGAGCCAACTACGGCAGCCAGCTAGAAGGGGACTACTCAACAACAATAGGTTTCCGGGAGCAGGTAGCTCGGGTGCAGGTACTTCTGGTGGAGGTGGTGATCAGAACATGGAGGAGGGTCCTAGCTATTGATCCTTTTGTTGTATTTCTTGGATTTGTTTCTCTTGTGTTGGATGTTTACTTTCCGGATTTATTTCTTACTGTTGGATGGATGTACTCGGCCATAAGGTCGTTATTTATTTTAGCTTACTGTGTGGAGACTTGTTGATTTGGTTATATCTGGCATTGTGGTTGTAAGTTTGGTTGCAGGTAAGTCCGTAGATGCATTGTGTTGAATTGCATAGCTCTTTGCCTGTTACAACTCAACCGAGTATAGACACTACTCGACCGAGTAGAGTTTACTCGGCCGAGTATACAATTATACTCGACCGAGTAGCCACTCATACTCGGCCGAATATTACTGTTACAGGGACCTTATGTTTTTGATATTTACGAGTCGTCGGATGTATTTGAACATTTGTAGGTCAAAGTGTGTAGGTGCCTCGTAGTGTCGCTTAGCGTAATCAATTGTCTACGATCACGTTACAGGTATGCATTTGCCTGGATAACATATCAATTTATGAATGTTTAGTCATATTGCCATGGTCGACATTAAGGAACTTAACTTGTTCAAGGTGCTGCATGAGTCTTTATATGATATGTGAATGTTAACGCAATAACAAGAAAGTGTTGTAACTGTCACGAGTCTTATACGTATATATGTTTGGTTATTTAATGCAATCTTCCGTGGTGTCAGTAAGTGATAACTGGATGAGTGAAACTTAATGGTCGTTACGTCACTAGATAACGGTTAATTGGTAGCGTTATTATTATTCGGTGACAATATCTATATATATATATATAGATTACTTAATTTCTGTCACATTATATTGTTTATTGGTCCTAATGGTGTTATGCCATAAATTGAGTTTCGTAGCATGAATCAAGGTTAGCCGCAGTTTGTGAGTAATGTCACTATTACGATGTAGGTGTCTATTTTGGGAAAGGGGAAGTTGTTAGTAGTGAACTTCGGGGACGAAGTTCCTTTAAGAGAGGAAGAGTAATGTCGCAAAAACAAATGATGAAATTTATGCCTATGGTATTTGAAATTACATTTATGTTACATGTATTGAAGTTGCATGGAAGTTTCGCGGATGTGTATCTTTGCTGATTGTTACTTTTAACATGATGGGGTGAGATGGGAACATATTTTGCTGTGAATATGTGGTAGGATTATTTCCCTTTATATTTGGTGTGTGACAGTTGTTGGCCGGTAACACATGGGAGAGTAGTTATGGTGGTATGCTTGTTTGTTGGAATAATGTGGTGGAGTGGTGGTATCAAGGTCGGCCAGAGTTCGTATGCCTTTATGTATGTGGATTGTGTTCATAATGCGTTACCTTGTTGTTGGTGTCGTGGGAACTGAACTTCGGGGACGAAGTTCTTTTTAAGGGGGGAATACTGTAATACTCAGGATATTTTAGGACTTTGTTGACCGACCCTGTTGACCAAGAAAGACCTTAGGGAGGAATGGGTGAGGGACTAAGTTTGGAACATGAACCTTATAGGATTTGATTACTCGACCTAGCTGAGGCTACTCGGCCGAGTATCACCTATACTCGACCGAGTAGAGCCTACTCAGCCGAGTACTCCAGTACTCGACCGAGTATGGCTGCTGTTGACGTGTTAATATAAGACGCAAGTTCGCGAGATTCATTTCATTTCCTCATTTTTCTCGATAGTTTCTTTTTCTCTAACCCTAGCCTGCCACTCTCTCCTATCACCCCTACCTTCATACACTCTCATGTTGATAGCCAACACCTCCACCATGGGAAAGACGGGATTCGTTTAGGAAGGTTGCGTGTGTGATTGTCGTCTATGTCGTCGTCAATGCGCGTTATTAGGTAAGTTTCTGCCTTGTGTCTCCTTTGGTAGATTTGTGGATGGTTGTATAATAGTGGATGGCTATCATTGTAGGATGCATATTGGAGTCTTGCTTGGCTGTGTATGGATGTCTCTCACGATTTGCGACGAGGTAGGGTTTCCCTACTCGGTTACTGTCAATTGATTTAAGATTGTGTTTGTTTGTAATTATTGTTATCTGCTGATCGTCGGAGTATGAGTGTTGTGGTGACGGTGGTGATGTGGTTGTGTTTGACGGTTGTGGTGTTGTGACAGCTGTGATGCTGTGTGTGTGATTGTGGTGGAGTCACTTGTGGGAGTGGCTTCACACCCTAGTTCGCCCTCCGTGGAACCCGTCACGGGAGGGGATGTGCACATTAAGGGACAGGGATTGTTAGTCGCTCGTTGATGAGCTGGACTAGGTGGGGATGGGCTGCGGTCACCCACTGGCGGCGAGGATTACCTGTTACGATGGGTAATCTTGCAGGGCTATACAGTTCAGTGTGTAGTCGGTTACTGTGTGAGATCGGGAGACCGGGGTTGGTGGATGATCAGCTTGTTATTTATCGTACTTGTCTTATCTTAATTGATCAGTAACTGACCCCGTTTTATGTTTTCAAAACTGTGGTGATCCATTCGGGGATGGTGAGAAGTTGGCTTAGCAGGTTCAGTTGTAAAGTGTTAAAGTTATTAATTATAAATGTTCTTTTATTGTCTATTTGATCTACTACCTCGGGTGACGGAGATGGTAATACCTTCATACACTGGGATGGTCCTTGGTAAGGCGTCCTGGTGTGCGGGGGTGTTACATTGACCGACTCGGCTCCGGGACCCAAATCTTCCTATGAATCGTAAGACATAAACTAACTCGGTTCCATTACAACAATAATTGCTTGCAACTATGAAAACATGTTTGTATGATCACCACCATGAATCCCCTATGAACCCATGACACCCTAGTTCCTTAATCAATTGTTTACAAACCCCACTTTACTTGTTTTCTTTGCTTTCATTTCTTTACATTTCATTGTTAAAGTAGTGTAGCTTGATACCTCAATTCTCAACCCAATTTGTGACACCCTAAGACATAGCTTTCTACAACCGATAACTTAATTCGATACTCATCCTTTAGGATCCAACCTTTACTTACCACTCTACTAAGAGTAGTTTGTTTAGTTATAAATATTGTTTTATTTGTTTTACTTAGACGACAATGTTTTAAACCGCACCAAAAAGAGAAGGAAGCATTGAAGAATAGTTCTCTGCCGGCAGGCCTGCAGTCGGCTCACCGGCGGGAAACCCCTCCCAATGACTTAGCCGTTTTGAAGAGCAGAAAGGGAGAAAATTAAAGAAATGTTCGCTGCCGATTGGCCAACCGGCAGCCGGTCAACCGGCACACGCACCCTGCACTATGAAGAAAAGGGAGAAAAATCCAAGGAAGAAGGACTCTCTGCCGGTAGGCCGGCAGCCGGCTCACCGGCAGAGAACCTCCTAATGGTGAATTCTTTACATTTGGCTAAAAGATCTCGCTGCCGGCAGGGCGGCTGGCAGCCAGTGGACCGGCAGGGGAGCCTCAGACGAGATTTGGGCTTCCTTGTTTTCTTTTGAGATCTAATCCAAGGGGATAGTATAAATACTCCATAACTAATTACCCTTGGGGGAACCCTAGATCTAAAATTATTACCTTAATATTATGCAAACTCTCTTAAGCAAACTTTAATCTTTCCTTAATCAAACCTCAATTACTTCATAAATTAGCTTAGAATTAGTTGTTATCAATAGTTTACATTCAGTATTGGGTTGTTAATTGAAGATTGGTGAATATTATTCTTCTATTTAATCAAAGATTGCAACTTTGTCTTCAATATTGGTATAATTCCCTTTCTATTATTGTTCATCATTCAATTGTTTACATATTTAAGTTGCTTAATTAGTTTACTTTGCAAACATGTTTTCCATTACTTGTTCAATGCTAAAGTCTTCATCTTTTGTGTTTGTTGTTGCAACTATGTGTGAGTAGTTTCATACTAGGATGGAGGGGGGTCTTGTATAGATTCATAAGGTTGGATTATGACATAGGTAGACTACAATCCTTGAGTATATGCTTGCTAATTTTATCATGCACATAAGGTGTTTGTGAAAATACTTGAATGAGAATTTAGGTGTTTACATTATCTTTTCTACTTGTTGGGTGAGAGCTTGACTAGAACCTAGGATTTAGATGATGCAATTGTGTGTTTAGTTAATTAAGTAAGAACTTAATCGATCTTAACTGAGGGATAGTCTCACATCGAGAGATTGGGTCTTTCCTTTGCATTTACTCTTGGATTTTGTTAATCTATGAGTACTTCCTCCTTTATCTATATAAGTGAACTCGGACATCCCAGTTTTCTCAATCATTGTTCTTATCCTTCTAATAATCACTTGACTTTTAATTGTTTTAGCCTTAATCTCTTTAGTTAGTTTTAAAACAAACTCATCACCTTAGATTGAACTAAACTAGTAGTTAAGCAAACAATCCTAGAACCATAATAACGACCCTAGGGTTCGACCCTTGCAATACTACTTGTGCACTTGCAAGGTTAGAAATAAGATTCGGTTTTACATAACAAGTTTTTGGCGCCGTTGCCGAGGATGGCAATATTGGATAAGATAATTTGTTTTCATCTAGGCTTAGTTCCTTTATTTGTTGCTTGTTTGTTTTCTCCCCTTGTCCTAGTGCAATCCCTGCATTAGGACTATTTGATCTCTTGTTAAGGGCATGAGTAGGTGCTACATCGGACCTCTTCTCCCACTTGATTGTTAGATCGAGAAAACATTCCGGGCAAGAAGAAGATTAGCTCTTCCAGTAATTCGAGGATCTCTACATTTTGTTAAACCTCTAAACAACCAAACTTCCACAATTGAGAATCTAAACCTACCACCCTCTTCCTCCACCTTATCACCCCTTCACATTCCACATAACTCTCCACCACATAACTCTGAAATCAACTCACCACAAAACTCACCAACAAATTCACAACATTCCACCCATACCAACAATACCGAATCTCCATGAAATAACCTATTAAACGACGATATGGCGGATCAACCTATGGGATATTACAATAGGCCCGGTTCCCAACCGTGCTTATTCGACAATTGATTATGGAGCTCTTGCCCACAACACCTTTGAGCTTCGATACCATGTGATAAATTATATGTAACAAGATGTCTGCCATGGGATGAAAAGTGAAGATGCCCATCAACATCTCACAACATTCAAAGAGAAAGCGGGTTCAATCAAGCACAATGGGGTCACCGAAGAAAAAATTCTCTTAATGCTTTTCTCTATCACCTTGAAGGATAATGCTAAGAAGTGGTTGAACGCTCATGAATCGGGTACATTTACCACTTGGGAAGCTCTATCCAAAGCTTTCATCAACAAGTTCTACCCACCATCTAAGACTGCAAGAATTCGCCATGAGATTCAAACCTTCAAACAAAGACCCATAGAAACTCTAAGTGAAGCTTGGGAATGTTTTAGAGATCTCCTCTCATCTTTTCCACACCATGGTATTCCAAAATAGATGACCACCTAAACCTTTTTCCAAAGTCTTGAAAAAAGGTTCCAGGACATGATCGTGGCGGCATCCGGTGGAAATTTTGACAATATGAACAACGCTCAAATCACGGAAATGATTCAAAACATTTCCGAGATGTAGAGTAGTTATGGTAGTGATGTGGCCTACAAAAGTGAAGGACCATCTAAGATAGAGGTGGAGTACAAGGCAGAATTGGATGACTTGACAAAGAGATTTGAAGAGTTTAAAATGGAGAAGAAGCATGAGGACTTAAACCATGTTAATAAGGTCGGACCTAGCCATTCCAAGGTCTATTACTTCCAAGAACCTAGATCTCCTCCTAGGCATTATCCTCCTCAAATGCATTGTGACTATTGTGGCAGTGTGGGGGCATACCATTGAGTATTGTTCATCTATTCCACAAGATGACCAACAAGAATGCTTTGCTCTTCAAGGACAAGGTGCACTGAGGGTCTCTTACCAACGCCATAAGACCTTCTACCGTGCCTTTCCTAACCAAGATCCCAAACTTTCTTATACGGGGCAACCATTGGACCCCAAGTATCAACAACCACTATACATGCCTCCACCAAAGCCCGATCATTCTAGGCGATAAAATCAAAACCAAGGCCAAGGCTCTAACTACCGGGGTCAAAGACAACATGACAAAACAAATTACATCCCACCTCATCAAAGAGACAACTACCGCAACCAACAACAAAAGCCTCCATACCACCAATAAGGATATCAACAAAACCCACCATCTCAACAGCCATTCAACCAACAACAAGGATACCAACAAGGGTATAAACAACAAAAAAACACTTACCGACCCTTACAAAATCAACAACAATACATAGAACTACCCAACCCCACCTCCTCTCTTGAGAAATTGTTAAGGGAAATGGATGCCAAGGCCCAGAGAAAATAGGCTCAAGTTGACCAACAATTCAAAAGTTTGAAGACCGAGCTCTCAAATGTCCAAGCACATCAAAGAATATTTGAGTCATACATGGCCAACCAAAGCCCCTCTTCCTCACAAAGAGCCCTACATTCATTGCCTCCTCAAAGTTCTCATTCTAGGGATGGACCACCACCCTACCAACAATCTCATATGGTGACCTTCAGGAGCGGGAAAGAATTAGATGATCCTTACAAGGACTATGAACCAAATAGAAATAGAGATGTGATGAGAGATGGTGAGGAGAGTCCACCTCTCAAACCCACAAGTAAAGTTGACAACACTAAGAAGGGGAAGGTGAGCGACTCTCATGAAGATGATGAGGACATTGTTTTGGAGGAAATAGGGGTTGAAAGAGAGAAAGAAAAAGTGGTTGAAAGAGACCAAGGGAAAAGAGAAGAATCAAATGAAGTGGTTAACACCAAGCAAGCCTCAACTTCCGAAAAGGCCAACAACCCTCCAATACCATATCCTAATAAAAGTAGAGTGATGAATGAGGAGAAAAAATTATCCAAATTCTTGGATATGTTGTAGAAGCTCGAAGTTTCACTACCTTTCACCGAGGTAATGACACAAATGCCACTCTACACAAAATTCTTGAAGGATGTGTTGACAAAGAAGAGAAGCATTGGAGGAGATGGTCTAGTGGCTCTTAGGGGGCAATGTAGCACGGTCTTACTTAATCCCATGCCGGTGAAATTACAAGATCCGGGTAGTTTCTCTATTCCTTGCATGGTGGGCAATGTGAGCATCAAGAAAGCACTATGTGATCTTGGTGCTAGTGTTAGCATACTTCCGCTCCCTATTGCAAGGAAAGTTGGGTTGCATGACATGATTCCTACTTTAACCTTACAACTAGCCGATAAGTCGGTACAAAGACCAATGGGTGTCATTGAAGATGTGCCGGTTAAAGTGGGTAATTTCTACATCCCGGCGGACTTTATGGTGGTGGAGTATGTGTTCTCGACAATAATGCGATCACATGTTTAAATCTCATATTAAGAATATTAAAGGGAAAGTAACATTTTATTGTCAACTGATCCACATTAATCGGTAATGAGTGGCTGACTAGAGTTTGACATTACTGTCGTGTGACGGTGGTGATCAGTTGATCCCTTAAGGTCATACCTCTAGGGAAACATTCTTAATTGACTAATTAATTAATTGTATGACGATACAAGTTAATTAATTGCTTAAATTTTAACAAATGATTTTGTGAGTAATAATACGTATCTTATTGTAATTCGATTAAAGAAGATTTGTACTAAGTAATTAAATTGTTTCATTACTTAAGATTTATTTATTGTTTATGAAACAATTATAATAAAGAATGAATTGTTTATTATAAATACAAGTAGTTGTGATTTATAATTCTATAACCCATTTTAAGAAATTGTAATTGTGAATTACTAGTTAATTTTTGTATGTGATTTATTTCATTTATACAATGATTTTTAATTTGTTAAAAATGCACTATTTAAACTACATGTCTAGTAACATGTCCAGTTTGTCACACAATACAAATTAACAAATTGACAAAGTTAAAATGGATCCATATTATCCGTGTGAGCCGTGTAAATGGGTTTATGGGACTTAATTATGTTTTGTTGTTTTAATTAGTGGGAGGCACTATGATTACCTACTAATCATAGGGTTGCATACCTATTACTCTTTATGAGAGAAACACCAAAAAGTATTGGGCATTCTACCCTAGACCATTTTCGGCCACCCTTGAGGAATTAAGAGAGTTTTTTCTCTTTAAAACATATACAATTCATTTTACATAGTGTGTGTGAAGAAGAACAAGCACTTATCTCTCTAATTTTGTTGTTGAACAAAATAATAAAATCTCACATAAATCTCTAATATTATTCAAATATTAGTATAAGTAGTAATCACTTAATATTAGTATTTTTAAGGACACAAATATTAATTTCTAGTAACCAAATTAATATTTGTATTAAGGGGGATTTCCTTGGTACAATCCTTGAGGAGTAGATCTTGCAATTAGATCTAAGGTTTTTGGGGCATTTGGATTATTCTTAAGAAGACTAACTTGGTAGGAGACCAATTTAATATAAACCATTTTCGGCCTCCTTGTAAGAATGACTAAATTCTTCTCTTTTATTTTAATTGTTATGCATGCATAAGTTCCTTTAAGTTTTATGACTAAACGTATAAACACTTAGTTATTAGAGATGTCTAAGAAGAGATATACGAATATTTCAATTGGTATCAGAGTAAGAGTTGTTGCATGCATAATCGGTTTTGTTTTTCTCAGTTAATATGTTAACGTATAAAACTTAAAACTTATGATTTATGAAGATAAATGCCACGAAAATTTTGCATGTTAAACATTTTGGTCCTAAATTGATTTTAGGTCATTTTGATGATTTATGGTAATTTATTGCTCTTTAAAATGTTTATTAGTATTTTTATTACATTTTATTAAGTAAAATGACAATTAAAATGCTAAAAATAGTTAGACTATGATTCTGACCTTGAAATTTTTACACGAGCTCACATGAATATTTTACAAGTTGTATGTAAAATTTCATATAAAATGGTTTTATATAGCATGATTTATGATTTTTACATGTTAAAAGTCGATTAAATAGAGGTATTTATGTTAAAAAATAGTTAGACTTTGTTCCAGACCATGAAAATTTAGTATGTTGTCACATGCAATATTTACACACTGTATGTAAATTTTTAGATAAAATGGTTTAATTTTGCATGATTTATGATTTTTAGATGTAAAAATTGAATAAATAGTGACTATTTTGGCAAAAATAGCTAAAGTAAATTTTATGGCATGAAACTTTTTTCTAATGTTGTATATATGATATGAAATTCATATATTATGTAACAACCCCATTTATTTAAGAGCCTTTAGCTAGACATTCCCAAATAAATAGGACCGTTACCATCTCGGTTTCCCGAGGTAGTGAATAACAAAGACCAACTCACCAAAGTCCTTTAAATTTAAAACTTTAATGATTACATGTTTATTACAAATTAACCAACTAAAACTAAATATAAGATATTTACAACTCGCAGCGGAAAATAAATAAGTGATATAACTATATATGTGATCTAGACTTCATCTAAGGTTCCAAGTTGGCTCTCATCCCAATGCTCCAAGTCAGCTAATCTTTGGTACCTGTCAAATCTGCTCCCCATAAAACGGTTCACCGCAGGTGTTCACGAATACACAGTCAACCGCGAGGTTGAGTAGGAATAAATACTAACAACAAAAACATACGATAACAATCCCACTTCCTTTTTACATTGCACAACCCCCTGACAACGTGCTCCATCCTTTTTCTTAGCACACCTCCCTTAACAACGTGCTCACTTACATCATTCCAACCGAAGTTCAAGTATCCACCATCCCAACCGAAGTTGAGGTATTCACCAGCCCAACCGAAGTTGAGGTATTCAACATCCCAACCGAAATTGAGGTATTCACCATCCCAGTATAAAACTGAGGTATTCAACACTAAGACCATGATCAACCACAATAGTAATCATCTCAGAACAAGTCTGAGGTATCCAATAATTACGACATGAGATAACCAATAACCACAATATAAACCAACATATACAATTTAATTCTCCCTTCCAACAGTTACGATATTATTAACCAATCATATGCAATATAAATCTTCCTTCCAACAATTACGATTATATCAACCAACACAACTCACATACGACTAATTCACTTTAATACAAACCATCCAACAAACATTGTCGAGTAAAAGTTGAGTAGGATTTATCCCTACCTGGCAAGCGATTCCCATTAAGCAGCTTAAGCAATCCAAATAATTAAAGCAATCCGATTATAATTCTTCACAACCGTCACCTAATCAAAATATTATAATTCTTCCATCAATTATAAATTATTACTTCTCATTATTATTTATAAATTTTCTTTATTCAAATTAATTATTATTTACTAGTATTATTAAAGATTTACGATAAATAAAACTCGATTCAATTACAAACCCGACTCACCCGAACTAATCACTTAAAACCCGTCGCAAAAACAAACACACAAAAACCCCCAAAACAAGGCTTAGAAACCATGTACACACACCCCCATAAACACACCCAAAACCGACACCACTGACCACCACGACCACCACCCAGTCAGCCTACCACCTTCCTACACCACGGCCCATCCAACCATCCCCTAACCACCCATCAAAACACACCCGGCAGCCCATAAACGCAAGCCCTAACCGCCTTCTGCACCCGCCATTAACAACCAACCACCACCATCCATCGTGTATAAAACCCACCACCATGACCACTACAGCCACTCCCACATCCAAGGACCACCACCACTATCACCCCTGGTCTATGATGGTTCTAATGGTACCTCCCATTCTTACTCATGGTCAGAAACACAACCACGACGCTTGTCTTAAAACAGCCGCGACAAATCCCCTGCTGTCCCCTATTTTCGCGGAATTCCGGCCACCACCAACACCAGCCGCCACCTCCACTGTGGTCGACTACCTCCCCCCATCACAATCCTACCATTCCCAGGTCAAGACTCCGCCATTAGAGGGTTCAATTACTCACTACAATCACCCACGACCTAACCCGCAACACCCCCTGACCAGCCACCTTTAGCCTCCTGCCACTGCCACCCTAGGTCTTCCCTGACACCACCACTACACCCATTCCAACACTTTCAACCCCACGTACCACCTCCCAAAGTTTGGTCTGATTCCGTCAAGGTTTAGGTCAGTTTCTAAGCGTCTTAAGATCGTCTCACATTCAGCTGTATAAGAAATAAAACGAGATTATAAATTGTTACCTATTAATTACCGCTTGCTAAATTCCGTCTCCAAAAGCTCCTTCTCTTAATTTGTGATTTATTTCTCATATTTAATAGCGTATTTATAGTGTAGGAATATAGAGAATGCGGGGTCAATTAGGAAATTATTATATTATTATAACTTAAATTATTCTAATTAGTATAGGAATTGTCATTACTATTATATTATTATTATTATTATCATATATTATTAATCTTACCATAACTAGGATTTCCTCACACAATATTTACTAATTTTGTTATTGTCATAACTTATTATTATTATTATTTATAATTATAATTACCTTTATATATTATTATTCCCATATTAATTCCCGATACAAATCCCGATTATACTCATACTAGATGAACCATAAAATTCAGCCCAAATAACAATGGCACACGGCCCAATGCTAAATATTAGCTAAACCCAATTCCCGACTTGAATTATTAATTTATTATTTAATTAACGTCTTACTTGTATTTATTATTAGAAATGTCTTTAATCAATTATTAATTTACATAAATTACTTTCATAAATTATTATCAAAATATGGGGTATTACAGTCTTCTCCCCTTAAAATGAACTTCGTCCCGAAGTTCGCCCACAAGTACTACCACAACACTTATAAACATTTACATAACTAAGCACCATCCAACACAATTGGTCATTTACGATTATCAATCATACCAATATCCTCACAAGGTATCACGATAATAACTCAAAACATTCGTAGTATTATATTCCTTCACCCTAAAAATAAACTTCGTCCTCGAAGTTTGAAATAGCAAACAACAGGAACCACTAAATTATTGTTGTAATGCCACAAATAAAATAAAAAACACACATTGTAACACTAGTCAATTATTACTTCAAACACAACTCCATGTAATGATTAAATGAATAACAAAACATTTGATTTTCTTCCAAATAGCAACCACACCATATAGGATATTCGAACCAATCATTTTTAAACTTAAACTTCTTACTTTAACTATCGACGAATACATTGCCAGACTAAATAATAATCTCTAACCAAATACGCATAATTGTTTGGTTAATCTTTTCTTAATAATGATATTTAACTTAAACATGGATGCAACTAATATAAATATTTAGGCTTAGGGCAACACGTTCTGTATATCACTAGACATGTCATTCTACTTCACATAATTGACAACATCAAAATATAAATGTGCAAGAGATAAGAAACAAAACTTATACTTTTTTTCAAGGCTAAGAAAAACATGTTATAACTTCTAAAAATCATTAATACATAATAACATAATTACTTATTGAGAACATATATTTTTTAGAAAATACAGAGAGTTAGTAAACCATGAGAAAAGAATCAAGTCAAAAACTCATAGGATCAATTTATAATGCATTTTACAAACTACTTGGTCGAAACATAAATTTTACAGCAATTGTCAGAAACTTAGGTCAATTTGTAAAAATCACCATAAATTGTCAAAATACTTCTTTACAACGTGGCTTATCAACTTAGAATCATATAGGAGTCTATTAAACAGTGGAGTTAGAATTTTACCAAATCATTAAGTAGTTTTTAACTGGTAAATTTTACAAAAATATGGCGCGGAAGCAACACTGTACAGGAACATTTCGACCACTGTCCACTAAAATATTTATTTCTCCTAAACCGTATATTATTTGAACATGAGACCAGTGGCATATGAAAGCTAACTCACAAGGGTATCAAACAAAAAAACTCGGACACGAATTTTAAACAGACAGTAAATGGCAGCCAAAACAATCAAGTGTAAAAATCTTGTGAAATCAACCAAAATCGCATTCTTCACAATTCCACACAACAATTAATACTTCACATGTTTAATCATATGCAATCCTTCCAAATACATGCCAACATACTTCTTCATATCAACATTCTTAAAAAAAATCATATCACACCCCTCCTCCGTAAAATAAGGTTACGCCCCCGTAACCGCAACCATTAATGACAACAATACACAACCAAGACAAACAAAATTCCTAAGAGAAATATACTATATTCATTTTAAATTACCCCACACTGTCAAGTATTCTCTCAAGGTTCCCGGTTCAAAATTGGAAGGGCCAAGGTACAAATTAAGGCTAGCTTCTTAACCGCACTAAGAGGGGCTCCTAACAGTTTCTACCCGGGGTTTATTTTATTTAGACACATCCTAAGTTCATTATTATTCATTAGTTAGGCCTGAGTATCGTTTTGCTCTGATACCACTTTGTAACACCCCCATTTATTTAGGAGCCTTTAGCTAGATATTCCCAAATAAATAGGACCGTTACCATCTCGGTTTTCCGAGGTAGTGAATAACAAAGACCAACTCACCAAAGTACTTTAAATTAAAAACTTTAATGATTACATGTTTATTACAAATTAACCAATTAAAACTTAATATAAGATATTTACAACTCGCAGCGGAAAATAAATAAGTGATATAACTATATATGTGATCTAGACTTCATCTAAGGTTCCAAGTTTGGCTCTCATCCCAATGCTCCCAAGTCAGCTAATCTTTGGTACCTGTCAAATCTGCTCCCCATAAAACGGTTCACCGCAGGTGTTCACGAATACACAGTCAACAGCGAGGTTGAGTAGGAATAAATACTAACAACAAAAACATACGATAACAATCCCACTTCCTTTTTACATTGCACAACCCCCTGACAACGTGCTCCATCCTTTTTCTTAGCACACCTCCCTTAACAACGTGCTCACTTACATCATTCCAACCGAAGTTGAAGTATCCATCATCCCAACCGAAGTTGAGGTATTCACCATCCCAGCCGAAGTTGAGGTATTCACCATCCCAACCGAAATTGAGGTATTCACCATCCCAGTATAAAACTGAGGTATTCAACACTAAGACCATGATCAACCACAATAGTAATCATCTCAGAACAAGTCTGAGGTATCCAATAATTACGACATGAGATAACCAATAACCACAATATAAACCAACATATACAAATTAATTCTCCCTTCCAACAGTTACGATATTATTAACCAATCATATGCAATATAAATCTTCCTTCCAACAATTACGATTATATCAACCAACACAACTCACATACGACCAATTCACTTTAATACAAACCATCCAACAAACATTATCGAGTAAAAGTTGAGTAGGATTTATCCCTACCTGGCAAGCGATTCCCATTAAGCAGCTTAAGCTATCCAAATAATTAAAGCAATCCGATTATAATTCTTCACAACCGTCACCTAATCAAAATATTATAATTCTTCCATCAATTATAAATTATTACTTCTCATTATTATTTATAAATTATCTTTATTCAAATTAATTATTATTTACTATTATTATTAAAGATTTACGATAAATAAAACCCGATTCAATTACAAACCCGACTCACCCGAACTAATCACTTAAAACCCGTCGCAAAAACAAACACACAAAAACCCCCAAAACAAGGCTTAGAAACCATGTACACACACCCCCATAAACACACCCAAAACCGACACCACTGACCACCACGACCACCACCCAGTCAGCCAACCACCTCCCTACACCACGGCCCATCCCCTAGCCACCCATCAAAACACCCCCGGCAGCCCATAAACGCATGCCCTAACCCCCTTCTCCACCCGCCATTAACAACCAACCACCACCATCCATCGTGTATAAAACCCACCACCACGACCACTACATCCACTCCCACATCCAACGACCACCACCATTATCACCCCTGGTCTACGACGGTTCTAATGGTACCTCCAATTCTCACTCATAGTCAGAAACACAACCACGACGCTCGTCTTAAAACAGCCGCGACAAATCCCATGCTCTCCCCTGTTTTCGCGGAATTCCGGCCACCACCAACACCAGCCGCCACCTGCCGCCATGCCAAAACCTCCACTATGGTTAACTACCTCCCCCCATCACAATCCTACCATGCCCAGGTCAAGACTCGGCCATTAGAGGGTTCAATTATTCACTACAATCACCCACGACCTAACCCGCAACACCCCCTGACCAGCCACCTTTAGCCGCCTGCCACCGCCACCCTAGGTCTTCCCTGACACCACCACTACACCCATTCCAACCCTTGCAACCCCACGTACCACCTCCCAAAGTTTGGTCTGATTCCGTCAAGGTTTGGGTCAGTTTCTAAGCGTCTTATGATCGTCTCACATTCAGCTGTATAAGAAATAAAACGAGATTATAAATTGTTACCTAATAATTACCGCTTGCTAAATTCCGTCTCCAAAAGCTCCTTCTCGTAATTTGTGATTTATTCCTCATATTTAATAGCGTATTTATAGTGTAGGATTATAGAGAATGCGGGGTCAATTAAGAAATTATTATATTATTATAACTTAATTTATTCTAATTAGTATAGGAATTGTCATTACTATTATATTATTATTATCATATATTAATAATCTTACCATAACTAGGATTTCCTCATACAATATTTACTAATTTTATTATTGTCATAACTTATTATTATTATTATTATTATTATTATTTATAATTATAATTACCTTTATATATTATTATTCCCATATTAATTCCCGATACAAATCCCGATTATACTCATACTAGAGGAACCATAAAATTTGGCCCAAATAACAATGGCACACGGCCCAATACTAAATATTAGCTAAACCCAATTCCCGACTTGAATTATTAATTTATTATTTAATTAACGTCTTACTTGTATTTATTATTAGAAATGTCTTTAATCAATTATTAGTTTACATAAATTACTTTCATAAATTATTATCAAAATATAGGGTATTACAGTCTTCCCCCCTTAAAATGAACTTCGTCCCGAAGTTCGCCCACAAGTACTACCACAACACTTAAAAACATTTACATAACTAAGCACCATCCAACACAATTGTCCATTTACGAATATCAATCATACCAATATCCTCACAAGGTATCACGATAATAACTCAAAACATTCGTAATATTATATATTAAGTTGCATGTTAATTTTCGTATGATTTGTATGGTTATTAATTTTTATGGGATATAAATTGATAAATAGCAACTTTAATAGTCATTAAAATAAAACTTCAACTTTTGGGCTTAAAATTTGTCATTTCCAGGTTCTAGAAACTTGTTAAAAATATTCAAAATTTTAATTTTGATTTATTGCATAATTTTATGTTTAATTTGGAATTAAAGGGTTAAAATTATGCTTTATACGATTTATTTGTGAAATAAATTAAAATAAATTAAAGGGAAAATTTTATTAAAATTTTGGGATGTTGGGAATTTTCCAGAATATGCAAAATTATGATTTTGAATTTTTCAAATTTTTATGACTTTTTGGGAATTATTTCCTTATTATTATGAATAATAGTGATTAAAGAGCAATTGTATAATATCAAGTTGAATTATTGTCAAATGTTTAGTGAAGACTAAATTTTGAGTTCTAAGAGGTTAGAATAATTAACTTGGACATAGATGTGATTTATGTAATATTTTGTGATTTTAATAGGTTAATTGTCACAATAATCCATAAAACAAAAACCATATATACGGTATTAGCTTAAATAGGGCGATTTGGCACATAACATGGCATATTTTATACATATATTAATGCTGCATTTTTAGTATGATTGTCATATTTTATTTTATGTAATTTTGAATTATGTAATTTGTACTTAATATGGCCTTACTTTAATTTGTATTTCCCGAAATGAATGGGGATATCGATTTGGTTGTAATTACTGTGATCTCGTATCACTTTTATTTAATATTATTTTGGTTTTTTCTTTTATATTGTATAAAGTAGAAAAGCTATGTAATTTATTAAATCCGGAGTTCCTTGAAGACGGTGCCATTCGAGAAGGTGGTCCGACAAAGACGGTGTTACCTTGAAGTGCGTGCCAAATGAAGTTCAAGGGACCAAAGGAGTTGGTTTCCGAATTTTTAAATAGTTTATTTGATTTACTATTTTAGGAAGGCCATACTAGGATTTTATCTTTATGCTTTGCATTTGTTTTATATGTTGGCAGGCATAGCCAAATCGCCATAACTACACATGCATATCTTTTTATCGAGTAATCGACCGTGTCAATTAAAATTATCATAGTTCATCGCTTTAGTTCACTTAAAACGTGATAGATAATAAATTGACTAGACCTCTCACTAAATAATAATTGAGTATTAGCCTTACCAAATAGTAGAAACCATGAATCCCTATTTCATAAGGAAGTAGGTTCGGCTCACCGGGGTGCTAAACTTGTTACGTTGGGTAAGTGGGTAGTAAAATGTTATTACATCGAAATTTGGATTGAGCTCAACGGAAGTATTCGTGACCGTAGTCGCATGTGTTCCGGGCTAAAAATAAATATTAGAGTAATTTTATCGACCGAGAGTTCAAGAAGTAGAATCGATTAAAGAGTTAATCCACCAAATTATATTGATAAGGGATGAATCGGTTCACCGTGCCCAAGTTAATATGATTTTGGATCTCGGGATCATTTATAATAGTTGGGTAGAGGTCACTATATAAATGCTTAAAACTTGTTTAAAATGTTTACAAATATTATTAAAACAATAGATGTTTATTAATTCCTTCACTTTTATTTTTGTAGTCATATTTGTTTTCGCAATTGCAATGGCAACTCCAAATTCAAACGCAACCACTAGCTCGAACACTCTCACCAATGTTTCATGGCTCCGATACTTCGTGGATCGTTGTAAATTAGAAAAGAATGGGTCAAATTTCGCCGATTGGGACGCACAACTTTGCTTGGCCGCGGAGGGTGACGATAAGATTCGTTACCTTACCGAGGCCTCTCCCGCCGCACCTACCGCTAGGTCTACCCCCGCTGCTAGGCAAGCCTATGAGTCTCACCAAAAGGAGCCGGCCGCGATAAAAATGTGTTGATCTTCTCTATGGAGGCCGAACTCCAAAGGAGTGCTATAAAGATTAGCACTGCCTATGAGATCTATACGAAGCTTGTGACCATGTTTTCACAAGCTCCGAGGATCATTCAATATGAAGAGGCTTCCGCATTCTTTGATCTCAACATTAAGGAGGGCCAAAAAGTTAGCCCTCATGTGCTCATGTTGATGGAGCATGTTGAGACCTTGAAAATGCAAAAGGTAGAGATTCCCGAGGAACTCATCATTGATCGAATTCTTCATTCCTTGAACAAGGTAAAAGCATATGTCCAATTCAGGGTGAAATTTAACATGCAAAACTTGAAAGTATCCCTCGATGAATTGCACAAAATGCTTGTGCAAGCCGAGAGGGACATGGGGCTAAATGCTAGCACCACCAAGGATGTGCTCAATATTAATCATAAGAGCAAAGGAAATTTCAAGAAAGGTGGCAACAACGGAAAGAAGCAAACTCCCTATAAGAACAAAGGAAAGGCTTGTGAAGCTAGCTCCTATAAGCCCAAGAAGGGTGCCCCATCTGGGGACAAATGCCACTATTGTAATGGTGTTGGGCATTGGAAGAGAAATTGTCCTAAGTACCTTGGCGACATCAAAGCGGAAAAAGTCATTCCAGTAGGTAAATAACTATCCCTATCTTTTATGTTTCGATCTCAACTTTGGTATTTTGATACATATTATGATATTTACCCCTTTTTATTGTAATTAGGGCATCCAAGAAAGGACAAGAGAAAAGAAAAGCAAGCTTAGAAGATCTTGAGGAAAGCTAGATGTAGCCGCCCATGATGCTAGATCGATGGAAGCTTGGCTTTATTTTGTTTTGTCTTTATTTCATGTTATATTTTGAAACTTTAGAACTATTTTGATTTCCTCGTTCGACTTGGAAATTTGGTTGTTTCCTTAAACAATGGTTGTATTTTGGATATTGGTGACTTGGTTTGCAACCCAAGTCACTTATTTTATTGTATCGTTTGTTCTAAAATTTTCATCATACACTACTTGCATTCAGAAACATAAGATCATCGACTTAAATTGATCAAATAGACAATTATAATGATTGAGTCAATATATGCCCATAAGCTATGAATTCGATTCTCCTTATGCCATTGTGACCAAATGTCACAACTTACTTATATAAGATCAATTATGAAGTTATGATTGAGTTGATGAACTGACACAAGGGAACGTTGCCAACCTTTTTTGATACACCTATCAAAATTAAATCACCTAATCTATATTATCCTTTTAATATGTCTCGATTATATCACTATTAAGTTGATATGTATTACGTTTTCCTCCTTCTCCATCACTATTAAATTGTTTTGTGGCTCAAAAGCTATCTTTGAAGAAAAAGGGCATTTTTCCTAATGATAGAGTGGGAGTGATTTTAGCCACAAACTCTTCACATAGAGGAGACCAAAAGAATATGTTCTTGAGGAAACTACGTGAGGAGACCAAAAGAAGATGTTCATGAGGAAACTACGTAAGGAGACCAAAAGAAGATGTTCTTGAGGATACTACGTGAGGAGACCAAAAGAAGATATTCTTGGATTGTAAGATTTTGATCGATGGAGGGATATAACTAGAGATTTTATCATTCGACATTTTACTTAAGATCCTTATGAAACTAAAATGGTATCTATGCAAGTAAATGGATTTATTTGGGATTGTTGAGACCAATCCAAAGTAAATAGATATTTATGATTAAAAGTTGCATAGAGTGGCATGTAAATGTCTGCAAAAGCTAAGTTAAGTGTTAACGCTAAGGATTCAAATCATTTTTATAACTCATTATTAAAATAAGTAAAGATTAAGACCACTTTCAAAATGGGTATTTTGAAAGGGATATGTGAATGACACACATGTTTTTAACTGATACTTAGAAAGCAATGAACATTCCAATCATGTAATGTTTCCATGGAGAAACATGTGTATACATGGACTTGAGTGGGAGTAAGTGACTGTCATGTTAAGACATGAAGTTTAGTGGGAGAAATCATCCTTCATGAATTGCATAACATATCACTCATTGGGAATGACGAGCATATAAAGAAATTTTTAGGTTTTCAATTTTGGATGTTATTGGACATCATGTGAATCTATTAAAACATGGGATGTTGGATTGGCACTTAGATAGGTATCTTATGTTGATAATGATCCTTTATCTTAAAGAAATAAACCATTTAAGTAGGTTATTCATGTCGATGAAAATAGAATTACCATGATAGAGTTATGGTTATTTACCGAACCTAAGTACCGTTGTCTACATGGATTGATTGCTAATGTTTCTACCATTAGTATAATCATGTATGCCATGATGCACATGTCCTAGATGAATTACATGCTTGGAGCATGATAAGTCGATAACCGGTTAACCCATATGAGAGTCATTGGTAAGCTTCAAGGAACCGTCATGAATTCTCAAGGAGAACTAGTGGTCTGTTCTGGAGTTTGGAAGGATACTTAGTTGTGTGTTAAGAGGTTACACAAATCAAGTTTCCGAACTCATTTGGATTTGTGAAAATCCTAGGCCATTATTGACATAAGGAGTAAGAGACTAGAAACATGTATTTTATTGTCATCCATTGCAAGATTCTACGAAATGAACCTAAGTACGTTGTGATTGGGTGGTGAACTTTAAAGCTATAAATAGGGTTGTCCGCCGAAACCCACATCACAAGGTATGTGATAACAGTAACAGCTTCTTTCAAGTTAAAGAAACTAAGTCTAGTATGAAGTCTAGACATGTACTTAGTAAAATTCATGCTATAAGGGATAACATGAAATTGAAGGAAATCGCAATTCACTAAGTTTGAACACTTGATCACATTGTACAATCACAAGCTAAACTTTTGTTGCGTTGAGCAAGTACATTAGTACACTTATGATTATAAGACATTGAGTGGTAATATGATATTGAATACTCGTGTGTGATAATCACATTTATTGTTTGAGTTATCGATAACTCATCTTGTACTTTGTTATTTCCAAATGGGATTATTGAGACAATATTGAACCCCATTAAAGTGAACTTGATTAACATAGTATTCGTCCCTAGTTGCTTATATAAGGTGACATCTCAAAGTAACTAGAGTGTGATGCGATTGATGACAAATTCAAGTGCCATAGAGTCATAAGAGATGACTAGTCGATCACATAGGCAGACAGTGAGGGACACTCTATCGGGCTTATGACCGCTTATAGAGTTGTGGCAATTTTTATAGCCTGGTCGTGGCAAGAGCTACTATGGTATTCTTATGAGTCGATTCTTTGACTAATGACTGTTTGCCTAAAATGGCACAGTTTCATAGTGGCTTTGATTTATGTCCGGGAACCTTCGTAATTGGGGTCTAATGGCCATGTTTTGGGTCATGATGAGTTTTGGTTAATCGAAGGGAAAAGTGCAATAGGAATTGTCCATCCCCGTCAGGGTTATCTTATATCTCAAGGACACTCAAGGAGCAATGAACTGGAAATGCGTGGCCACACTCGGAAGGTATCTATGGTAGATAATTCCGGTCAGACAGTTGTTCTCCAGATCGAGGAAACCACTCTAGATATGATCAAATGCAAGTACGACCTGTAAGACATCTTGCATTGAGTGGGAGATAGTAATAGGACAAGAGAATTGGTGATGCACACTTGTCGCAGACAAGTGGGAGATTGTTGGAGTATGTGTCCTCGACAATAATGCGATCACATGTTTAAATCTCATATTAAGAATACTAAAGGGAAAGTAACATTTTTGTGACACCCCCATACTCCAAGTGCCTTACCAGGACCACCTCAGGTATGAGAACGTCACCATCACGGTCACCCGAGGCCATGATACTCAAATAGACAATAACGAAACGTATTTAAAAATTAATAAAGTTTAAGTGATACAAGCCAAACTCTAAAACTGATAAAAGGAAATACAAGGTTCTCAAAACTGTCAACTACTAGACAACTACAAAAGTTCGACACAGCGGAAGACTCCTAAACTGCAATGTGGTGACTCATCCCAACTATCCCATGCGCATCGTCTCATACCTGCTCAATAACTTCTCACCACCCCCGAATGGATCACCACAATTTTTAAAACATTTAACGGGGTCAGTACTAATTACACAAAAACAATGCCACAATGAAACAAGTACATAAACAGTTCAAACAGCTCAACACAACTCCAGTCTCCATCTCCAATCTCCACATAACTGACTACACACTAAAGTGTGTACTCCTGCCAGAGTACCCATCGCAACAGGTACTCCTCGCCGCCAGTGGGGGGCCGCAGCCGTTCCCACCTAAGCCCCGCTCATCTCCATCGAGCGATAAACCCATGTTCATTAATGTGCACATCCCTCGTGTGGCGGGTTCCACAGGAGGCGAATCAAGGGCGTGAAGCCACTCCCGCAAGTGATCCCACTCAGCCAGGGACGCACCTAAAAAAACACAGACAGATAAACAGTAATCACAATACAACCTCAACAACCGTCTGAAACATTCAACAATATGAAATCACAATCGTCTGAAACAATCAACAATCACTAGCTACATCACAATCACCACACATATGTAATTAATACTGAGTAAGGAAACCCTACCTGAAATGCAACACAAACAGCAGACGATCTAGCAGCTGTCTCAAAACCTTTTCTCTACGAACCCTCCTCCTATACATATAATCATACAATCACTACCACATCAACATAAACATAGAAAACCCCCAATCCCAAAATTAGGGTTTAAACAACCTTAACCAAATGCTATAAAAATGGTACGTATGACTTACCCTTGACGCAAGGATCACAATGATACAAAGAACGATGAAATCCGACCTCTCTAGCTCCGGGATTTGCCAATAATACGAATAGGAAGAACAACATAGTTTGCAATATCTTTTGAGTGTATTAGGTTTATAAAAAGTGTTTATGAAAGATGATGGCGTAATATAAATACTAATTCACATTATTAACAAAACCCGTCGAGATATAACCCGTTAACCGACTTACTCGATCGAGTAACTAACATACTCGATCGAGTGCCACTTACTCGATCGAGTACCAAGGCTACTCGATCGAGTACCCTACAGGCAGAACACTGATTCGTAAATCAAAACATGCTTAGTCGACAGAGTAAGCCCCACTCGATAGAGTACCAGAGACTCATAAAACCGTAGTATTACAATTTTATTGTCAACGGATCCACATTAATCGGTAATGATTGCCTGACTAGAGTTTGACATTACTGTCGTGTGACGGTGGTGATCAGTTGATCCCTTAAGGTCATACCTCTAGGGAAACATTCTTAATTGACTAATTAATTAATTGTATGACGATACAAGTTAATTAATTTCTTAAATTTGAAAAAATGATTTTTGTGAGTAATAATACGTATCTTATTGTAATTCGATTAAATAAGATTCGTACTAAGTACTTAAATTGTTTTATTACTTAAGATTTATTTATTGTTTATGACAATTATAATAAAGAATGAATTGTTTATTATAAATACAAGTAGTTGTGATTTATAATTCTATAACCCATTTTAAGAAATTGTAATTGTGAATTACTAGTTAATTTTTGTATGTGATTTATTTCATTTATATAATGATTTTTAATTTGTTAAAAATGCACTATTTAAACTACATGTCTAGTAACGTGTCCAATTTGTCACACAGTACAAATTAACAAATTGACAAAGTTAAAATGGATCCATATTATCCGTGTGAGCCGTGTAAATGGGTTTATGGGTTTATGGGACTTAATTATGTTTTGTTGTTTTAATTAGTGGGAGGCACTATGATTACCTACTAATCATAGGGTTGCATACCTATTACTCTTGAGAAGAGAAACAACAAAAAGTATTAGGCATTCTACCCTAGACCATTTCCGACCACCCTTGAGGAATTAAGAGAGTTTTTTCTCTTTAAAACATATATAATTCATTTTACATAGTGTGTGTGAAGAAGAACAAGCACTTATCTCTCTAATTTTGTTGTTGAACAAAATAATAAAATCTCACATAAATCTCTAATATTATTCAAATATTACTAGAAGTAGTAATCACTTAATATTAGTATTTTTAAGGATACAAATATTAATTTCTAGTAACCAAATTAATATTTATATTAAGAAGGATTTCCCTGTTACAATCCTTGAGGAGTAGAACTTGCAATTAGATCTAAGGTTTTTGGGGCATTTGGATTATTCTTAAGAAGACTAACTTGGTAGGAGACCAATTTAGTATAAACCATTTTCGGCCTCCTTGTAAGAATGACTAAATTCTTCTCTTTTATTTTAATTCTTATGCATGCATAAGTTCCTTTAAGTTTTATGACTAAACTTATAAACACTTAGTTATTAGAGATGTCTAATATGAGATATACGAATCTTTCATATAGTTCTTGACATTCCGGAAGATCAACAAACTCCTATTGTACTTGGAAGACCCTTCTTGGAAACCGAGGATGTCAACATAAGTGTCAAGGAAAGGAAGCTCACTTTCAAGGTGGGAGGAAATGTGGTTGAGTTTTCTTTTTCCAGAGCTATGTCACAACCAATTTTTGAGAGTGTCTACTCTATAGACATGTTAGAAGAGGCTATTGAAGATGCAAAGGATAAATGGTCGGGGGAGCACTTGGAGGAAGATTATGAAGGTTTACTACTAACATTGATGAAGTTGAGGGTAAGGACCCTCCAAAGGTAGATCTTAAACCTTTACCCCCCCCCCCTCCCTCCCTTGAGTATGCCTATCTTGATGAGGCAAACTCCTTCCCCGTTATCATCAATGCGGACCTAATGGCATCTCAAAAGGAAAAACTTTTAAAAGTCCTTAAAGAAACCAACATAGCTATTGGGTATAGCCTTGATGATCTCACGGGAATCAATCCCCGAGTATACATACACCGCATCACACTTGAGGATGGATTCACTCCTTCCGCCCAACCTATGAGAAGGTTGAATGAGAAATTGAAGGAGGTGGTAAGTAAGGAAGTTGATAAGTTGCTTGAGGCCGGAATTATCTACTCCATCTCGGGGAGCGATTGGGTGAGCCCGGTTCAAATCGTCCCCAAAAAGGGCGGTATGACCGTGGTTGAGAATGAGGAAGGTGAACTCATCTCCACCCGACCGGTCACGGGATGGAGGATGTGCATTGATTATAGAAAGCTTAATTTCGCCTCAATCAAAGATCATTTTCGCTTACCATTCATTGACCAAATGCTCGAGAGACTTGCAAACCACGAGTATTTTTGCTTCCTTGACGGGCACTCTGGGTTTTTTCAAATACCCATCCACTCGGATGATCAAGCAAATATTTCCTTTACTTTTCCTTACGGTGTCTTCGCATATCGAAGAGTGCCGTTTGGCATTTGTAATGCTAACGGAACATTCCAACAGGCCATGATGTCTATCTTTTCTAAGTACATTGAGAAGTCTATGGAGGTGTTCATGGATGATTTTAGTGTCCATGGCACCTCATTTGATGATTGCTTAAAGAATATCTCCCTTGTGCTCTAAACATGTATCCATTACAATTTGAAATTTTTTTTTTTGGGAAAATGTAAGTGATTTCATTAATAAACATAAAGCAAGTTACAAATTACATCATCACCATTTTGAGCTACCATAAGCTATCCTGCAACTGACTTATCAATACAAAATACTGTCAATCCATTGCAATACTCTACTGTTCTTACATTTAATCACTAAATTCTTCAGTCTACGAATGCTGTCCTGCTTCACACACCGCCCAATTCTTTTTGGTATGTGCACATACCCCTCAAGCATGCACGTATTTCGAGCATACCATATATGGTACATACTGCAAGCCAAGATCACAGCAACAATCTTCTTCATACAAGCAGAGGACTGCCTCCAATCAGTCCACCACTTAATGCACTCCATATGTGGCAGATCAACCATACACCAGGCACTCACCACTTGAATGCATTTCATGCTATAGATGCATTCAAAAAACAGATGCTGATGACTCTCCTCCTGTAACCCACAGAGATAACAAACATTCTGTTGGATCACACCCATTTTGACAAGTCTATCTTGTGTAAGTAGTCTCTCACTAGCCACTAGCCAACACAAGAAGCTGTGTTTGGGAACAATCCACTTATTGAGCATCCAGGGGTACCAAGGAACCTTCTCACTGTCAGGCTTAAGCCATACATACCCACTTTTAATGCTGTAATCAGAACCAGGAGAGAAAATCAAATGCTTAAGCCTATCTTTAGCTTGACAGATCTTCCTCCAAGCCCAACTACTGCCAATTCCTGGTTTATACTCCTGCCATTGAACTTGCTTAATATAAATTGCATGGACCCATCTAACCCATAGATGATCCTTCTTGTTAGCCACCCACCAGGCATATTTTCCTATGGTGGCAATATTCCAACAATGCAAGTCCTTAAAGCCTAGTCCACCTTGTTTCAAGTGTTTACATATATGTTCCCATGAAACTAGGGAGGGGCTTTCCTTCATCTCATTACCATGCCAAAGGAACTTCCTGCAAATGGCTTATATCTTCCTGATGACTGGCTTAGGCAAGATGAATATTCGAGCCCAATAGCTATGGAGAGTAGATAGGATTGCTTTAATGAGAACTGTCCTACCTGCATAGGATAACTTCCTAGCACCCAATCTTCTCATCCTCTCCACAACCTTGTCCACCAAATATTGACAATCAAGAACAGATAGTCTTTTAGGGGAAACACAGACCCCTAAATATTTAAAAGGTACTATACCCCTTGTCATACCAGAAACAGATTCAATCTCCTAAATCAGATGGCCATCCATCCCATTACAATAAAAATTGGACTTACTCCTGTTCATCACCAACCCACTAGCTTTAGAAAAGTAATCAAAAGCTTGGAAAAGTAATTTTATAGAGTGCTTATCCCCTTTGCAAAATAGGATTAAGTCATCAGCAAAACATAAGTGGGAGAGCTTGATCCTGTTGCATAGAGGATGATAATGAAAATTCTCATGTTGCTGGACCACCATAAGAATCCTACTAAGATACTCCAGGCAAAGAGTAAAAAAAAGTGGAGAGAGGGGATCTCCTTGTCTAAGGCCTCTCTTTCCCTTAAAGAAACCAAAATTATCACCATTTAGTGAAAGACTGAAGGTGGGGGTAGTCACACACTGCATTATAAGCCTTTGAAACTGAGGAGGGAAGCCCAGGGCCTGAAGCATTGCATCCAAAAAACTCCACTCTACAGAGTCATAATAGGCTTTTTGTAAGTCAAGCTTCAGAAGGATTATGGGGGAGCATGCTTTCCTCTTACAAAGTTTGATCAAGTCCTCGCAAATCAGTATGTTTCCAACTATGTCTCTCCCTTTTACAAAAGCACTTTGTGAAGGACTAACAATCTTTGGTAATACATGACCCAACCTAGTACATATTACCTTGGAAATGCATTTATAAATAGTGTTACAGTAGGCTATTGGCCTAAACTGTTGCACTGTTTTAGGCAATTCAACCTTAGGAATCAGAGTTATCGTAGTAGCATTGCATTGTTTTAGTAACTGTCCAGACTAGAACACATCTTTAATTGCAGCAATGTTGTCAGGGCCTACAATACTCCAATTATCCTTAAAAAATTTGACTGCTATACCCATTAGGTCTTGGGGCTTTATTCTATGGAATGACAAACATGGCTGCTCTGATTTCATCAGCAGTAACAGGAGCAACCAGACTGTCACACTTGTAACACCCCACGTTAATTGAAGAGGTCCAGTGATAGGCTTAAATGACTAGTGCTTAAAGGGATTTGAAGTACTACACATATCAACAAAGTGCACTTTTTTTGATGGTCATCTATGCAAAAGAACTCCACAGTTAAGCGTGCTTGGCTGAGAGTAGTCTTAGGATGGGTGACCACCTGGGAAGGTTCCCGGGATGCGCATGAGTGAGGACAAAATGTGTTATAAAGGACCCATGTTGATCTGTGAGCCATGTACATAGCCTGGTGAGCTATAATAAGTAACCGCTCCCGACCCGGTTTGGGCCGGGGTGTTACAACACTGCTCCTAGGTTAAACAATTTCCATGCTGAACAACATTCTCATTAAGCTTGCTTACTTCAGTAGGGGTGCCAAGTAAAGAGATGTAATAAGACTCAAATGCCTGCTGAATAGCATCACGAGTAGTACACAACTTATTATTGACATCCCTTGTAACACCCCCATTTATTGAGGATCCTTTAGCTAGACATTCCCAAACAAATAGGACTGTTACCATCTCGGTTTCCCGAGGTAGTGAATAACAAAGTACAACAATACCATAGTACTTTAAATTAAAACTTAGCGATTACATGTTTATTACAATTAACCAACTAAAACTTAATATAAAATATTTACAACTCGCAGCGGAAATAAATAAAGTGATATAATTATTCTATGTGATCTAGACTTCAACTATGGTCCAAGTCAAGCTCTCATCTAAATGTTCCCGAGTCAGCTAATCTTTAGTACCTGTCAAATCTGTTCCCTATTATGGTTCACCGCAGGTGTTCACGAATACACAGTCAACCGCGAGGTTGAGTAGGAATAAATACTAACAACAAAAACATACGATAAGCAATCCAATTTCCTTTTTACATTGCACAACCCCCTGACAATGTGCTCCATCATTTTACTTAGCACACCTTCCTTAACAACATGCTCACATTACTTTGGAACCCCTCCCTTAACAACGTACGGCCAACGTGTAATAGTACCCCTCCCTCACAACGTACATATTACCATCACCCCAGTGTACAAACTCCCTCAACAACGTACAACTGACTGTCGCACAGCTTTTCACAATAACAACGTTCACAATCAACGATAACGATTCAAATCACCTCATCAATATTATCAACACAAATATAACTCACCCTTCCAACAATTACAATATTATCAACCAACATATGCAATATGAATCTTCCTTCCAACAATTACAATTATATCAACCAACACAACTCACATACGATCAATGCACTTTAATATAAGCCATCCAATAAACATTATCGAGTAAAAGTTGAGTAGGATTTATCCATACCTGGCAAGCAATTCCAATTATGCAGCTCAAGCAATCCAATAAATAAAGCAATCCGAACTCGATTATAAATCCTTCACAATCTGTTACCTAACAATTATAATAATATTTACAAATATTAATTATTTACTTTTATTTAAATAGTTCTATTAATTATAAATTAATGAATTAATGAATTACATAAGTTATAATCTCGTATAATTATAAATCCCGTTTAAATTATAATACGATACCCGAGTTACCCGTCTTAAAACTAAACCCACCACCCAACATAAGTCACAAAACCGTGAAAAACCCACACCATAAACACGTCCTCCTCTACCTCCACACACACCCTACAAACGCCTCTATCGTGGCCACCCATACCCACTACCCAGTCCCGCACCAGTCACCGGCAGCAACACCACACACGGTAGCCTAGACCTAGCCCTAGTAACCACCACACAGGAACCCAACATACGAGCCCTAGCAACCAACCACGAACACATCAATTACCGAAAACCCATCATCAACATACACCGCGTATAAAAAACCTCACCAACAACACCATAGCCACCAATACCACCTCTGGTCACCACCGTTGACACCTCTGTCCTATGGTGACTCCAGGGGTGGCCTCGCTTCCCCGGTACAGTCACTATCACGGCCGCAAAATCGTCTTAAGGTAGCCACGCACACACGAAATCATCCCCTGTTTTCGCGTAACTCCGGCAACCACCCAAGCCAAGAGCAACCTCCAGCCACCCTATAGCCACCACTGTGGTCGAATCAGCACCCCGGTACCAACCCTAGCTCCGTTTAGGTCCCCGTGTGACTAAACGGAGGTCAAAACCGTATAAGACCATAGCTTTACCCAACGACCAAACCTAATACGAAATTTCCGGCGAGGTACCACCCAAACCACCACCTACAACCATCTCAACCCCGTCACTAGGGTCGACTAACCACCCATTACCCAGCCAACCCAGGTCTAGTTTCAAGTCAAGCGAGATAAAGTCTTAATTGTGCAAGACTCACGGTTTTAACACCACAAACCACCCCACGAAAACCCAACAATTACTCCACCTCTGACAGTCAACGGCGGTCAAACGAAGGTCCGGTCAACCACCTGGTGGTCCACGGCCAAGGTCACGGTCAATTCAAGTCATACGGTGGTCTAGTTTACGAGTTATATTAGTTAGAAAATCAATATATTAAATTGTGAGACGGTCTTACCTTTTATCGCTAATTCCTCCTTCCGTCTTAAATCTCCTCCTTCTTTCTTTGTGATTTGCTTTTCAGATTTATCATGTATTTATAGTCTAGGTTTGGGGAGTATATGAGGCCGATTAGGAAACTATTGCCTTTTCTAATTATTATTAGGAATTACCAAATTATTATTATATTTATTATTTTAATATTAAATCCCGCTTTAAATTCCGACTACTACTCTCGCTAGGGCTAATTTAATCAGCCCATTTATTCACAACACACGGCCCAAGGTTTATTACTAGCTAAACTCAATTCCCGGCTTGCTTATTTATTTATTATTTAATTAACATCTTTCTCGCAACTATTATTAGAAACCTCATTAATTAATTATTTAAATTTCATAAATTATTCTCATTAATTATTATTAAATTACGAGGTATTACAGTCTTCCCCCCTTAAAATGAACTTCGTCCCGAAGTTTGCCCATAACTACTATAACAACATTTATAAATATCCGCACAACTGAGCCCCATTCCACTTATGATCATTGCAACATAATTAACTTACTTAATCATTATCAAACCATATCATACTTATCAAAATGTATCACAAAACTAATTCCAAACATGAAAATGTATCACAAAATAAACGTAAAACATGAGGTGTCACATTCTACCCCCTAACAATAAACTTCGTCCCGAAGTTTCGGAACTACAATTACTTTATTAAACTACTGACAACTTAGATACTTATATAAATTTTAAGACTCTAATCCACTCAATAAACTAGTTACCCTTCTCCCATTCCCTTGCACTATACTAACTGTACCAAAAGTATTTCCACCATTACTCTGATTGCCCCCATTGCCTTGTCTATTGTTGTAGCTCCTCTGAGTACTCCATTGTCTCGGATACCTATTGCTTCCAATACTTGGTGCTGGAGTTCTATAGTTCCCTTGATTACTCCCTTTATTGTCGTTCCTGGTTGTACTTCTACACTCAAACGCTCGGTGACCCAACCTGTTGCAATTGTAACATCTCCACCCAAAGATTGCTCCAGAAGGCTGACCCCAATTACCACCACCCAAACTCACTCCACCCCCATAACTAGGTCCCTTAACTGAAAATTGTTTAGGTTGAGTATTGTTTTGCTTCTTGCTACCCCCAGCTCCCTCACTTGGTGTCTCACTCTTCCTCTTTTCTCCCTTCACCTTCCTCTCCTCTTGCAACATATCAGCAATCCTCGCTGCATGCCCAGCCCTTTGGTAAACCTCATCCATGCTACTTGGCTGACCTGCTGCAAGCCTCTTCTTAATAGTTGTTGTCAACCCCTGTTCAAACCTTAATTCTAGCATCTCCTCACTAAAGTTCATATCAGACACATATTCCGCCAATTCCATAAACCTATTGTGATAGCTCTCCACCGTCATTTCATCAGTCATCTTGAAAGAATCAAATTCAGCTCTCCTCTTACTCCTAATATGTTACGGTACAAATACACTCCTCATAGTCTCCTTGAAACCCTTCCAAGTGATAAAAGCTTCATCACTCTCCCTCTAAGCTTCCCTTAAGACTTCCTTACTACGATTCCACCACAACTCCGCTTTTCCTCTCAAATAGTAATCAGCTTGATCTACTTGCAACTCCGCAGGACATCCTAGCAACTCAAAAAGGTTGTCAAACACTCTATGCCAATCCCCAAGTAAAGATGGTTCCCCTAATCCGTCATATTTCGTCGGGTTGTGCCTCGCGATACTAGCACTCATCTTTGCTGGATCCTGAACCGACCCCTTAGCTTTCAGTGACGCAGTCAAAGCCTCATTCATGGATATCAAACGGTCAATCTTCTCTTGAGACATGGTAGAGGGTGTAGGTGTAGATTTTTTTGGAGGCATGGTTCTATAAAAATAAAACAAGACAACATAAGTTTCTACCCGAGTAAAGATGGCTTAACATTTTAAATATTCTATACTTACAAAGATAAGGTTTGGTCAATTATATCCTTTCTTACCCCTCCCTATGTCCTCCTATCATCACTCCCACCTCCCAAATATCATAGGTTAAGAACTGATAAAACATTTATAGTAAACTTTTGGTAAAACTCGCGTTTTCATAAATCAAAGTCAAGCTGTAACTTTCAAAAATCACTATTAAATAACCGTTATATTCCACATTGAGTTTTATACTTTCCAGAAAATATAAGGAATTATCAAACCACGAGAAAAAGAATCAAACTGAAATCTCGTTCTATCATTTTATAACAATTTTTACAATCCAGTTGGTCCAAACAAAAACCAATCAACAATTTGTCAAAAACTAAAGTCAACTTGTAAAAATCACTATTAATTGTCAAAACTTTACCTTGCAACGTGGCTTACTAATTTGAAAACATATTTGAATCATTTAAATAGTGGAGTTGGAATTAGGCAAAAATCTTAAGTAAAAATTAAATGAGAAATTTTACAAAATCGTTTGGCGAAAACTTAACTGTACAGGAATATTCCGACCATTGTCCACTAAATTATTTATTTCTCCCAAACCGTAAAACCTTTAAACATGAGACCAGCGGAATTGGTAAGCTTACTCACTGGGTTATCACTCATAAAAATTGCAACCTTATATGATAAATGGAAATCAAATGGAAACTAAATCAAATAGGGGGTAAAATCTGACGAAATAAAGTTCAGCTTTAGGTTCCTTTCTACTAGGTCACAAGCCCTCATTAACACCCTCCTACTCCTATATCAACACAATTTGGTCAATAAACTTTCACACACGACTAGTATATAATCTAAAGCATTCATATCACAAGCTTAATCATTTCATAATATGTTTTAAATAACATGGCTTTGGGATTCACACAACCACATATCACTAGACATGATTCTACTATCACACAACGTCCAACCACATATTCAATATCAATTTGTAATTACTTTCATGCTCATGATCAAAACAATTAAACATCAAATTCTCATTTCACCCATTTCATTCTCCTTAAAAAAATCAAGGTTACGTCCCGTAACCTCAGTCATCAGTGAAAACAATATTCAAACAAGGCGACCAAATTCCTACGACAAAATAAACAATATTCATTTTAAATTACCCCACCCTGTAATATCTCGCAAGGGAACCGATTCAAAACTGAAAGGGCCAGAAGTTTGGTGTGAGGGGACCCCTAGCTCATCCCAAGCCTTAAGTGGGCTCCTAACAGTTTCTATCCGGGTTCATTTTATTAGACACATCCTATGTTCATTATTGTTCATTGGTTAGGCCTGAGGATCGTTCGCTCTGATACCACTTTGTAACACCCCCATTTATTTAGAAGCCTTTAGCTAGACATTCCCAAACAAATTGGACTGTTACCATCTCGGTTTCCCGAGGTAGTGAATAACAAAGTACAACAATACCAAAGTACTTTAAATTAAAACTTAGCGATTACATGTTTATTACAATTAACCAACTAAAACTTAATATAAAATATTTACAACTCGCAGCGAAAATAAATAAAGTGATATAATTATTCTATGTGATCTACACTTCAACTATGGTCCAAGTCAAGCTCTCATCCCAATGTTCCCGAGTCAGCTAATCTTTAGTACCTATCAAATCTGCTCCCCATTATGGTTCACCGCAAATGTGAAGAGTCTATCACGCCCGAAATACTCGACGGGGGGGGGGGGGTGAATTGAGTATTTAAAAATCATGCCTACTTTTTATTTTATATCAAGGTAATTAATTACTTAAAGTTTATTGATTAAACTTTAACTAATTAACTAAATGATTATGAACGTAATGAAATAACTGAAATAAAAGATGCAAGGACACACGATATTTAAAGTGGTTCAACTTCACACGTCGAAGCCTACGTCCACTATTCTCGATTAATAATTTTAGTACCTTACTCCGGATTACAAAATTATCAACCCAACTCGTATAGTTAACTCTAACTATAACTCGATTTGAATATCACTAGATATTCGATTTGACTATCTTAAGTTACTAAGAAAGCACTTGATTGTTCTTCTAAGTGTTCACACAATTGAACGAGTAAGAAACAATATGAAGTACTATTATCTTATGACGTAATCTTAAGAAAGATAAGCAATTTAAAGAGCACGACTTTTCGCAATATTTTCAAAACAAAACAATAAGACAATTAAGACTTAAACTCAAATATGTTTTGCAAAGATTGTTGTATTTCGAAAAGCTTACTTAAATAAGGAATGATCAAGTGTATTTATAGTAGAAGAGAGGACTAGGGTTTGCACGAAACCCTAGGATGCCGTGAGATAGGCGGCAAGGATTAAAAGGGATAATTCTTTATCTCTTTCCTAATTTAATCCAAGATATTATAGTTTAGGTAAATAAGACAAAAGTAAATCTTATTTGTTTTCTATAACTATATCATTAAGATGTTTGGATAAGTAAACAAATGAAATCATATATTATAAAGATAGGAAAATATCTTATATAAATATAAGCTAGATTTGATTAGATTGGTTACTTATGCACAACAACTTCACACGCCCCAACGGTTTACAGCTCACGGCCGAAACCCTAGGCCCGTGCTCATCTTGGATGAATATCTCTCTTCTTGAATTAGGGTTAGGTTAAATGGACTAGCAAACCCTAGGTAGCATGACGACCCATAAGTCGTTTTACTAACCAATAGAGATATGCAGGTTACTCATTATAACAACCCATATATTATCTTTACTATAGATACAAATGATTTCGAAATATGTTTAAAGAATTTTATCCTTTGAAAAATGATTTTAAAACTATTAAAATCGTGCTATTAAAATGCTACCTAAAGTTATAGTAGAAACAGCTATAACTTTAAGTTTGGTGAGTAAAGTTATAGGTGAAATAGCTATAACTTTACTTTCCAATATTCTTATCTTAAGATACCGTCATCAGATGAAGACCTATACTAACTAATCTTCCTGGAGATCTTCAGTAAAGGATCTTCTCTTTATCTTGACCAAAAGCTCTTAATCTTGAGCTTTGTTAAAGACTTGATCTAGCCTTTTGCTTGAATGGTCATCATACTTGAAACTTGTTACAGTTGCTTATGATGCTTTAAGAATCTTCAATGTTATAGCTCAAGCTGCTATAACATTACGTGAATAATGCCTCACAAATCTTCAATGTTATAGCTAGGAATGCTATAACATTACTTGCTAACTTGTAAACCTAAGTTAATCTAACAAAGACTAAACAAACGATTACAAGCAAGAGTTTATACAACACGAGGCACACACTTGTCATTATCAAAACTTAATCATATATCTATATGGTCCAACAAATTCCCCCTTTTTGATGATGACAAGTCTCTTACGATTTGTGACTAAGTGTAAGTTCCCCCTCAACATAATACTATAAAAGTCATAGACAGTTGAACGCAAGAACAAACACTTATATACAAAGTATAGCATCTAAGGACCTTAAGAGATTAAAGGTTCCGACAAGGAGCAAGCTTAGGCAAATACTTAAGTCACGATAATTTCTTCCCCCTCTTGATATCATCGAAAAGACGAGAAAAGCCATAAAACAACTAGAATGATATGGTTCGAGACACGTATTAAGCATGCAAGGAAATATTATAAAACGAGAAAGTAATCTACATAAACATGCCAAATAGAAAATAAGTGTTCTACAAACCAAGATAGTATAATTGCCAATTGGGCCGAATAAGAAACAAGTGTTTAAGCCAAATGGACCGAATGAAAAGCAAGCCAAAATGGGCCGAATTAGACAATTATTCAAAATATAAAGTCTAACAAAAGAAAGGCAAGGAAAAGAGGAGGACGGGTTTAAGGATTGTCACGTTTCACGACATTGGGGTTCACATAACCGGGACGGGTCCTAAACTCAAGAGAGTCAAGACGATCAAAGCATGAACGGACATGGTTAGCTTGTGCCATGAGACACCTTTCGAAATTAAGCACTTTCAAGGACAAGGCTTGAGTAGCCTCGTAAACAACCCGCATATCCTCATGCATAGCCTTCCCTTCACGCCATAAAGCCCCACCTTGACTAGCTAAGTTAGCCAATGAACTAGAATGGCGAACACACTCTTTGGCCGCCCTAGCCGCATCCTTAGCCATAACATCAACCCGTGCTTCTAGCCCATGCAAATAAGACAAGACTTCACCAAGATCCGAACCCTTCGAACCCGAAGCCCCATTCTTGTCTTTTCCCAAACCCGAGACCAACTCCGCAACCATCTTATTTTGCGCATCCATTTTCTCACAAATACTTGCCATAAATGATTCCAATTTTTGTTCAACAACCGAGACCACATCCGACGATTTCTCCACCACATTTCCTTTTGCCAAAAACACCAAATCGGGTCCAATGGCACCCATCTTCATCAATTCAAGATGAGTGTCACATATCTCATCTTTCACCTTTACACCATAGCTAGAAATCCCAATCACTCCTTTTTGTTCCAAAAGCCGAGAAACCCACATTCCATACGGCAAGTCCAAAGTAGTATAAAACTTTTCCTCAGTGACACAAATACTTGTTTGAACGATTTTATGAAACACAAGACGAGGAAGACTAACTTTGGATCCCTCAAGCCACTTAGACAAAAACACCATCTCATAACTCGACAATTTATCTCGACCACCCCTCCTTGGAACAACCGTGTTCCAAATGAAATTAAGAAAGAATTTCAATTTTGGGGTAAACGACCCCGCAAGCATGTTACTTGACCCCGTAGCATCAACATCAAACGACTTCTTAATTTTAAGCTTTTCTTCCTCCGCCACATCACCCCACTCCGCACTCGGATTTATTTCGATCCCATCATCAGGGACCGAAAACAGAGTACAAAAATCGGCAAGGGAGATTTTGACTTCGGAATCATTCACCACCGCATGCAACACATTATTTTTGACGGAGACGGAAGAATAAAATTTGATTACCTCAATAGGATAAACCGGACCAACAAAGGAACAAACTTTCTTCCATTCTTGAAAATTCAAGAAATCCTTAAAAAATTGCAAAGCTTCGATTTTTCCATACCACTTTTCGGAGTAGAAACGACCACCATGAATACCGTACCGCATAACAAAGTTGACACGGGTTCTTTCATCCGCGGTGAGTCGAAGCTTATCAAGCCTCATTGATGTTGCATTCGGCATGTATTATCGAAACATTGTCCTTTGATGACCTTCTTGAGTAGCTACAACCTCGGTCTCTTCCACCGAATCTTCAAATCCTACGGCCTTCTTTTTCCCTTTATTTAACTTCCGTCTTTTCCCTTCTAAGTTAGGATCAACCCGGTTATGATCGGGGTTAGTTGGTTTTTGGTTTGATGAAGGTGAGGGAGTTTTGATAGGGACATAGGTTTTATTGCATGAAGGTTTGGAGGACCCGGTCCGAGTTGTGGACCGAGTTGAGGGCGAGTGGAAACGAGTTGAGGGAGGAGTCATGATGATTATTGGATTTTTGGAGGTTGAGTTTGTAGAAGAGTCTAAGATATAAATCTTTGGGTGTTGTGTTGATTATGACGGTAGGGGATAGGTATTTATGGGAGTAGTGGTTTAATTATGGTAAAAGAGGTTTAAGGGAATTAGGAAAGTGGAGGTGACGTGTGGAGAGGGAGTTAGGTAAGTTTTTATTTTTTATAAAAGATACTTACCATGGAATAAACAAGTGGTTAGGGTAAATTGTTTAAAAGATATGACAAGATATGGTAAGATATGGTAAGAGATAAAATTGTGCAAGAAATTGGAACAATTGGTTACGACTTTTGGTTCATAATAAGACTTAAAATTTATATGACTAGAAAATGGAATATTCTCATAATATAATATAACATTTGACATAAATAAACTTGCAACGAAAAATACGGACACAGTCATACAATCTCGTCAAATCTAGTCAGTCATATAGAGAATAAAATATTTGCGACAAGTTTAGTTGCCACCATTAAACCAATTTCCAACCGTAAAATCTCAAAACGTTCTCTAGTCAATGCTTTGGTAAAAATGTCAGCCCATTGTTTTTCCGTACTACAAAATTCCAGTCTTATGTTGCCCTTATCTACATGATCCCGTAGAAAATGGTGTCTAATGTCTATGTGCTTAGTTCGTGAGTGCTGTGCAGGATTTTTAGATATAATTATAGCACTTGTGTTGTCACATAAAATAGGTATACACCCTACATTAACACCGTAATCACATAGTTGTTGCTGAAGCCATAAAAGTTGAGAACATACCAGTCCAGCAGCAATGTATTCGACTTCAGCAGTAGATAATGCAACAGAAGTTTGCGTCTTTGACCTTCAAGTGATAATACACGGTCCAACAAATGTGGCTATGCCGGAAGTACCTTTCCTATCAAGTGAACAACCTGCATAATCTGCATCTGAATATCCTATGAGATCGAAATTACACTCAAGAGGATACCACAGATATAATTTTGATGTACCAATTAAATACTTCAAGATTCTCTTAACTGCGATCATATGCGATTCTTTAGGGCATGATTGGAATCGAGCACATACGCATACACTAAACATAATATCCGGACGACTTGCAGTTAAATAAAGAAGTGAGCCAATCATACCCCGATAAGTCGTCTCATCGACAGACTTACCGTTTGCATCCAAGGTCAACTTCTTCTCAGTGCCCATAGGAGTTGGCTTAGAGTTAGAATTTTCCATACCGAATTTCTTGATTAGCTCCTTGATGTATTTTTGTTGGTGTATCATAATCCCTTCAGGAGTTTGTTGGATTTGGAGTCCAAGGAAGAACTTGAGTTCTCCCATCATGCTCATCTCGAATTCTGAGGTCATTAAATCTGAAAAGTACTTACATAAACGATTATTAGTTGAACCAAAAATAATATCGTCAACGTATATTTGTACGACTAATAGATCTGAAACCTCAGTTTTCAGGAATAGGGTTTTATCGATAGATCCTCTTTTAAAACCACTTTCTAGAAGATATTTTGACAATTTGTCGTACCACGATCTCGAAGCTTGTTTCAAACCATACAGAGCTTTATCTAATTTGAAAACATGGTTTTGAAACTTGCTATCGAGAAATCCTGGGGGTTGTTCAACAAAAACCACCTCATTAAAATAACCGTTAAGAAAAGCTGTTTTAACGTCCATTTGAAAAAGTTTAATTCCTTTTCGAGCAGCAAATGCTATTAATAATCTAATAGCCTCAAGTCTGGCTACAGGAGCGAAGGTCTCATCGTAGTCAATTCCTTCTTGTTGATTATATCCTTGTACAACCAATCTAGCTTTGTTTCGTACAATAACTCTTGTATCGTCCAGCTTGTTCCTAAAAACCCATCTTGTAACGATAACTGTTCGGTCTTTAGGTCTTGGAACCAAATGCCACACTTTGTTCCGTTCGAACTGTTAAAGCTCTTCTTGCATAGCAACGATCCAATCTGGTTCGGCAAGTGCTTCTTTGATATTTGTTGGCTCAATGGTTGAAACAAAGGAGTAGAATGAGCAAAAGTTGTTAAGTCTTCTCCGAGTTCAAACGCCTTAATTCAAACTTCCTAGGATGGTTTCCATTGCATGGGAATCCTTATATTTCCATTTCTTTGAAACATGAGGCACATCTTCATCTGAACTAGTTTCATCATCTTCAAATGGTCGGGGTTCATGACTTGTTCCCCCTAAATCCAAGCCTGGGGTTATAACAGAATCAGTTATAACATTGGACTTAGTTTGTTGATTTGGAGTTAAAGTTATAGCTTCATCAGTTATAACCTTATTCTCTAAATTCTTAGATTGAGAAGAGGTTTTAGTATCATCAACTAAACTCTCAGTTCTCTTTCCTTTATCATTCAAAGGGCTTCTTTGTTCATCATTTGTGCCCTCAATTTCTTTATCTTCGTCATCCAATTCTGGAAGTTCATCCCTGGATAGTCGAAAATCAGGTTCGTTCAAATCTTCTTCCTCATCATGTTCAGCTTTGTCAAACATATTATTTTCATCAAAAACAACATGGATACTTTCTTCGATGCATAAGGTTCTCTTATTAAAAACCTTATATGCTTTACTATGATTAGAATAACCTACAAACACCGCTTCGTCGCTTCTAGGATCGGATTTGCTTAATCTATTTTTGCCATTATTATGAACAAAACATTTGCTCCCGAAACAACGTAGATATGATACGTTAGGTTTACGTCCCCTAAGAAGCTCATAAGGAGTCTTCTTGAGAATCGCTCTAATCAAGGCTCGATTATGAACATAGCATGCAGTACTAATAGCTTCAGCCCAGAAATTTCGAGGTAGCCCACTACACAATAACATTGTGCGTGCCATATCCTCCAATGTTCTATTCATACGTTCAACAACACCGTTTTGTTGTGGGGTTCGTGGTGCCAAAAATTTATGCCCAACACCATTGTCCCTACAATATTCTATAAACGCATGATTATCAAATTCGGTGCCATAATCCGTACGAATGGAAACTAATTTTGATTTATACTTATTTTGGGCAAGCTTCATTAGAACTGCAAATTCTTCGAAAGTCTCATGTTTTGAATTGAGAAAGATCGGCCAAACAAATCTAAAATAGTCATCAACTAGAACGAAGACATACCTGGATCCACCTCTACTTCTTACCTTCATTGGGCCACAAAGATCCATATGCACGAGTTCTAGTGGTTCATTGGTACTTACCATCCTCTTGGGTTTGAACGATGATCTCACATGTTTGCAACGAGCACATGAATCACATAAAGTTTCTTGATCGAATTTGATTGAGGGAAGTCCTTCAACCAAACCCCACTTCTTTAGCTTATTCAGTGTAGTTGAATTTATATGAGCCAATCTTTTGTGCCAAAGGCATGGATCATCTGTCATTACTTTCATGCATGTGAATGAATTAGTAGAAATATTATTTAAATCAATCATATAGACATTCCTTCTACGGTGTCCTTGAAGCACAACACTATTTGTTCCTACATTTATTATTCGACAGGAATCTGAATGAAAGACAACTTTATTTCCTTTGTCGCATAATTGAGAGATAATCAGTAAATTGTGCTTGAGACCACTAACAAGATAAACATCACTAATTGCATGAGAAGAGGATATTCCAATTTTACCAATACCGATGATCTTACCCTTCTTGTTGTCACCGAATGTGACCTTACCTCCATCGAAGGGTTCAAGTGAAAGAAATAGATTTACATCTCCAGTCATGTGCCTTGAGGATCCACTATCAAGGTACCATAGGTTATTTTCTTTCACCACAACCTGCAAAATGATTAGATACAGTTTTTAGGTACCCAAGCTAAGTTGGGTCCTTTGACGTTAGTCACTCTAAAAACTAGATCTTTTCTAACCCAAATCCTTTTTATAACTTTTCGTTTTGGAGGAGAATGGGTTTGTTTAGGAACCGTCTTAGGTGGAGTTGTGGGTTCCTTATGTCGTGGTCTTTCAGGTTGTTTTGGGGGAGCTTTGGTTTTTACAGGCTCCTTAGGTTTTGGTGTTTGTTTAGCTTTGGTAGCCTTCCTGAAATCAAAGCTCATATCATAGAACCAACGATGATCATTGTTGCATTTTTCATTGGTACTTGGTTCAGATGGGGTATTATCACTTTCCTCGAAAGTAGTGTCAGATGCTTTGATAAAGTTGATTCCTTTTCTTAAGTCTTGAGCATATTTGACACAATTTTCTTGGATATGTCCAGTATGACCACAGTAATTGCAAATCAAATATTCTGGTAAATTTGTATATTTTCTCCTTCTGAAGTCTCGTTCGGAAGGGGTTGATTTGCATTTAGAGTGATCTCTACGACCATAGCACTCGTGCCCTAATCCCATTTTCATGTTATTATCTGATTGCTCAGTTAGGAAATTTAGAACACGTGTGCTACCTTCCCATTTCTCATGAACCTTTCTAGCATGCAAAAGTAATTCCTTTAAGGACTCTATTTCTTTGTTGCATTTAGAGTGATCTGACTCTATGTCTTTGGAAGGATGAGTCTCTTTATAGTTATCACGGAAGTTCTGGAATCTATCATTAAGAACTCGAACCGTCTCGTTATGCGTTCTTTTAGTATTTGAAAGAACGGTTTTAGCTTCCATTAATTGCTGAGTTAGAGATTCGATCTCCTTCTTTTGATCTGAGATCACGGCCTCCCTATCCGTAGCCTTGGACTCAAGAAGCTCTTTGACTTTCCTCAATTCCAATGTTATAGCTTCACTAGCTATAACTTTGGCTTGAAGATTCTTAATGTTGAGTTTCAGGTTTGAGGTTATAGCTTCATTAGCTATAACTTTAGACTCAAGAACCTTCATCTCAGCATTTGTCGTATCTGAAGTTATAGCCATATTAGCTCTAACTTTAGATTTGAGCTTTTTGGCCTTTGCTTTAAGGAGATGATTCTCTTCAGCAATATCGAGAATTTGTTCTTTCAAGTCTTTCAATTCCATTTCTTGTTCATGACACTTATCAAGAGATTGCTCAAAATATTCTATTAAAGCATTCTTAGACAATTTCTTAACACTCTTCTTAAGTTCAAGATAACATACCTCTTCTTCTTCTTCTGAATCGGAATCTCCTAGAAAGCAGCAGTAGGAGTCCACACTATCATTGTCTGAGAAGAGGTCAAGACTGACGTTGCTTAAGCATAGATTAGCAACTTCTTCTTCTTCTTCAGATGCTTCGTCGTCCTCAGGGTCGAGATCTCCCTAGCATGATGCTATCATAACTTGCTTGAATTCCTTCTTGGTCTTCTCCCGTTTTGCTTTGTCTTTGATTTTCTCCCATGTGGGACAATCCTTAATCATATGACCGGATTCTCCACACTTAAAGCATCCTCTATTAGCAAACGTATTTTTTGACTCGGAAATTTTCTTATTAGAGAACTTGTTGTTATTATTATTGAACGATTTTGCTTGCTTATTTCTGAAAATGCGTTTGTTGAACCGTTTAGCAAACAAGACCATTTCGTCCTCTATTTCAACATCTTCTTCTTCTTTAGCAGAAGCTTGTAGAGCCATGCTCTTAGTGTTACTGGCCTTGGCCTCATCGTCTTCCAGGACGAGTTCATGAGCCATGAGAGCACCAATAAGTTCTGCATAAGGGAGAGAAGTGAGATCTCTGACTTCTTCCATAACCGTGACCTTGGGACGCCATTTCTTGGTTAGACTCCTAAGTACTTTTCTAGCAATATCCTCGGAGTTGAAAGTTTTACCAAGATTTTTGAGCTCATTGACTATGGTGGAAAATCGTGCTGACATGCTATCAAGCGATTCATTATTTTCCATTCTGAAAAGTTCGTATTTTTGAATCAGCAGGTCAATGCGATATTTCCTTACAGCCGACGTTCGTTCATAGGCCAATTCAAGACCATCCCATATTTCCTTGGCCGAAGTGCAAGAAGAAAAACGATTGAATTCAGTCGATGTCATGCCGTTTTGTAACAGGCTTATCGCTTTCGAGTTTTTTTCAGCCTTCTTGTAATCAGCCTCAACATAGTCTTCTTCCTTTTTCTCATAGGTAGTTCCTTCCGAAGATGCGACAAAAATTTTATGTGGTTCGTTCTTTATAATCGTCCAGCACTTCCAATGATGTCCTTTTATGTAGTGTGTCATCATGTTTTTCCAAAGTCCATAATTCTTCCCATCAAAGACGGGACACTTAAGATACTTGGAATCCATTTCACACGTGTAAGGCAGCGGAATAAAATATAAAATAAAAAGATAAAAAGATAGACGGATCTAGCCTCTTTGCGGTTAGGCAATCAAGAGCACGAGGCTCTGATACCAATTGAAGAGTCTATCACACCCGAAATACACGAGAGGGGGGGGTGAATTGAGTATTTAAAAATTATTCCTACTTTTTATTTTATATCAAGGTAATTAATTACTTAAAGTTTATTGATTAAACTTTAACTAATTAACTAAATGATTATGAACGTATTGAAATGAATGAAATAAAAGATGCAAGGACACACGATATTTGAAGTGGTTCAGCTTCACACGTCGAAGCCTACGTCCACTATTCTCGATTAATAATTTTAGTACCTTACTCCGGATTACAAAATTATCAACCCAACTCGTATAAGTACCTCTAACTATAACTCGATTTGAATATCACTAGATATTCGATTTGACTATCTTAAGTTACTAAGAAAGCACTTGATTATTCTTCTAAGTGTTCACACAATTGAACGAGTAAGAAACAATATGAAGTACTATTATCTTATGACGTAATCTTAAGAAAGATAAGCAATTTAAAGAGCACGACTTTTCGCAATATTTTCAAAACAAAAAAAAAAGACAATTAAGACTTAAACTCAAATATGTTTTGCAAAGATTGTTGTATTTCGAAAAGCTTACTTAAATAAGGAATGATCAAGTGTATTTATAGTAGAAGAGAGGACTAGGGTTTGCACGAAACCCTAGGATGCCGTGAGATAGGCGGCAAGGATTAAAAGAGATAATTCTTTATCTCTTTCCTAATTTAATCCAAGATATTATAGTTTAGGTAAATAAGACAAAAGTAAATATTATTTGTTTTCTAAAACTATATCTTTAAGATGTTTGAATAAGTAAACAAATCAAATCATATATTATAAAGATAGGAAAATATCTTATATAAATATAAGCTAGATTTGATTAGATAGGTTACTTATGCACAATAACTTCACACGCCCCAACGGTTTACAGCTCACGGCCGAAACCCTAGGCCCGTGCTCATCTTGGATGAATATTTGTCTTCTTGAATTAGGGTTAGGTTAAATGGACTAGCAAACCCTAGGTAGCATGACGACCCATAAGTCGTTTTACTAACCAATAGAGATATGCAGGTTACTCATTATAACAACCCATATATTATCTTTACTATAGATACAAATGATTTTGAAATATGTTTTAAGAATTTTATCCTTTGAAAAATGATTTTAAAACTATTAAAAGCGTGCTATTAAAATGCTACCTAAAGTTATAGTAGAAACAGCTATAACTTTAAGTTTGGTGAGTAAAGTTATAGGTGAAATAGCTATAACTTTACTTTCCAATATTCTTATCTTAAGATACCGTCATCAGATGAAGACCTATACTAACTAATCTTCCTGGAGATCTTCAGTAAAGGATCTTCTCTTTATCTTGACCAAAAGCTCTTCATCTTGAGCTTTGTTAAAGACTTGATCTAGGCTTTTGCTTGAATGATCATCATACTTGAAACTTGTTACAGTTGCTTATGATGCTTTAAGAATCTTCAATGTTATAGCTCAAGCTGCTATAACATTACGTGAATAATGCCTCACAAATCTTCAATGTTATAGCTAGGAATGCTATAACATTACTTGCTAACTTGTAAACCTAAGTTAATCTAACAAAGACTAAACAAACGATTACAAGCAAGAGTTTATACAACACGAGGCACACACTTGTCATTATCAAAACTTAATCATATATCTATATGGTCCAACAAGGTGTTCACAAATACATAGTCAACCGCGAGGTTGAGTAGGAATAAATACTAACAACAAAAACATACGATAAGCAATCCAATTTCCTTTTTAGAATGCACAACCCCCTGACAACGTACTCCATCATTTTGCATAGCACACCTCCCTTAACAACCTGCTCACATTACTTTGGTAACCCTCCCTTAGCAACGTACCGCCAACATGTAATAGTACCCCTCCCTCACAACGTACATATTAACATCACCCCAGTGTACAAACTCCCTCAACAACGTACAACTGACTGTCGCACAGCTTTTCAAAATAACCACGTTCACAATCAACGATAACGATTCAAATCACCTCATCAATATTATCAACACAAATATAACTCACCCTTCCAACAATTACAATATTATCAACCAACATATGCAATATGAATTTTTCTTCCAACAATTACAATTATATCAACCAATACAACTCACATACGATCAATGCACTTTAATATAAGCCATCCAATAAACATTATCGAGTAAAAGTTGAGTAGGATTTATCCCTACCTGACAAGCAATTCCAATTATGCAGCTCAAGCAATCTAATAAATAAAGCAATCCGAACTCGATTATAAATCCTTCACAATCTGTTACCTAACAATTATAATAATATTTACAAATATTAATTATTTACTTTTATTTAAATAGTTCTATTAATTATAAATTAATTAATTAATTAATTAAATAAGTTATAATCTCGTATAATTATAAATTCGGTTAAAATTATAATACGATACCCGAGTTACCCGTCTTAAAACTAAACCCACAACCCAACATAATTCACAAAACCGTGACAAACCCACACCATAAACACGTCCTCCTCTACATCCACACACACACCCTACAAACGCCTCTATCGTGGCCACCCATACCCACTACGCAGTCCCGCACCAGTCACCGGCAGCAACACCACACACGGTAGCCTAGACCTAGCCCTAGTAACCACCACACACGAACCCAACATACGAGCCCTAGCAACCAACCACGAACACATCAATTACCGAAAACCCGTCATCAACATACACCGCGTATAAAACACTTCACCAACAACACCACATCCACCAATACCACCTCTGGCCACCACCGTTGACACCTATATCCCACGGTGACTCCAGGGGTGGCCTCCCTTCCCCGGTACAGTCACTATCACGGCCACAAAACTCGTCTTAAGGTAGCCACGCACGCACAAAATCATCCCCTGTTCTTCCCCTGTTTTCGCGTAACTCTGGCAACCACCCACGCCAAGAGCAACCTCCATCCACCCTATAGCCACCACTGTGGTCGACTCAGCACCCCGGTACCAACCCTAGCTCCGTTTAGGTCCCCGTGTGACTAAACGGAGGTCAAAACCGTATAAGACCATGACTTTACCCAACGACCAAACCTAATACGAAATTTTCGGCGAGGTACCACCCAAACCACCACCTACAGCCATCCCAACCCCGTCACTAGGGTCAACTAACCACCCATTACCCAGCCAACCCAGGTCTAGTTTCAAGTCAAGCGACATAAAGTCTTAATTGTGCAAGACTCACAGTTTTAACACCACAAACCACCCCACGAAAACCCAACAATTACTCCACCTCTGACGGTCAACGGCGGTCAAATGAAAGTCCGGTCAACCACCTGGTGGTCCACGGCCAAGGTCACGGTCAATTCAAATCATACGGTGGTCTAGTTTACGAGTTATATTCGTTACAAAATCAATACATTAAATTGTGAGACGGTCTTACCTTTTATCGCTAATTGCTCCTTCCGTCGTAAATCTCCTCCTTCTTTCTTTGTGATTTCCTTTTCAGATTTATCATGTATTTATAGTCTAGGTTTGGGGAGTATATGAGGCCGATTAGGAAACTATTGCCTTTTCTAATTATTATTAGGAATTACCAAATTATTATTATATTTATTATTTTATTATTAAATACCGCTTTAAATCCCGACTACTACTCTTGCTAGGTCTAATTTAATCAGCCCATTTATTCACAACACACGGCCCAAGGTTTATTACTAGCTAAACCCAATTCACAGCTTGCTTATTTATTTATTATTTAATTAACATCTTTCTCTCAACTATTATTAGAAACCTCATTAATTAATTATTTAAATTTCATAAATTATTCTCATTAATTATTATTAAATTACGGGGTATTACATCCCTAATCGGAAACACTCTATTCTTAGCTCTCCTCCTTTTAATACAAGCATGAAAGAATGCAGTGTTATCATCCCCCAGCTTCATCCAATCACATTTAGCTTTCTGATTAAGATAATTGTCCCTTGCCTTGATCAAATCCTCCAAATCCTTTGCACACACTCTCTCAGAAGCACACAATTCAGTATTTAGAGGGTCCTAATTCAACATTTCCTGAAACTTTTTTAAAGAAATCTCAGCAACATGAGTCAGGTTCTCAATGTTAGCAAATTGGGACTTATTCAACTTCTTTAAGTCATATTTCAAGGCTTTTAACTTCTTTACCACCTGAAACATCGCAGTCCCTTGAACCTGCCTTTGCCATCCATTTCTGATGATGTTATCATAATCAGGTGATAAAGACCACATGTTAAAATATTTGAAGGGGGCCCTCCTGCCACAAGGCTCCTCCTCAAGCTTAACAAGTGCAGGACAATGGTCAAACATCCCCTCAGGTAAATAATGCACATAGCTAGTAGGAAAATTGATAGTCCATTTATCATTGACTAACATCCTATCAATTCTACTGTAAATCTTAGTCCCAACCTCATCTTTATTAGTCCAAGTAAAGAAGGCTCCTCTAGCCCTCATATCAGCGAACTTACAATCCTGTACCACCTGTAAGAGTGGTCTCAACTCAGCATTGGTTACTGGAGCTCCCCCAATTCTTTCATTACTAGCAAGGACAGTGTTAAAATCACCCCCAATAAGCCAAGGGCCATTAACAGTAGTATAAAAAAAGTCTCAACCTACTCCATAATGGCTCCCTTTCAGCAGCTTTGTTAAGTCCATACACTACAGTAAACCAGAACTTAGTTTTCCTAGCTTTATCAGTAACAAATGTATGGATACACTGCACAGAAACATCCAAAATATCCACCTCAAACAACTGAGGATCCCAAATGACCCATATTCTACCACCTTTATGTAAACTTGAATTGGTACAAATAGCCCAATCATCACACAAATTGCATCTAATTTTATTCGAATTATTATTCTTAATCTTAGTTTCTAATAGGCCAAATAATTCCACTTTATTATGATGAAGGAATTTTTTTATTTCTTTTTGTTTATTAGGATTATTTAGACCTCTGATGTTCCAGACTCCATATCTACCCATTATCAGTAGTAGCCCTACTAGTCCCCCCTTTGTCCAGAGTATAATGCTCAATCAGACCCAATATGGACTTCTGCAAAGAGTTGGATAGGTTCTCCATGAAAGATACCCCCCAGAGGTAAAAGATCTGCGTCCACCATTCTCATTTCTCAGTAATTTGGTTAAATAACTTCTAGGGATAGAGTTCTCAACCACAGGTGTTTTAGTCACCATTACAGGAGTCAAGGCAATTTCTGGAGAAGCCTCCTTCTGTGTCCTCTTCTCCTGAGCATGTATGGGTACCACTTGTTTAACTACAGGTTAAGGCTGCCTTGACATAGGCCCCTTGGGTCTCCATACTTTCTTAACCACTGGTTTCTTACCCACCTTCCTGCAATTCTCAGCCAAATGACCCAAACCTTTGCAAGCTCTACATGATAATGGGAGCCAATCATATACAATCTTCAGAGTTTGAGTCTCACCATTCTCATCCTGGAAATTAATGGTCTCAGGGAAAGCTTGCCCAATATCCACTTCAATCATAATACGGGCAAACCCTAGAAATTTTTTGTGAAGGGTAGCTTCATCACAACAAATGAATTTACCAACCACCTCACACAATTTCTTAAGGCATCCCATTCCCCAGTACTTCACATCCAGTCCATAAATTTTCATCCAAATTGGTATTCTCTTTACATCATGTTTAATCAGCTTCATCTCAGGTGTCCACTCTTTGATAATGACAGGCTTATTATCAAAGAGCAGATGACCATTCCCCAACACAAATTGCTGCTATTCCTTCGTTTTAAACCTCACGAGGAAGATACTGTTTGGCATAAATAAGATTTTGTCCACCCCCTGAGCCTGCCATACCCTCCGTACAAAACCAGTTAAAACAGAGCTTGGCAGATTCGCACCAAGAACGTAACAAACAACAGCAGTGGACCAAAAAGAAATCTCACGAGCGACATCGTCTTTAGTAATCCGTACCATAGGAGTAACCACCGGAGTAACCACTGGAGCAATTACAATTCCTCTTCAGGATCAGCAAGCTCCTCGTCCTCTTCAATGATCGAATGCAAATCAGCTTCCAATTCCTGAGACGAAAATTGCAATTGTGCAACAGGAGTTGAAATATGGGGATGCCATTTTTGTGATCAATTAAAGGGAAAATGATAATGACAATCCAAGAAAGAAATTACTTAAAGCAAAGAACATCAACATAGCATTTCTGTTTTGATTGCAGAATTATGGTCATTTTGTTTGCTCCATAACTTGAGTTTTACTTGGTCAAAAATTATGTTCTTTATATGTATAAAATCTTGAGAATGTCATCTTTATCATGGACTTGGAATGGTCAAGTTTCACCGTGTGGATTTTCCTCAGTAAGCTCTCAAAGACTGGCACGATTTCTTGTTTCGATTCGGCATTCGACTGTCAGTACTAAACGGATCATATCTCCCAAACCAAGAAACACCTTGGGGTAATTATTTTTGGAGGCGGTAGCTAACTCAATTAGTTTTCTTTTGGTATATGGCTCATACATTGGTTCAACTCTAGCAGAGAGATATGACACCTCAAAGTTCCTGCTGGAACACGGCTGAATGCTGATCATTGCAGGCCTGACCTGCTAGTACTCAAGCGATCATATCCCGAGATTTAGCTAATGTTTTCAACTGATTCTTGTTTGAGGTGAAAGCTAACTCGTGTAGCTTTCATTTGGTACCTATGGGGCATTCTAATTCATCCTAAGGAGCGAGATATAGAATCTGAAAGATAGGTCTGTTTCCAGAATGCTCTTGGAACGACCTGACTGACACTTGTATGCAACAAGGGCTTTTCAGACTATCTTTTAAGCCTTAAGGTGCACATTCAAGGATGGTAAATGATCATATGATGACCCTATGAAGGTATGAATCAAAGGTTAGGTGAAATAAGGCCTTTTTGAAGTGATAAATGCAACAAACATAACCTGAGCATGTGAAAGCGACATCATAGTGGTCCTGTTTTTGGACTGTTGCTCCTCCTTCTACTACTACAGCTGCACCTGTCCTTGACCTCGACAAATACTGATTCCTACACCTCATTTCAGAGACCTTGAGCTGCCAAATAAAGCTCACCAACTATCCTACACTGGAGGACAAAAGAGGAGGCCTTGAAGCAACCAATAACAACTCACCTTGCTCTCCAAGATTTATCTTTATTGTTAGTTTATTAACACATTGTACTAGTTAGTTCTCAACCCTTGGATGGTTCTTATCTTTCTTAGGATTTCGGTTTTATTTGCCTATATAAAGGCTTCACCATCCATTGTAAAGGACAGAATTTGATTAATGAAAAAAAACATTGCTTGTGCAAAAACTTCATTCCTTCGTGGGTGTTAATCTTCCTTCGTGGAGAACCTTAATCTAGACCTTTGTGGCTTGATTAAGAAGACGAGTTAGGCTTACCTTTGTGGATGCTTATGCTTGTTATTACCTTTATATTTGCTGCATTTTATTTTGTTCATATACAACCAAAAAATCGTCTCACAAAAACAGAAACTTCCTCCTTGTTTGTCATTGTTTTATTGCTTAAACTTCCAGTTTATTTGTTCATATTTGTCCTGTTTACAAACTACTCAAATTAGTCATAAGTTGCAAATTATATGCTCCAAATTGGTATCAGAGCCTAGGTTACTTAATTGAGTGATTTTAAACACAAAAAAATCATTACGTTGTTCAAATAGCATCCCTGAAATCCTGATTTTTGTAAACTCGGTTTCTGAAATTTTGTTTCCATTTCTTTACTCACAACAAAAATAGCCTTCATTTTCTTAGAATAACATCAAAGTTCGTAGCTTTACATAACAAAGACCCTTCCTTTTTCTTTAAGCAATGAAGTCTTCAATATTTCTTGATTATGTTCAAGAGGAGGGTAATGCTTGGTTCCATCCCGAGCTTCCCCCTGTTTTTGACGATGAAGTGAATGATGGGTGTGAAGTCCATACATCATTAAGGAATGACGAAAAAGTCTCATGTGATGTAGATATAGTGAAAGGAACAGTTCTAGAGACCGTTCCACGAATTATTTCTCATGATGTTCATGTTGTTCTCTTGAACCATATGAATATGCTCTTGAGCCAGAAGTTGGGTAACCCTTTGAGCTTTGATATGGGCTTGTCCTTGACCATATTTAATAGCAAAGTCATGTTGGGTGCATACAAGAAGGGGCAAGAAGATGGTCCTTACATCGTCACATGTTCAGAATTTCAAAGTATGCTCTTTTATTGTGCCCTTTATACTGATTTTAAAATGAACTCTAAGGGAGATAAAATCCATGACATATTCACCCCGCACTTTCATTACTACATGCTGTTAAGGTTGATGATAAGCTTAGATGGTGGTCTATACTTATTTATTTGGAGGGGTGATGTGTTGAAGCTTAACATGTATAATCTGTCTCGTGGAATGAAATGGTTGTGCTTTATGGATGTAGGATGCGTGGAACTTGCTTATTTAAGGTTTGATGAGTTAGGAATGTTGTTATTAAGTCCTAAGTTGTTTGTGCTCTCAAACTTCATATTGGGTTATGGATTAGAAATGAATCAAGTTAATTTTTCTTGTTTTAATTTTTACATTCTGGTCTTGGGAAGTACTATTGATTCTTCTTATGCTAAGGCTTTCTTAAGAAGTTGCCATGTTAATAGAATTAAGAGCTATGCTAAATCCTTCACCAAGACTAGTGGTATACTTATGGCAATAATATATGAGTTTAAGGGCAAGTTCGGTGGTGTCTTGATGGATTCTAGAGGTGCTACCTTAATGAATCCCGAAAGGGAAATAGTTTCTGAAATGTACCACATGAGCGAGCTGTCACTTGGTATTAGTGAAACTATCCAGAGGCGTGAATCAGACCACAGGGCTGAAGACTATGATGAGAAATACTTGAGTTTTCACTTCTTGATGAATAACTCATATTGTGAAGCTTATAATGAGTTTGTAAATATGTTGTTGAACACATTAGCCTTGCAACTGAGTGTGAATGTCAATGACAAGAAATTAAGGTCATATTTAGGGAGCTATAATCTCTACAATGGAAATGATGAGTTCAACCAGAAGAGAGGAGACTGGGTGCAACTGTGGCCCTTGAACATGAGCACCAAGCATGGGTATGAGCATTTGGAGATGAGTGCTTTATATCCTGGTCTGAAGAATGTCCAAAACTACCAAGTAAAGCACCATGTTCTAATCTTTGATCCGGGAGGATTCCCTAGCTGGTCACTCCTTAAGCATTCAAAGTCAAGAGTAAGACAGGTACTGTTAAGCTGAACTCCAAAGGCATAGTGCTGGAGGTTTTTGCCTCTATTTGGCCACAATTTGAGGTCAAATTCTTTGAACTTGGGGGGTTTGAAGCAGGAGCTAAGGGATTTGATCAATCGGAATTTGAGGCAAATTCTTTTGAAGAAAGGAGATTTGCAACAGGAGTTGAAATATGGGGATGCCATTTTTGTGATCAATTAAAGGGAAAATGATAATGACAATCCAAGAAAGAAATTACTTAAAGCAAAGAACATCAACATAGCATTTCTGTTTTGATTGCAGAATTATGGTCATTTTGTTTGCTCCATATCTTGAGTTTTACTTGGTAAAAAATTATGTTCTTTATATGTATAAAATCTTGAGAATGTAATCTTTCTCATGGACTTGGAATGGTCAAGTTTCACCGTTTAGATTTTCCTCAGTAAGCTCTCAAAGACTGGCATGATTTCTTGTTTCAGTTGCAACAGTTCTGACCTGTCAGTACTAAACGGATCATATCTCCCAAACCAAGAAACACCTTGGGGTAATTGTTTTTGTAGGTGGTAGCTAACTCAATTAGCTTTCTTTTGGTATATGGATCATACATTGGTTCAACTCTAGCAGAGAGATATGACACCTCAAATTTCCTGCTGGAACACGGCTGAATGCTGATCATTGCAGGCCTGACCTGCTAGTACTCAAGCGATCATATCTCGAGATTCAGCTAATGTTTTCAACTGATTCTTATTTGAGGTGAAAGCTAACTCGTTTAGCTTTCATTTGTACCTATGGGGCATTCTAATTCATCCTAAGGAGCGAGATATAGAATCTGCAAGATAGGTCTGATTCCAGAATGCTCTTGGAACGACCTGACTGACACTTGTATGCAACAAGGGCTTTTCAGACTATCTTTTAAGCCTTAAGGTGCACATTCAAGGATGGTAAATGATCATATGATGACCCTATGAAGGTATGAATCAAAGGTTAGGTGAAAGAAGGCCTTTTTGAAGTGATAAATGCAACCAACATAACCTGAGCATGTAAAAGCGACATCATAGTGGTCCTGTTTTTGGACTGTTGCTCCTCCTTCTACTACTACAGCTGCACCTGTCCTTGACCTCGACAAATACTGATTCCTACACCTCATTTCAGAGACCTTGAGCTGCCAAATAAAGCTCACCAACTATCCTACACTGGAGGACAAAAGAGGAGGCCTTGAAGCAACCAATAACAACTCACCTTGCTCTCCAAGATTTATCTTTATTGTTAGTTTATTAACACATTGTACTAGTTAGTTCTCAACCCTTGGATGGTTCTTATCTTGCTTAGGATTTCGGTTTTATTTGCCTATATAAAGGCTTCACCATCCATTGTAAAGGACATAATTTGATTAATGAAAAAAAACATTGCTTGTGCAAAAACTTCATTCCTTCGTGGGTGTTAATCTTCCTTCATGGAGAACCTTAATCTAGACCTTTGTGGCTTGATTAAGAAGACGAGTTAGGCTTACCTTTGTGGATGCTTATGCTTGTTATTATCTTTATATTTGCTGCATTTTATTTTGTTCATATACAACCAAAAAATCGTCTCACAAAAACAGAAACTTCCTCCTTGTTTGTCATTGTTTTATTGCTTAAACTTCCAGTTTATTTGTTCATATTTGTCCTGTTTACAAACTACTCAAATTAGTCATAAGTTGCAAATTATATGCTCCAAATTGCCTATGTGATTTCCCTTTATTAGATGAATTAACGCTAAAATCAACATGTTTTTGTGAATTTTGTGTAATTTTTTGATTAGAAATTGGAGTTTTTGGATTGTTTTTGGTTGATTTTCTTGTTCGAGCCATTGCTTGAAGGAAAAGCAACTAAAACAATGCAATGCTACTACAATAAAGCAAAGGTAGAGGTGATTAAGAAACGTCCCCCACCCAAAAATGTCAAGGGTGTGACGAGTTTCTTAGGTCATGCGGGGTTTTACCGAAGGTTTATCAAAGATTTTGCAAAAATTGCTAAGCCCCTCACCTCACTTTTGACTACGAACACTCCCTTCATATTTGATGAATCTTGTGTTGAAAGCTTTTGTAGGCTCAAGCAAGCCTTGATATCGGCTCAAATAGTACAACCACCCAATTGGGACCTCCCCTTCGAATTGATGTGTGATGCAAGTGACTTTGCATTGGGGGCAGTCTTGGGTCAACGACAAGAAAAGAAACTACATGTGATAGCCTATATAAGCAAAACCTTGGACAATGCTCAATGCAATTGCACCACCACGGAGAAAGAAATGTTGGCGGTGGTATATGCTTTCGAGAAATTCCGGCCTTACCTTCTATGTTCCAAAGTTTTTGTCTACACGGATCACACCGCTATCAAGCAACTTATGGTCAAGAAGGATGCTAAGCCGAGATTAATCTGTTTGGTATTGTTGTTGCAAGAGTTTTATGTAACAATCAAGGAAAAAACCGGGATCCGAGAATCTTGTTGCGGATCACTTGTCAAGGTTAACTAAAGAAGCCCGGGGAGATGTTGATGATGGGCTTTCCATTGATGAGTGGTTGCCTGATGACTCTATTTTAGCTATCACGCACTCCGACCCTTGGAATGCGGATATTGCTAACTATTTGAGCTCTAGCTTTATTATGGTGGAACTTGACAACCAAGCTAGAAGGAAGTTGAAATATGAGTCTAGGAGGTATGTGTGGGAATATCCCTTCTTATATAGGAGATGCAATGATGGAATCAATAGAAGATGTGTCACTCATGAGGAAGGTAAAGCAATCCTTCAAGCTTCCCATGCTACAACATATGGAGGGTATTTGTCCACTTGGTATGGTTTGAAACTTTGTCGTATAAGCTAACCGATCAAAACAATATTTATAATCTTAACTAACTACTCTTAGTAGAGTGGCAAGTAAAGGTCGGATCCCAAGGGACAGGTATTGAGTTAAGTTACTGATTTGCAAGTAGCTAAGTCTTCGGGTGTCACAATTTGGTTAGGGTTGAACTGGTTATCTAAACTACTACATAATGAAAAGTAAAGAGATGAAAACAAAACAAAGCAAGTAAGCAAATAGGGGATTTGTAAACAATTGATAAAAGGCAGTAGGATGTCATGGGTTCATAGGGGGTTCATGATGGTGATCATACAAACATGTTTATATCGATGCAAGCAAATTATTGTAGTGGAATCGAATTGGGGTATGTCTTACAATCCCTAGGAAGATTTGGGTCCCGGAGCTGAGTTGGTCAAGACTGTACAACATCTACAAGTCGACTTAGTTTCTTCCTATTCAACTATATGCATGGTCTACCAAGGCTTGAGTTAGCTTAGATCTTACAAGTTTTGTTGAATGGGTATAGATTCATGCAAGCTTGTCAATCAAGCAATTCAGCAAGCATAACATGTGCATACGTTGAAACTTGATGTGACTCATATTTGAGCACATTTAGTCCCCAAATTAACCTCGTTCCCATGCTTTATAGCACATAATTGGGTCACTTACTATCTTTAGTTTCCCGTTTTGCATATTCTTTAAGGTTTTGTCTCCTTGGTAGGAAAGGATTGCTAACCTTGCATTTATGAGGGGAAATGGAGCTAAATTGATCGCATCTAATGACCAAGCATCAAAGAGAAGACCAAAACTAGAGGCCTAAGTAGATAATAAAGTGAAATGGGCAATGATGAAAGGATCCTTGCATCCCCGACATGATCTTTGAGGATTGTTAAGGAGCAAAAAAAGAAAAGTAGTCTGTCTAGGAATCCGAGCGGATCAGGCACGATCCGGGCGTCCCAGAACACCGTGATCTAGGCGTCTTGTGCCCAAGACGAGCGGCTTGCAGCACCCTGATCCGAGCGTCTTCCCCACGATCCGAGCGGATCACAAGTCAGAAGAGCCCGTGCCTTACCACGGGACGGGCGGATCGTGGCAAGACTAGATATGGGGATCCGCTCATTTCCTTCGAGAGGAGCATTTTCTCAACTTTTCTTAGGGTCTTAATAGTCATTTAAGCCCTTAGTAACCCTAATCTTTGAACCTAATCTTTTGTATAAATATCCCTTTGTACTACCTAGATTAGGATCATATCTCTTAATCATATCTTAATCCATCCTTAATTAAGTTGTAATCACTTCTTAATCTCATCTTAATACTCTCAAATTAGTCTTAGTTTAGTTATAATACAATCTATCAATATTAATCATATATTAATCTTTCCTTAATTTCTCTATTGTTCTTTGACGCGTGTCTTTTATATAAGGTTTTCACCTCATTTTCACACGCATTTCTGTACTTTCTATGTAGCATCTAGCTACAAATGCCCCCGAATATCCTACTTTGGTTCGTTATATGTAATTTGCAGGAATTAACCGAAGAGGAGCTAAATCGAGCCTAATTTGTCCCAATTGTATGCATTCATGGAGAATAAGGAGCCGGGACTTGGAAATCTAACACTTGGAGGGCGCGTGAGCTGAGTTCGGGAAGTAATTCAAGGTCTAACAAGCTTAAACAGTTCGATCGAGTGATTCATTGCTCGATCGAATTTCTTTATTTGCCTAAGTTACTCGATCGACCACTTTTGAGTACACACAAGAGGAGACAAGCAAGAAATACTCGATCGAGTAGTTTATTTCTACTCGATCGAGGGGATTGACACATAATTGCTCGATCGAGTAGTTTATTTCTACTCGATCGAGTGGTTTTTCCTTCCTTAGTTAATTTCCGCCTAATTATTTTATGGGCTTTTGTAATTAGTCCGTAGATTAGGTTTTAGGATGGATTTTTAGTATAAGATTAGAGGAGTGAACTACGTTACTTCTGTCTTCTCTCGTTCGTTGATTTGAAACATACACTTTGTCACTGTTCTTTGGATTTTACTCTTCCTTTACACTTTACTACTCGGATTTGGATTTTGCGATTGGTACTATCATTCTACTTTTAATCTTAATCTTATTTATTGCTCTTAATTCTGTCCCTCTTTTAATTGTTATCATAATTGCCTTAATTGAATCCTTATTAGTTTCATCATCATGTCTAGTTTTAATTATCTAGTTGTTGTTATTGATAATTCAATGATCATGAGTAGCTAATTTTCTTATGCTAAGACTATAGGGGATCCATAATTATGAGGGAATAGTAATCGATTTATTGGGTTAATGCTAGTAAAGTCTTTGTTGGTTAAATGCTACAATTAACTGTATCTGTCTAATTGAGTCGACGCAATTAGACCTTTAATTCTTAGTGATCCTTGACCTGGACCGAAAGGTTGGAAAAGGCGAGACTAGTAGCGAACAATAGGGTATTGCAGTGAGGGCGAAAGTTAAGCTGTTTACGCTTTAGGGTGAAATAAGGACCGAAAGGTGACGTTCGCTATCCCTTAGACCGTATTTGCATTGATCTGAGACCTAGATTACTTGACCGGGTGATTATGGTGAACCGTTTGTCTTAGCTGTTTTTCTCTATCTGTTTATTTCCTTCCTTTTATTCTCTTTTCCTTATTCCTTTTAGTTTAGAAAAGCACATTTAACCCCCCCCCCCCCCCATTTTGTTACCTTGACGAACTTAGATTTAGCTGACAATTTCCTACCTCTCTGTGGATTCGACCCGACTTCCCTAGCTATATTAGTTAGAGCCAGTTGGTATTTTTGACAGGTACGCGACAAACGTGTCAAATTTGGGCGCCGTTGCCAGGGAGGTGGCGTAATTTTGTTGCTTTAGTTAAGTTTGTCCCTTGTCTCAAGGAATTTATTCCTTGAGGCTGATCTAATTTCTGCAAAGTTTTGATTAGTTTTGCAAATTGTTTGTTGCTTTGTAAGTCTATTTGCCAAGATGCCTACGATTACTGAGCATATAGAGCCTTGTGGTAGATGTGGCGAGGAAGGGCATGGTCCTATTGAATGCATGGCAAGTGTAGAGCGTGCCCTTGCTTATCGGAATTATAAGCAAGGAGTCCCTTTTTCTCAGTTGTATCAAGAAATAAAGAATGTCTCTACCCCTTCTACGCCAGTACCGCAGCCGGTCTCTCCTTCTGCAAGTGAAGAAATTGCCGAATTAAAGTCTATTATGATGAGTATATCATGGCGATCTGAAACGGTCATATCGGAATTGAAGGAACAAGTCGCGCATTTAACACTCGCGAAAGACCAAGCCAAGCTTCTTCCAATATGCGATCCAGTCAGTGCAATGAATTTTCAAAATGACCTTACTCATGAAGAAGACGAGGTTTTGATAGCTGAAGATACCTAGGAGGACGATCTAGATGAGTTCTTAATCGAAATACTTGCAGCGTGTAATCAAGATACTCGATCGAGTGATTTCTCTACTCGATCGAGTGAATCAATACACCCTGTCACTCGATCGAGTGAAATTACTGGTCGATCGAGTGATGCACAATTTACTGTTGGTCGATCGAGTGATATTATGACTCGATCGAATAAGTCTGCTGCTGGAATCACTCAATCGAGTGACAGAACTGGTCGATCGAGTGAAACAAAAGAAGAAAATGGTCGATCGACTGATAAAAGTACTCGATCGAGTATTTTAAGTGGCGGGGATCCTATTTTGCTATCTAATGCCGCTACCGTGTCATCTTCCCCTGCTGTGGAGACGTCACCCATTGATAAAGGTAAAAGAAAAGTTGCGGGTCCACTCGTTGCCACTAGGGTACCCTTTCCAGGCCGTCTGAAGGACGCAAAGATCGAGCAACAGTACGGTAAGTTTGTGGACGTTGTGAAGAACCTCCAGGTAACCGTCCCTTTCTCCGAACTTATTACTCAGGTACCCACTTACGCTAAGTTTATGAAAGATATTGTGACGCGTAAGAAAAATTTGAGTGAATTTGAGACGATTTCATTTATGGAAGAGTCTAGTAATTTGCTCTTAAATAAGGCCCCTCCAAAAATGAAAGACCCGGGCAGCTTTTCTATTACCTGTGTTATAGGCAACATGGTTATTGATAAGGCCCTTTGCGATTTAGGTGCCGATGTCGGTGTCATGCCCCTTCCCGTCTGCAAGAAATCGAAGATGAGTCATTTTAAAGTGACTAACATTACCCTACAGATGGCTGATAGATCTGTTAGGAAGCCCTTAGGTGTCTTAGAGGACGTGCCTGTGAGAATAGGCAAGCTCTTTATCCTAGTAGATTTCATTGTTTTAGATATAGTTGAGGACACCCAGACCTAAATTATCTTAGGAAGACCATTCCTTTGTACAAATTTGGGGCATTATTGATGTTAGAAATGGGCGTTTGACTCTTGCGAGGGGGATGATGCGATCACTTTCAGTTTGCCTAGTACTTTGGCTCGCCCAATGATAGAGGATACTTGCTATTCGGTTGATATTATTGACGAGTCTATTTATGACTTCTGGTCGGGTTCTTTTATAAAGGACCCACTAGAAGCTCTTATGCTTTTTGATGAGTATGCGAGATAGCCCAGACGACGATGACGACGCTGTGTGTTGGAATTGCTAGTTGATGATTTCGATGAAGGCGAGGAGAGCAAGTGGAACAAATGATTAGCACTCTTTGCTCCATTGAGGTAAAGGTACCGGAACGTAAGCCTCTCCCTTCTCATCTTAAATATGTTTTCTTAGATGATACCGAGCAATATCCAGTCATTGTTAGTGCTAAGCTTAATGATGATCACCGACCTCTCTCGTTAGCTGTGCTTAAGAGAAACAGGAAAGCACTGGGTTATTCACTGGATGATATCAAGGGGATTAGTCCCGATATTTGTATGCACAGGATAGAGTGGAGGAAGATCACAAACCTTGCAGACAGGTCAGTCGGCCCGGTGAACCGAGAAGATGCCGGATGTTGTGATGGGTGAGGTAATGAAGTCTTGGATGCGGTATAATTTATTCTGTCGGTAATTCTAGATGGGTGAGTCCAGTACAGGTGGTCCCGAAGAAAGGAGGGACAACTGTTGTTAAGAATGAAAAGAATGACTTAATACCTACTCGAGTAGTGACTGGTTGGCGGATGTGCATAGATTACGATGACCAATGCCGCCACCAAGAAAGATCACTTTCCCCTTCCTTTTATTGATCAAATGGTAGAAAGGTTAGCTTCTCATAAATATTTCTGCTATTTAGACGGGTACTCAGGGTTCTTTCAGATCCCTATCCACCCAGACGATCAGGCTAAGACTACATTTACTTGTCCTCAGGGCGTTTTTGCTTATCGCAGGATGCCTTTTGGTTTATGTAATGCCCCTGCCACCTTTCAAAGGTGTATGATGGGGATATTTTCAGAGTATATTGAGTCTATTATGAAAGTTTTTATGGACGATTTCAGTGTATATGGGAGTGATTTTTCTAATTGTCTGTCTAACCTTGAAAAAGTGTTGCAGCGCTGTATTGAGGTCAACCTTGTGCTGAACTGGGAGAAGTGCCACTTTATGGTCAACGAGGGAGTTGTCTTAGGGCACTTAGTTTCTGATAGGGGAATAGAAGTTGATAAAGCAAAGGTGGAAGTGATTCAGCAATTACCACCTCCTATTAATGTTAAGGGGGTGAGGAGTTTCCTTGGTCACGCCGGTTTTTACCGCCGGTTTATCAAGGATTTCTCAAAAATTGCTAAACCACTTACACAGTTGCTACTTAAGGATGCCCCTTTTGTGTTTACTGATGATTGTCTTTCTGCTTTTAACAGGTTAAAGCAGGCCTTAGTCTCTGCGCCGATCATACAGCCTCCCGACTGGGACTTGCCGTTTGAGATTATGTGTGATGCGAGTGACTACGCACTAGGAGCGGTGCTAGGCCAAAGGAAAGACAAAGCTTTGAATGCTATCTACTATGCGAGCCGAACTCTGGATGAGGCTCAAGTGAAGTACACTACCACTGAGAAAGAGCTGCTAGCTGTAGTTTATGCCTTAGAGAAGTTTCGTACTTATTTAGTTGGGTCAGAAGTCACTGTCTTTACTGACTATGCAGGTTTGAGGCATCTCCTTGCGAAGAAGGAGGCTAAACCACGGCTATTGAGATGGATACTCCTTCTTCCGGAGTTTGATTAGCAGATTAAGGATAAGAAAGGAGCTGAGAACGTTGTAGCTGATCACTTGTCGCGACTGATGCGACAAGAAGGGGAAGACTCTCTACCTATAGATGATTCTTTTCCTGATGATACCTTAATTGCTGTTATATCGTCTATTGTTAACCAAGAACCTTGGTATGCAGATATAGCTAACTTCGTTGTCAGTGGCATGCTTTGCCCGACCTTTCTCATCGCAGAGAGGAAGCGTTTTACGTATAACGCTAAGCGATTTACGGGATGATCCTTACTTGTTTAAGGAATGTGCAGACGGTCTCTACAGATGGTGTATTCCGCAGTGGGAGACCAAAATAGTCCTGGAAGGCTGTCACTCTTCTTCATATGGTGGTCACCACGGTCCATCGCGCACCGTGGCTAAGGTACTTCAGTCTGGTTTTTACTGGCCTTCTTTGTTTGCTGATGCTAGGTCTTTTGTTTCAGCTTGTGATGCTTGCCAACGATCAGGGAACATTTCAAAGAGACATGAGAAGCCACAAAACGGTATCCTAGAGGTTGAGGTCTTCGATGTCTGGGGCATTGACTTCCAAGGACCGTTCCCATCCAGTAAAGGTAACAGGTATATCTTAGTGGCTGTAGACTATGTGTCGAAATGGGTTGAGGCAATTGCCTCACCTCATTGTGATGCTAAGACAGTGATAAAGATGTTTAAAAAGATCATATTCCCTCGATTTGGTGTCCCTAGGGTCGTCATTAGTGATGGGGGAATGCATTTTAAAGAAAAGAAACTCACTTCTATTCTGTCTAAAGTTGGTGTCCAACACCTGCGAGGTTTGGGGTATCATCCCCAAACTAGTGGTCAGGTTGAGGTCTCTAACCGCGAGTTGAAAGAGATCTTGTCTAAAGTAGTTTCTAAATCACGGAAAGACTGGAGTCTTAAGCTAGATGACACATTATGGGCTTATAGAACTGCCTTTAAGACACCAATTGGTGCATCACCTTATAGGCTAGTTTATGGGAAATCGTGTCACTTACCTGTGGAATTGGAATGTAAGGACTGGTGGGCAATTCGTGAGCTTAATTATGATCCTAAGTTGTGTGGTCAGAATCGTCTTTTGCAGCTAGATGAATTGGAAGAGTTTAGGCTTAATGCCTATGACAGCTCGCGCATTTACAAGGAAAAGACAAAGAGATGACATGACAAGAGAATTTTACCTCGTGAGTTTCATGTTGGGCAAAAGGTGCTGCTGTTTAATGCCCGGTTGAGATTATTTCCTGGCAAGCTGAAGTCCAGGTGGAGTGGTCCTTATACGGTGACAGCTGTTACTAAATTTGGATCCGTGGAGCTTGAAGATTCCGAGGGTCATAGATTCAAGGTGAATGGCCAATATGTGAAGCATTACCACGAGGCGACTGAAGCAGACAATCGTGTTGAAGTCTTGCCCTTCGACGAGCTTGACGTGCCAGTTAATTGATGCCAGAAAGGTCGTGCGGGACCTCTTAAACCAGCGCTCTCCGAGAGGCGGCCCGGACTGTTTTATTGTACTTTTGTTGAACTATTTATTTCTCTTTAGCTTTAAGTTGAACTTTAGACGCTGTTTTACGAACTTCCCATGTATTTCCTTGCTTTTAATGCGTGTTTTGCAGGTCAAAGTACTCGATCGAATGATATTGTGCTCGATCGAGCACTTTTTGAGGTAGTTTTCACTCGATCGAGTGATATTGTCCTCGATCGACCAAAACCAAAATCATGCTTACTCGATCGAGTGGTTTATCACTCGATCGAGTCCTTCCCTGCACCAGTTCACTCGATCGAGCTGTTCTAAGTGCTCGATCGAGTAGTTTTGACGCCACCGTTTTTTTTTTTTCCGTCTATGGAGCTACTGCTTGACTTTCTTTGACCTCCCATGTTCATGGTCGGTTTGGGGAGGTCCCTCCTTATGACGTTTTGTAAGTTTTCCGACTCCATTTATCCTTTTCTCCTTAGCTTGCATTTCTTTCCCTATTTTTGGTACAATGAGGACATTGTACGGTTTGGTTTGGGGAGGTATGCATCCATATCTATATCTGTCTGAATGTTTTCTTGCATTTCTGCTTTCACGTTTATTGATTTCCGCATGCATTGTTTCTTTAATTAACTCAAAAAAACAAAAACAAAAAAATCATAAAATTCAAAAAAAATTCACGTTTAAATTGAGTCGGAACGTTTGAACATTGACGCTACATTGAATCCTCACTTGAACCTTGCATTGTCTTGACATTTAGTTGGCATGATTATGTGCATAATCTACGAGTTTTTTTGTCTCTTTCTTATCTGATCGAATAGACTTGATTCAATATGTCGGCAAGCTACATTACATTCTGAGGTTAGAGCTTTATAAACTGGTGACATTCATGACCGGTTTCATTTAGGATGTGAGTAGTACTCTCTTTAAGGCATGTAACATCAATTTGCATAAGCATGAGTCTAGTCTTCTTAATACCTGTATGCATTCGGTGTGTGGATGGTGACACATGTTAGGAGAGGCAGTCCCCTTTATTTCATTCTACCCATGAGCCCCACATAGCCAAATTGCCTTTTTGTCCTATTAACTACTTTCTATAATACTTCCTACCCTAGCCGAGCTAGTGACGAGTAGTCGTTGAAATGTTTTATTGCAATATGGTTATTTTATCTGATTGCAGAAGATGGTGGAGGAATTGAAGGGAATGAAAGGAAAAGAATTGTTGAAAAAAAAAAATGAAAAAATGATGAAAAACGAAACAGAAAAGAAAAAAAGAGAAAGAAAAAATGGAATAAGAAAAGAAGAAGAAAAGAAAAGAAAAATCATGTTGAAAAGAAAGAAATTGGATAATGATTTTCACTCCCATGTCTTATTTATATCTTATGGGGAGTTGACGAGTTCTTGGTGTTTGTGAGTTTAGTGCATAATTGTTGCACCGTTTCATCTTGCTATTTTGAGTACGAAGTTGGGATGCCGTCTATGTTTGGATCCGCTGTTGCTAGCCTGGCTATTAACTCCACACATCCAAATTCATCTTAGCCCCTTCCTACCCATTACCTCACTTACCCAAATGTAAGTCCTCGGCATATGTCTTGGTCATTAGTATGGTTGGAATGCATATGTACGGTTGTAGAGACTTTATTCATGTTATCTGCATGCATGCTCTTATAGGTCGAGTTAGGTGAGTGTCTTTACTTCTTTCTATCTTTCACATATATACTTACCTTGTGCTTAATTTTGAGTGACGAACGACCCGTGAGAGTCCGATATCTTTTGAATCTTGCAAGGTCGACGGTTCAGTAAGTTTGAAACATTGATTTAACTCGTTTGCACTTCTCATTTGCCATTTTGTCATTTTGTCGCATTAAATTGGTTCTAGTGGATGATTTGTAGCTGATGCGTTGGTCCCGTTCCATTGTTTATTCCTAGTTGCATTCATATTTGCTTGGGGACAAGCAAAGGTTTGGTTTGGGGAGATTTGACGCGTGTCTTTTATATAAGGTTTTCACCTCATTTTCACACGCATTTCTTTACTTTCTATGTAGCATCTAGCTACAAATGCCCCCGAATATCCTACTTTGGTTCGTTTTATGTAATTTGCAGGAATTAACCGAAGAGGAGCTAAATCGAGCCTAATTTGTCCCAATTGTATGCATTCATGGAGAATAAGGAGCTGGGACTTGGAAATCTAACACTTGGAGGGCGCGTGAGCTGAGTTCGGGAAGTAATTCAAGGTCTAACGAGCTTAAACAGTTCGATCGAGTGATTCATTGCTCGATCGAATGCCTTTATTTGCCTAAGTTACTCGATCGACCACTTTTGAGTACACACAAGAGGAGACAAGCAAGAAATACTCGATCGAGTAGTTTATTTCTACTCGATCGAGGGTATTGACACATAATTGCTCGATCGAGTAGTTTATTTCTACTCGATCGAGTGGTTTTTCCTTCCTTAGTTAATTTCCGCCTAATTATTTTATGCGCTTTTGTAATTAGTCCGTAGATTAGGTTTTAGGATGGATTTTTAGTATAAGATTGGAGGAGTGAACTACGTTACTTCTATCTTCTCTTGTTCGTTGATTTGAAACATACACTTTGTCACTGTTCTTTGGATTTTACTCTTCCTTTACACTTTACTACTCGGATTTGGATTTTTGATTGGTACTATCTTTCTACTTTTAATCTTAATCTTATTTATTGCTCTTAATTCTGTCCCTCTTTTAATTGTTATCATAATTGCTTTAATTGAATCCTTATTAGTTTCATCATCATGTCTAGTTTTAATTATCTAGTTGTTGTTATTGATAATTCAATGATCATGAGTAGCTAATTTTCTTATGCTAAGACTATAGGGGATCCATAATTATGAGGGAATAGTAATCGATTTATTGGGTTAATGCTAGTAAAGTCTTTGTTGGTTAAATGCTACAATTAACTGTATCTGTCTAATTGAGTCGACGCAATTAGACCTTTAATTCTTAGTGATCCTTGACCTGGACCGAAAGGTTGGAAAAGGCGAGACTAGTAGCGAACAATAGGGTATTGCAGTGAGGGCGAAAGTTAAGCTGTTTACGCTTTAGGGTGAATTAAGGACCGAAAGGTGACGTTCACTACCCCTTAGACCGTATTTGCATTGATCTCAGACCTAGATTACTTGACCGGGTGATTATGGTGAACCGTTTGTCTTAGCTGTTTTTCTCTATCTGTTTATTTCCTTCCTTTTATTCTCTTTTCCTTATTCCTTTTAGTTTAGAAAAGCACATTTAAAAACCCCCCCATTTGGTTACCTTGACGAACTTAGATTTAGCTGACAATTTCCTACCTCTCTGTGGATTCGACCCGACTTCCCTAGCTATATTAGTTAGAGCCAGTTGGTATTTTTGACAGGTACGCGACAGACGTGTCATTCTTCATTTATTTTGGGTAATTAGAAGATTATTTGGATTTATTTGGGAGATTGACACCCTTCCATCAATCATCAAGTACTTCTATTATTCTTTGCTTTATTATTTGGAATCATCTTCATAGGTATAATTCTCTTTACCCTTGTTTAATTATTGTTAATCATTTCCATTTATTCATCATGTTTTGCTTTGTTAGTATGATTGACAACCTTATTAGCATGCTAAACTTGATAATGAGTGAGTAGTTTCCTTAGCTAGGGATAATGGGGAATTAGGGTAAACCAACATGGGGATTGATTCATGCTTAATCTAATATGTTTTCATAATTAATTTGCTTGCTTGTTGTGATTTCAACTTATGCACATGTTATGTTTGATGAAATGCGACTATGAATCCTTGCATTTTTTTATTCATCACCTATCTCTTCAATGAGGCTTGTAAGCTTCTACACCAACTCGAGCCTCATTAGAACATGCATATAGTTGAATAGGAAGGATTAAGTCGACTTGTAGCTGTTGTACAATCTAATCGATTCGGCTCCGGGACCCAAACCTTCTTAGGGATTGTAAGCTTATACACCAACTCGATCCCATCACAACAATAAGTGCTTGCATATAATTAAGAACATGTTTGTATGATCAAATCCCATGAATACCCTATGAACCCATGACACCCTAGTGTCTTTAATCAATTGTTTACAACTCATTTATTTACCTTGCTTTGTTTTCATTACTTTACCTTTATTTTTTCGATTAATTTAGTGTATCTCCTATCTAAACCCAAATTGTGACACCCTAAGACACAAACATTTGCAATTGAGAATCCTACATCAATACCCATCCCTTGGTATCTGACCTTTACTTACCTCTTTACTAAGAGTAGTTTGTGAAGTTATAAATATTGTTTTGGTTGGTAACTTTTGACGACGAGTTTAAACCGAGCCAAAAATGGCGCCGTTGCCGGGGACGGTGTTAAATTGATTTGATTTTCATTAATTGTTTTTAGTTGTGTCTTTCTTTACCTTGGAGAAGTAAAACTCCTCAAGGGTTGTTCTAATTGTTTTCAAGTTGTTTGATATTTTGCATGACTAGAAGATCACATGGTAATCTATTGCCTATTGATTTCGAAATTGAAAGAACCTTCACCAACAATAGAAGAGTTGCTAGAGGAACTTCAAGAGTTGTAGGTATTGGTGAGATTGTAGACATTCAACCAAATAACATTGAGTTTACCAACCCTTTTGCAAGAGAAGGAGAGGACAACCCAATACAATGCCCATTTTTTCATCACATTCTGTATCAACTGAGGAGAACCTACCAAATGGTACTCCTACACCACAACATTTAACCGGTAATTTCATTGCCAAATCCGCATTCATAAAATTAGTTGAGAGAAGTCAATTTGGAGGGATGCCTAGTGAAGACCCTCGTTCATATATGGAGACTTTTTGTGACTATTGTGATGCGATTTCTCAAACCGGAGTTACTCAAGACCAAATCCGATGGGTATTATTTCCTTTTTCCTTGATTGGTATCGCAAAGCAATGGTTAAACAGCCTAGATAAGGCTACCCTTGGTATTGTCTCATGGAAGAAGTTGGCACTTGCTTTCTACAAAAAATTCTATCCTCCGGAGAAGACTAACATGTTGAGAGCCCAAATTACCAGGTTCAAGCAAAGAGATGAGGAATCATTGTATGAGGCATGCGAGAGATTTAAGGACACTTGTCGTTCTTGTCCACACCATGGGCTTAATGAGTTGTTCCTTGTGCAACTATTTTGGAATGGTCTATATGAAGACTCCCGCAACATTCTCAATATAGGATCCAATGGAATGTTCACCGAAGTTGATGACAATCAAACATGGGCTAAAATCGAAGAGATGGCGATTCATTATTCACAATATAGTAGGCCTCAAAAGGCTACTAGAGGAGGAAAGCATGAGGTAGATTCCATCACACAATTGGGTGCTCAACTAAGTGCTCACATTGACACCATCAATTTGAAGTTTGAGAAGGCTATGGCTAAGCTTAATGAAGCTTCCAAATCACCCAAAAAACATGTTAATGCTTTGGTGGCATCATCCTCAATTCTAAGTGGAGTATGTGAGAGTTGTGGAACTTTGGGACATGAGCAAAGTGAATGTAGAGGAACAAGTGAATGTTTTTCAAGCATACAAAAGTGGAACCTCTTATTCCAACTACTACAATGAGAATACCAAATTCCATCCCAATATTTCATACAAGAGGCAAAATGTTCAAAACCCCCAACCAACATACACCCCACCTCCAATGAGAAATCAAGCTCAAAGACCCTTTTACAACCAAAGACAAAGTTATCAAAATCAACCTTCATACAATCAAACAAATGACCAAGGCTTTGATGTTCAAAAAGCGGTCCTCCAAATGCAAAATAATCAATAAGCATTTTTCACCCAAATGCAAAAAGATAGCCAAGCAAAAGACATCACCATCAATAACATACTAGCCCACACCAAGATGTTGGAAGCCCAAATGTCTCAATTAGCATCTACTAGCTCTCAAAAACAGAAGGGGCAATTACCACCTCAAAGTAATCCCTCAAGACATGAGTCAGTTAGTGCCATCCATTTTAGGAGTGGTACAAGATATGAACGGCCGAAGAAGCCAATTGATGAAGACATTGTGGATGCTAGTGACAAGCAAAGAGTTGTGGAGAACTCTAACGAAGAAGAACCCACCACCAATAAAGTTTCAAAGAAAAAGAATGAAGAGAAGGCTAAGGAGAAAGAGCCTATTGTGATTAGACTTCCATTTCCAAGTCGTCAAGCTAAGCCTAAGTTTGATGAACAACTTGTAAAGTTCATGGAAATTGTGAAGAACTTAGAAGTCTCAATCCCATTCACGGAATTGATCAATCATTTACCGGCCTATGCGAAGTACATGAAAGATATTCTTACCAAGAAGAAGTCCATCCGAAAGCTAGAGACTATTGCATTCACTAAAGTGAGTAGTGCTATTCATCAAGGATGTTCCCCTCCAAAACTCAAAGATCCGGGAAGCTTCTCTATTCTATGCACCATTGGCGACACTACAATCAACAAAGCATTATGTGACCTTGGAGCAAGTGTAAGTGTCATGCCATAATCGGTGTGCAAGAGGCTAGGAATGGGAAAACTCAAATGTACCAACATTACTCTTCAAATGGCGGATCGATCAACAAAGATACCATTAGGGGTATGGGAGGATGTGCCCGTGAGAATCGACAAATTCTTTATCCCGGTAGACTTTTTAATTGTAGACATGGAGGAGAATTCCAACATTCCTATCATTTTAGGAAGACCTTTCTTGCTTACCGCGGGAGCGGGGATTGATGTGAAACATGGAGAGCCTACACTTGAAGTGGGGGATGAAACAATCAATTTTAATCTTGACAAGACCATGAGAGCTCCCGACTACATGAGCCGTGTTTCAAGATTGATCACTATAGCCGAGAAAGTGATAGGAAGAAGTTAGCATCTCAAAGCAAAGATCAAGCTATGGGTAAAGAATCACCACCCATATGGAAGAAGAAAGTGGATAACCTTCAAGATGCTCTATCCGGAGAGCAATGAAATTTCCTCAACAATGAGAGCTTGAATAGCTCATCACAAACCATGACAAGCAAATAAAAAGGCCTCATTAGCCATGACAACAAGGAAGAGGAGTTATTTTCATCAACTCATGATACCATTGGGAAGCAAGCTAGTGAAGTTTATGGTCTATGGGATGACGAATTCGAAGGATTGACCAATCCCTACGTTGGCAACGCTATGACCTTAGCCAAGGCTTTGTTGGTCCTTTTCATCACTTTGACATGGGGTCACCATCATGAAGAACACAATGTGAAAAGATTTATTGACGATATCTATAATGACAATGAACAAGACTTCGACTACTTCTACAAGGTGTTGAGCAACATCAACAACACCTTTGCTATGCCCCCTTGACATCTCATTCAAGAGTGAGAGTTTGGTGCATGGAGTCCTCCCTAAACCACCATTTATAAATACTCTAACATTTAACTAGCATTTTACTTCTTGTATTGCATTTTTGTCAATTTTGGATTTGCAATTTCATACTTTGATCAATATTTTTATTATGAGAGAAAGTGAGGGAGGTATTTTAATGTGCTTTGATGTGTAGTGTTTGCTTTAGTGTGGGGATAGCAATTGCCTAGGCAAAACGAGCCTTCATAGTTCACCCACAATGTTGAACAAAGGAATGAAGAAAGAATGATATGGGAAATGAAAATCCCCATGGGTGGACCTGAACTCGTGGGTGCAGGAAAAGATCTGAGCGTCCTGGCTCTAAGACGCTCGTCTTAGGAGTGCTGAAATTGAAAAATTTAGTCTATTTAAAAATCTGAGTAGATTACACAGAAGACGCTCGTCTCAGTCTGAAGCCGCTCATCTCAGGAGCAATCTACGCATCCTGGCTACTTCAAAAGTTTAAGTTCCACACTGTCTAAAAATCCGAGCGTCCCCAGGTGAAGACAAGCATCTCCTGTAGAAATCCGCTCGTCTCCTGAAGAATCTGCGCGTCTCAGCACGGGTTTGAAATTCCTGAGCTCACTAATTGAGGATCCGAGCGTCCGCAGTCCAATACGCCCGTCTCCTGCTGCTGAATGACTATAACCCGGGATTCAAACCCTCCTTTCCCAATTCATTTCTATCTTATACAAACACAAACACACATCCCCTTCTCCATTGGTTTGGTTATAACTCGTCGTCAAAAGCTACCAACCAAAACAATATTTATAACTTCACAAACTACTCTTAGTAAAGAGGTAAGTAAAGGTCGGATCCCAAGGGATGGGTATTGATGTAGGATTCTCAATTGCAAATGGTTGTGTCTTAGGGTGTCACAAATTGGGTTGAGATGAAATTTGTCTAAACTAATTAGCTAGATGAAAGTAAAGTAATGAAAACAAGCAAGGTAATTAAAAGGAGATGTAAAAAATTGATTAAAAGCACTAGGGTGTCATGGGTTCATAGGGGATTCATGGGAGTTGATCATACAAACATGTTCTCAATTATATGCAAGCACTTAATATTGTGATGGGATCGAGTTAGTGTATAAGCTTACAATCCCTAAGAAGGTTTGGGTTCCGGAGCCGAATCGATTAGATTGTACAACACCTACAAGTCGACTTTAATTCTTCTTATTCAACTGTATGCATGGTCTAATGAGGCTCGAGTTGGTGTATAAGCTTACAAGCCTCATTGAAGAGATAGGTGATGGATCAAAAAATTTAAGGATTCATAGGCTCGCATTTCCTCAAACATAACCTGTGGATAAGTTGAAATCACAACAAGCAAGCAAATTAATTATGAAAACATATTAGATTAAGCATGAATCAATCCCCGTGTTGGTTTCCCTTAATTCCCCATTAACCCTAACTAAGGAAACTACTCACTCATTATCAAGTTTAGCATGCTAATAAGGTTGTAAATCATACTAACAAAGCAAAACATGATGAATAAATGGAAATGATTAACAATAATTAAACAAGGGTAAAGAGAATTATACCTATGAAGATGATTCCAAATAATAAAGCAAAGAATAATAGAAGTACTTGATGATTGATGGAAGGTTGTCAATCTCTCAATTAAACCCAAATAATCTTCTAATTACCCAAAATAAATGAAGAACAATAGAGAAACTAAGGAAAGATTAAGATATAATTAATATTGATAAATTGTATTATAACTAATGTGAGAGTAATTAAGGGATGATTAAGGATGGATTAAGATATGGTTAAGAGAGCATGCCAATCTAGGTAGTACAATGGGGTATTCTGACTTGTGATCCACTCGGATCAAGGGGAAGAGGCTCGGATCAGGGTGCTGCAAGCCGCTCGTCTTGGGCACAAGACACCAGGATCTTGGTGTTGTGAGGCACTCGGATCGTGCCTGATCCGCTCGGATTCCTGGGGAGACTGCTTCTCTTCTTTTCCTCCTTAACAATCCTCAATGATCATTTCGGGGATGCAATGATCCTTTCATCATTGCCCATTTCACTTTATTATCTACGTAGGCCTCTAGTGTCGGTCTTCTCTTTGATGCTTGGTCATTAGATACGATCAATTTAGCTCCATTTCGCCTTGTAAATGCAAGGTTAGTAATCCTTTCCTACCAGGGATACAAAACCTCAAAGAATATGCAAATTGGGAAACTAATGATAGTAAATGACCCAATTATGTACTATAAAGCATGGGAACGAGGTTAATTCGGGGACTAAATATGCTCAAATATGAGTCACATCAAACATCCCCAAACCGAACATTTGCTCGTCCCGAGTAAAGCGGTGACTAAAACTAGGACCCGTATTTAAACTAACCTACTAATATAACCGATATGAGACAATTAGAGGGTCTCACTCCGCCCCTTCAACTCACAACAAGACAACCATGAGGTAGGATGCCTTCTTGCAAGGCAAGGTGAGGCTTACCAAAATTGCGATACATCCAAGCATTAAGCACACAAAAGAAAGTAATGGATGCATCTACAAAAATGAATAGCCATTTTCCTCATCTAAGTGGCGGAAATTATCTACAAGGTAAACAATCTAAGGGTACACACTCCATTATTGATATGGTTTCTTCAAACTACTAAGCCTAGAAGGAGACCAATAAATCACCTCCAAGTTGTGTCAAGCTAGGGTACCTTTGTCCTCAATCGTTAAATGCTTTCGCCAAGATTAGACTCCCTATGGTGTTAGAAACACTGGAGGATCGTGGAATTCCCCTTCTTGCCTAGACAAGAAGAATGGTCGTCCCTTCTCTACCATGCACAAAATTGGGTTCAATGGAAAATGGGATCAATATGTTTTGAGTTTTATATGGGAGTTTGCTTTTGATGTTGTTATTCCCCCCAATTTCTTGTGGCATTTAACATTTGAGAACACTTTATTTTTGCCATTTCTTTGATGTTTGGCATTTCAATACTTGACAACTTTCAACTTTTTGCATTTTCTTTTGAACATTTTCAAAGTCACCCCAACTAGTAACCAGGGTGCTTATATTTGAAGCATAGGAGTCTATTTTTTCTCCTCTTTTCATTGACGCATTTTGCAAACTTTTTGTTTTTTCATTTCAATTCTTGAACTCAATTTTGAAAATTTTTGTGCCCATTCCCTTTTGTTGACAAAATGTGGTAGAATGTGGAAGAGGGTTTCATGGCTTCAAAAGTCACCTTGGAATAAACGGTAGCCAAGGAGTTATCACACCACAAGGTACTATTGACTAGGCCTTAATCCATGGGTCAAAGGATACTAGCATGACACATCCTAGGGTGTTTTAGAAGCATTCTAGTGAGAAAAGTCTCACGAATAAAAATTATCTACAAGGGCCTTATATACACATGTCAAGTTTCCCAAATAGATGTTCTCACAAAAATTTTCTAAAATGCAACTATATGCCAGGATGCAACTAGCATTTATACAACCTAATGCAAATGCTTCTATCAACTAGTATGTCATATAAGCTATATGCAATTCCTACAATCACATTGTTTCATACTGTGACACCCCTCGTTGAGGCAACAAAATATAACTAGTAAATCGTGGCGGAAACACGAGATTTTTAAAACTTTTAAAGCTTCTAGTGAAGTCCAATGCGAGGTATCACCAACACGATAGATAAGTTTAGATAGTTAAGTTTAAGTTTACAACACAAGTCTATTTATTGGGGAAAAGATATTGATACTGTCGTTTCGTACCAAAAATAAAATACCTAAATACAACTAACAGAAGTCAGCGGTAAGTAGGGTCGATCTCCACAGGGAGGCGGTGTACTATCTATTTGTCTATTTATCTGTCTAAATGTCACAATTGGGGGTTTTGATTGATTTAACTAACTAGAGACTAAAGCGAGGAAAAAGATGAGAGAGATTAACAATAAGAGAAAGGAAGTATGCTAGGAGTCGGTCCACCGTGGCAGCTATCAGATCTTATATTATCGAGAATACTAAGGCGATTAGACTATCGATAAGAAGAGCTATGGTCGTCACCTTTCGGTCCTTAAACCGCCCTAGAGCGTAAACAGCTTAACTTTCGCCCTCACTGCTATACCCTATTGTAATTAAGCAAGCCTTCCCTTCCAATCTTTCGATCTAGGTCGGGGTTAACTAGATTTATTGGTCTCCTGCATGCATTCATTCGACCGGATAACAGTTAAATTGCCTAATACAATTCTTATCGCAAGGCTAATCTATTTAATACAATTAAAGCATGCTACCACGGCTTCCCTAATCCTAACATACCAGGGGGAATTAGCTAGACATGGAAATAAGGGGAACCGGAAATAAAATAATAACAATAAACATTAAAAGAAAGAGAAAAAGGGAAGAAGAAATTACTAGATTAAAGGATCCGGAAATAAAAAGTAACAGTGTATAGAGAAAAGAGAAGAGCAACGTGATCCTCAGATTATTGGATGATTACAAATGACATCCCTAACTCCTATTTATAAGAAATTAGGAGTAGGGTTAAACCTAATTAACGAAATAAAGCTTAAAAGCCCAACCCGTCAGCAATACCCACTCGATCGACCACTTAAATCACTCGATCGAGTGAACTTGACTCAGAAACAGATCGATCGACCTAGAATAGTGCTCGATCGAGTAAGGCTATAAAGGAACTGGTCGATCGACTAAGCAAACACTCGATCGACTGATTATTGCACCTAAAACCACTCGATCGAGTGATAAACTACTCGATCAAGTGGATATCGACTTCAGCAGCTTAGAATTCTCGTTAGTTTGACTTCGACTTGTCCTTTTAGCTCCCGAAACACCTTCACGCATCCCAAGACAGCAATATTTCCGCTCCGAATCATCTCTTCCTCCAAATGCATGCTAAATGGACGGTAAATAGCTCGATTTTGCTACTTTCTGGTTCATTCCTGTAATTAAGACAAAATACACCAAAGTAGCATATTCGGGGCATTTCGTAGCATAAAACCACGATAAAAGCATAGAAATACGTGCATAAAATAGGCTAAAAAGACTATATAAAATGCACGTATCAAATCTCCCCAAACCAAACCTTTACTCGTCCCCGAGTAAACTAAAATGCAACTAAAGGAACGGAAAAAGATAACTCAGAGCCAGCTACAAATGCCCACTTAAGCCAATTTAATGCAAGCAAACTAACACTTAAAGCAAGACAGTCAAATGCAAACGAGTTATAGGATGTTTATAAATAAAGCTGAACCGTCGACCTTGCAAGACCGTTAATGATGGACTCTCACGGGTCACTCTTTCTCTCATGAAGCAAAGGGCGAACATATATGTATAAGAGAGAAAGAAAAACAGTCGCTCACCTAGACTACGACCCACATAAACATGCATGCAACAAATATGATAGACAATTCTAGCTACCAAACATACATTCCAACCAACAAGGTCCTGTCACAGCCGAGGGCTTACAAAGATATGGTAAAGTGAGGCAATGGGTAAGAAAAGGCAAAACATTTATGGGAATGTGGAGGTATAGGTGATCAAGCTAGTACCTAAACAAAACCATATATCAACGTCCGATTCTTAAGCAATTATGGGATTAAGCACATGCCCTTCATTTGGCATAAAATCTCACCAAACCAAACTATAAACACTCCTCATATGATATAGAATAGAACATAGGAGCGAAACCGACTAATCAAACAACATCTTTTTTTTTTCTTTTTCTTTCTATTTTTTCTTTCTTTCGGTTTCTTTTTCTTATTTTCTTTTTTTCACGTCTTTTCTGTTTTTTTTTCAAATTCCTTTTTTTTCTTCTTTTTCACGTCAATTTTTTTTTCCATCATCCTCCTTTTCTTCATAAAATACCAACTCCAATTCAATATGATATGAACCAAAATTTGATGCAATTAAATATGTACCGCAAAACATACACTAAACTAGCTTGACAAAAGGCAGGCTAAATTTGGATGTAGCTAAAGGGTCAACTTGCAAATTTGGCTAATGTGGAGTTAAATGGGTAAAAATGAAAGAAAGGGAAATTGTAAGCACCTCCCTGCGTGTGACACCAACCACTAACCCGAACGTATGAAGGAAAAAAGCAATTGAATTTCATATATGTGCAAATTGATGATACATGTTATGCAAGGAGTAACTACTCACAATTCTACATGAAACTGGTCATAAATGACACCAGTTTATAAGGCTCTAAATCTTAGAAATTATAAGTAGGTTGCCAAAATTTCAGGTCAAGTCTATTCGTTCAGCTAAATTTAAACATAAACTCGTAGATCATGCAAAGAGACAAAGCTAATAAGATAATAGTTTAATGCAAGGCTTAAGCAGAAAGACAGTTATAGAGCAATATCATCATGGAAATCTACCGTTCCGACTCAACCTATATGCTAAAATAAACGTGAATTTTTTGAATTTTAACAATTTTTCAAATTTTTATTGAATTTTTTAATTTTTTTTATGAAATAAATAACAATGCAAACAGGAAATTAAACGTGATTACTGAAATCCAATGAAAACGAAATGCAGACACAGATATGGATGCATAGCCTCCCCAAACCAAACTGTACAATGCCCCCATTGTACCAAAACATGGAAAGGAAATGCAAACTGAAAGGAGAAAGAGAGAGTAAATGCGGAAAAACTCACAAAATAGCGCGAATAAGGGGACCTCCCCAAACCGACCATGAAATGGGAGGTTGCTAAGGGCCTGGAAAACCATCTCAGGAAGCTGATCCAAGTTAATAACACTCGATGTCCGTCCAACAGTGGTCGATCGAGTAACATGGCCATCTAAACTGCTCGATCGACTGGAATCTGGGTCGATCGAGTGGTTTCTCATTCTGCAGGTGGTCGATCGAGTACATCTTCACTCGATCGAGTGGATTCATCAGCAAAGGTGCTCGATCGAGAGGATTTATCAGACAAAGTACTCGATCGAGTGGAAAAACCACTCGATCGAGTGATCCTCAGTGTGTATCTGCAAAACACAATGAAAAACAGCCCGTAAACTAACTAGAACAAGCTTAACTGAGACCGTCTATGGTATAGAAACCATTTATTTCAACTGAAATAAAATAAAAAGCAAAATAAAATCGCCGGGTTGCCTCCCGGATAGCGCTAGCTTCAGTCAGGTCCCAGCTCGACCTTCTTTTCTTCGAGCCACTCAACTAATCACAATCAAAACAGCTCAAAGCGCGCAGCAACCTGTCAAATAGCTGCGCATGTGCTACACAACAGCATAAGTAGCACCAAAGTGGAATAACAGAATAGGAAATTAAAATATAAGACCGTTTAAGTCGAACAAATTTCCTATGAGCGCTCCTAAACTTATCCACAAAATAAAGGAGCGCGGGAGCGATCGTCAATACATTATGGTTTAAATTCAAATTAGCAATTTTGAGATGACATGTACGGTGAAAATCAGTTAAATTATATGTCCACATGGGAGGGGGTAAAGCATTAAAAGGACATGCATGAATCAGACGAGGTAATATACAAACAATAATAAAATTACCGTTTACTACCTCAGGTTGGTTGCTCTCAACGAAGGAATCACTGACAAAGGAATGTAATACCTCATCTGTGCTAGGAGCAAATTCTGACTCAGCTGCTTCTTCATCAACCTCCTCAGTGGAATCCATCCCGTAGATCGCAGCTTCAAGTGTATCCGACTCGGCTGTGAATAGGGGAGGTTCACCGTAACCTTCATCATTGTCAGACTCGTCATCCAAATCAAACCGAATGACGACCCAAAGCTCCCAATGGCCAACTCGATCGATCGAGCGGAATAATCACTCGATCGACCAACTTCCTCCTCGAATTCCACTCGATCGAAAGCGGCAATTTCACTCGATCGAGTTGTTTCTCTGGAAAATCACTCGATCGACTAGTATAAGTCACTCGATCGAGTGATTCCTCTCGTCTGCTGCTGAAATCCTCGTGTGGGGCAATGAAATGTGATAGAAACTCGTCGTCCGAGTCATAAAAGTCATCCTCGGCATTGGGCAACACGGTTTTTTCATGGGAAAAACCGTTCTCGGCAAGGTATACCTCTTCTCGGTTGCCAATTATCCGACTCGGTTTGTTAATCGAGCAATTTTAGACTCCAGCTCAATGATTTGAGCATCCGCACGTCTATCACTCTCTTGCCTCACTCGATCATAATTCTGTATTTGAGATGCAAGTATCTCCATTAAAGACCTCAGTTCTCCAACCTCTTCTTCTTGTATCTCACCGCTAACCGAGCAATGTCGATTCGAGCTTTTCAAGTCGCGAAGAAGTGCGTCTATCATGATCTTGCCTCTCTCGGTCACGATCTTGCAATTGAGATGCAAGTGTCTCTGCGATGGGATTTCAGCTCCGCAATTTCTTCTTCTTGTATATCGGGAGGATCTTGTTGCGGTGGCCATTGATAGGGTGGATGTGGCGGCACAACTACAAACAGTATTGTGCTCGGCGAAACCACATCTCCGTAGCGCATCACCTACTGTTCCATATAATGGGACATCGGTGATGGGTCAAAGGTACTCAAGCCTTCCCTTTGACTGTCTTTCACCTAGAACTGTCTAGGTAGTACCTGTAAGGCCTATCAAAACAGTACTCAAGGAAAAAGATCAGAACGGCCTCAAGGGAAAAATCCCCTGAGGCTAAAAACAGATAAAATTAAACAAATAAATAAATAGATTGCCTCCCCGGCAACGGCGCCAAAATTTGATACTGTCATTTCGTACCAAAAATAAAATACCTAAATACAACTAACAGAAGTCAGCGGTAAGTAGGGTCGATCTCCACAGGGAGGCGGTGTACTATCTATTTGTCTATTTATCTGTCTAAATGTCACAATTGGGGGTTTTGATTGATTTAACTAACTAGAGACTAAAGCGAGGAAAAAGATGAGAGAGATTAACAATAAGAGAAAGGAAGTATGCTAGGAGTCGGTCCACCGTGGCAGCTATCAGATCTTATATTATCGAGAATACTAAGGCGATTAGACTATCGATAAGAAGAGCTATGGTCGTCACCTTTCGGTCCTTAAACCGCCCTAGAGCGTAAACAGCTTAACTTTCGCCCTCACTGCTATACCCTATTGTAATTAAGCAAGCCTTCCCTTCCAATCTTTCGATCTAGGTCGGGGTTAACTAGATTTATTGGTCTCCTGCATGCATTCATTCGACCGGATAACAGTTAAATTGCCTAATACAATTCCTATCGCAAGGCTAATCTATTTAATACAATTAAAGCATGCTACCACGGCTTCCCTAATCCTAACATACCAGGGGGAATTAGCTAGACATGGAAATAAGGGGAACCGGAAATAAAATAATAACAATAAACATTAAAAGAAAGAGAAAAAGGGAAGAAGAAATTACTAGATTAAAGGATCCGGAAATAAAAAGTAACAGTGTATAGAGAAAAGAGAAGAGCAACGTGATCCTCAGATTATTGGATGATTACAAATGACATCCCTAACTCCTATTTATAAGAAATTAGGAGTAGGGTTAAACCTAATTAACGAAATAAAGCTTAAAAGCCCAACCCGTCAGCAATACCCACTCGATCGACCACTTAAATCACTCGATCGAGTGAACTTGACTCAGAAACAGATCGATCGACCTAGAATAGTGCTCGATCGAGTAAGGCTATAAAGGAACTGGTCGATCGACTAAGCAAACACTCGATCGACTGATTATTGCACCTAAAACCACTCGATCGAGTGATAAACTACTCGATCAAGTGGATATCGACTTCAAGACTTAGAATTCTCGTTAGTTTGACTTCGACTTGTCCTTTTAGCTCCCGAAACACCTTCACGCATCCCAAGACAGCAATATTTCCGCTCCGAATCATCTCTTCCTCCAAATGCATGCTAAATGGACGGTAAATAGCTCGATTTTGCTACTTTCTGGTTCATTCCTGTAATTAAGACAAAATACACCAAAGTAGCATATTCGGGGCATTTCGTAGCATAAAACCACGATAAAAGCATAGAAATACGTGCATAAAATAGGCTAAAAAGACTATATAAAATGCACGTATCAGATATCCCACGAATGAACATGAGTCTAAAAGTAGGTGAGTCTATTAAAGTGATAGCTAAATAAGGTCCAAGGTAAGAACTCGCTAGCTCACACGGTCTTCCCCACTTAAGCTTCATCACCAACCTGTCATTCATAATAAATATGAAAGCCACAGTCAGTGGGGAGTAACTCAGGGTTCTCCCAGCCACAATATGTCAAAATACAAGTAATTAGGAATGTAATTAAATCAACAAGTATAAGAATAAATACTTACGGTAACAAGGGAATCATGATTAGTACACAAAATGCAATAAGAGTAGTTATGCATAAATGAGAGAAGAATAATTAGGTCAAACGGTCACCAATTGACTCGACTCAAATGTAAGACAAATTACAAAGTATAGACTCAAACAAGACAACCCTCTAGACTCCAACCTCTTGGTAGGACGACGATCATAATACGGTCCTAGTCTAAACCTGGCCAGACTCTCGGGATGGACGACACCCGATTCGACAAACGATACCAAATCGTATCCAAGACTCGAAATATGGTACACCTAACCGTGCCCGAAAGTCGAGTAACCTCAAGCGGAACCTTGTCACCTAACCGTGACCCCCGGTCCGAAGAGGCGGAAGGAAAAATAGCACAACTCGGAAACAATGGCACCTAACCGTGACCCAATGTCCGAGGGCAAATAAATAAGGAATGTCGAGTAGTCTCACAATGTAAAACGTCACACTCGGGTCACAAATACGAGTGGAAAAGATTGCACAAACATAACGTAAACAATTCATGTGAAGCATGCATAAGTATAAAGTTATGAGAAACATCAGGTACTCTCTGCCGGTGTGGGCACCGGCTGCCGGCCCACCGGCAGAGGATTCCTGCTATGGTGAACAATGTCAAATTAGGTGAGGGTATAATCTCTGCCGGGTGGCCGGCTGCCGGCCCACCGGCAGAGGATTCAAGCTAAAGGAAACAAGGTCAAAAACATTCAATGTGTATCCTCTGCCGGGTGACCGGCTGCCGGCCCACCGGCAGGGAATACCTACTATAGTCAATTAACTTCAACATTTCACATTGTGTATTCTCTGCCGGTTGACCGGCTTCCGGCCCACCGGCAGGGGATACACCCTATTATAAAAGGCACCAAAAATTTCATGTACGCGCTGCCGGTTGGGTAGGCCGGCTGCCGGCCCACCGGCAGGGGATCACAAAGGCTTAATTCTCTATTTTTACAAGTCAGAAATGAAAAGACGCGCTGCCGGTTGGGTAGGCCGGCTGCCGGTCCACCGGCAGAGGATCACTGTATACGAAAACTCGACAAACATTCATCTAAAGCCTTCCAAATTCAACCATCTTTCATTTAATCATTTCATACTTCTTAAAGATGATGAATACTCAGAAAATTACCACTTTCAAGATGTAATTAACATATGGGGTGGATTATAAGTCATTAAAGTGAGGCTTAAATCAAATAATTATGAGGGAAGTACACTAACATCATCCCATATTTCACCATATTACAACAAGACATGAAATTACTCCTTAAACATGTGAGAATTGTCATACAAGTATTCTACTCAACACCAAATCACCAAAAGCATGAAAGACACCAAATTTAACATTCATGTGAGTCTAATACTACACAATTCACACAATTTTAACATAAAAGTCGAGTAACCCATCACCGTTACCTTTTTGCACTTCAATCTTCTAAAGACTCGTCAATGATGTAGCTATCCTCCTCCGGGTTGTCCAAGTTCTCCCCTAAACACAAAAATAAAGGTATTAAGTCAAGAAATCACATCCTTGTAAGATGAGAATTTCGAAATAGAGGAAAAGATGGCGACTTTCTTACTTAGAAAGAATGGAAATGAGAAAAGGAAGAGAATGGCGCGAAAAGGAACGAGATTGGTGAAGAATTGAGTGAGATATGGTGATTTTAGGGTTAGTAAGGGAAGGTTCAACAATGGTGATGTGGTTGTTGGGAAATTTCAGAAATTAGAAGTGAGGGAGATGAAGTTGTGAGGGTTTAGTTGAGGTTTTGTGTAGAGAAAAGAGGGGGAAAAAGGCCCATGAGTCAAGTTAAGCCCAATAACTCAAAATGAGTCGGTATCTACTAGAATTTTCGTCCCAAGTCTACTATAACTCGAGTCGGAGAATAATATTATTAAAATCTACACTATTATTACTGTTACACAGCTACGACGATATTTTATGAAAATAAGCTTTAAATAATAATTATTTAATAAAAATTACTTAAAAGTTCATTTAAAATATAAGAAAGGCGCGGGGTGTTACAATCATCCCTCCTTTTAAAAAGTTTCGCCCTCGAAACTTGAAACGAAAAGGTATTACCTTAAGAAAACAAACTAGGGTACTTGACACGCATGGAAGCCTCCGGCTCCCAAGTCTCTTCTTCTACATCACCACACTTCCACAACACTTTCACCAAGGGCACCACTTTGCTCCTTAGCTTCTTCTCCTTCTTATCCAAGATACGAATCGGTCTCTCCTCAAAAGAAAGACTAGGCTCAAGCTCGGGAATTTCATTTTGCAACACATGACTAGGGTCGCTAATGTATTTCCTAAGTTGAGACACGTGGAAAACATCATGAACTTTACCCAAACTCGGGGGCAAATCCAATCTATAAGCCACGGCACCAATCCTTTTTATCACTTCATAAGGTCCAATGTACTTCGGACTCAACTTCCCTTTAACTCCGAACCTCTTTACTCCTTTCATCGGGGACACTTTCAAGAACACCTTATCTCCAACTTCAAACTCCAAGGGTCGACGGCGAACATCGGCATAGGATTTCTGTCGATCTTGGGCGGCTTTCATTCTTTCACGGATGAGATTCACTTGATCAATCGTCTCGGCTAACTTGTCGGGTCCTAGATCACGAACATCACTTGCTTGGTCCCAACAAATCGGACTACGGCATTTCCTTCCATAAAGGGCTTCATAAGGGGCCATCTTGATAGAAGCATGATAACTATTGTTGTAAGAAAATTCCACCAAAGGTAAGCTCTTCTCCCAACTAGAATGGAAATCAAAGGCACAAGCACGCAACAAGTCTTCTAGAGTTTGAATCGTCCTCTCGGATTGTCCATCGGTAGCGGCATGAAAAGCGGTACTCATCAACAACTTACTACCCATAGCATCTTGCAAAGCTTTCCAAAATCTTGAACAAAAACGTGGGTCACGATCCGACACGATCTCTTTATGAACACCATGGTAACGAATGATCTCTTCAACATAAGCACTAGCAAGACGGTCTAAACTCCAAGTCTCTTTGATAGGGATGAACCTAGCACACTTGGTCAACCTATCCACAACAACCCATACGGCATCCTTTCCACCAACGGTCTTAGGCAAAGCCATCACAAAATCCATGGAAATGGATTCCCACTTCCATAAAGGAACATCTAATGGTTGTAGCAAACCACCGGGTCTCTTATGCTCAATCTTCACTTGTTGACAAGTAAGACACCTTCCAACATATGACACAATGTCATTCTTCATGTTAGGCCACCAAAACTGAAGCTTCAAATATTTATACATCTTGTCTCCTCCGGGGTGAATCGAATAAGGGGATAGATGAGCTTCATCTAGAACTCTCTTCCTCAAATCAACGGCATCGGGCACGTACATGCGTCCTCGGTAACGAAGGTAACCTCTAGCATCAATCTCACAATCCTTTGCTTTCCCTTCAAGAAGCTTGGCTTGAAAACTTTTAAAGGTAGCATCGTCCACAAGGCTATCAAGGATCTCACGGTGAAGAACGGGCTCGGCAACCATAGCACCAAGATAATCAAAACCACTCTCCACAAGTTGCAAACTTAGCTTACGAAACTCGGTACAAAGGTCGTCGGGGAGCACACGAATGGCACTCAAGGAATGAGTAGACTTCCTACTAAGGGCATCGGCAACCACATTTGCCTTTCCTTCATGATACAACATCTCTACGTCGTAATCATTCACCAATTCCAACCATCGTCGTTGTCTCATATTCAAATCCTTTTAGGTGAAGATGTATCTCAAACTCTTATGATCGGTGTAGATGCGACAATGGACTCCAATGAGATAGTGTCTCCACATCTTCAAAGCGTGAACGATGGCGGCTAATTCCAAATCATGAGTGGGATAGTTCACCTCATGAACTCACAATTGTCGCGAAGCATAGGCAACAACTCTTCTATTTTGCATAAGAACACAACCTAAACCCATCTTGGAAGCATCACAAAACACATCAAAGTCAACTCCATCCTCGGGCAAGGTCAACACGGGAGCGGTAGTCAACCTCTTCTTCAACTCTTGGAATGCACCTTCACAAGCTTCGGTCCACGCAAACTTGGTCTCTTTCTTCAAAAGTTGAGTCATCGGTCTAGCAAGCTTGGAAAAATCTTTCACAAAGCGACGGTAATAACCCGCCAAACCCAAGAAACTACGGATCTCACCAACATCGGTTGGACTCTTCCACTCAATCACGGCTTCAATCTTCGAAGGGTCTACCATGACACCATCCTTAGATATAACATGGCCTAGAAAGGACACCTTAGACAACCAAAATTCACACTTGGAGAATTTGGCAAACCACTTTTGACGACGAAGGATCTCTAAAATGATACGAAGGTGATCGGCATGCTCTTCTTCGGACTTGGAATAGATGAGGATATCGTCAATGAAGACCACAACACACTTGTCTAAGAACTCACTAAAGGTCCGGTTCATTTGGTCCATGAAGATAGAAGGGGCATTGGTTAAACCAAAGGGCATCACCTTAAACTCGAAATGTCCATATCTCGTGCTAAAGGCGGTCTTAGGGATGTCGGACTCACGAACGGGAATTTGATGATAACCGGATCTCAAATCAATCTTGGAGAAAGTAGAAGCACCTTTGAGTTGATCAAACAAATCTTCAATCCTTGGTAGAGGGTACTTGTTCTTGATGGTAACACGGTTAAGCTCGCGGTAGTCAATGCAAAGTCTCATGGATCCATCTTTCTTCTTCACAAAGAGAACGGGAGCACCCCAAGGCGAGGCACTAGGTCTAATGAATCCTTTCTCAATCATCTCATCAAGTTGCTTCCTCAACTCCTTCAACTCGGTTGGAGCCATACGGTACGGGGCTTTAGCAATCGGTCCGGTTCCGGGTACAAGGTCGATAGAGAACTCAACATCACGCTCGGGAGGAATTCCGGGCAATTCTTCGGGAAAGACATCGGGGAACTCACAAACCACGGGTACTTCTTCAATATTTGGTAAGGAAGGGGAGGTAGAGGTCACCATGCATAGAAAGATTTGGTAACCTTTCCTCTTCATGCTCATCAACTTCAAAGCGGAAATCAATTTCACACCTTCTTGGGAACGAACTCCTTTATAGGATACACGGGTGCCTAGCGGACTCTTGAGGCAAATCTTTTGGTCTCTACACTCGAATCTTGCATCATACTTTGACAACCAATCCATACCCAAAATTACATCGAATTCCTCAAGGGGGAAACGAAGTAGGTTAGCGGGAAACAAGGTTTCCGAAATAGAAATAGGAATGTCGGAGAAAGTGAGGGAGCAAGAGAATATTTCTCCGGAAGGTAAGGATATAGAAGTTTCCTCACTAGGAATGGGCTCAAGAGCTAGTTTTTCGGAAAACTTGGAAGATATAAAAGATAGAGATGCGCCGGTATCAAATAAAATGAGGCAAGGTTGATCAAAAATTGAGAACATACCCGTAATGATATCGGGATGAGCGGCGGCTTCGGCTCGACTCATGACAAAGATAGTTCCTCTTGGCCTAGCATTTGAAGTAGGAGCATTCTTCTTCTCGGGGCAATCGGCAACACGATGTCCGGGCTTCTTACAATGGAAGCAAGTCAAGGGCTTGTCATAGCATCCAATTCCGGGGTGTGCGGCTTGCCTACAATGGTAGCACTTACGGTCCTTCTCAAGTTCATTAGTTGATGTGGGAGCTTGTCCTCTAGGTTCTTGAACTCTTGGACCTTGTCCTCCATGGTCTTGCATCCTTGGCACAAACCTCCTCTTGTTGGCATAGTTTGGAGTAGAAGGCACAAATGGTCTCTTGCCATGAAAGTTAGAACGGTAAGAATGAGAAGAGGAGTGGGGCTTGGCTTCTTCTTCAATGGCCTTCAAAGAGCTTTCGGCCCAAATAGCATCATCATAAACTTCCACAAAGGTAGTTGAGTTTCTTCTCACCATGCTTTCCACTTTAGGATTCAACTTGTTCTTGTAGAAGTAGACACGATCCTCTTCATCTTTCACGAACTTGGAGGCATAATGAGCAAGTTCATTAAACTTGTCGGTGTAGGCTTGAATTGATAGCTTCCCTTGCTTGAAGTCCATGAACTCCTTCAATCTTTGTTGTTTGAGCTCCTTAGGGTAGAAGCGAGTCTCCACAAGTGACTTGAAGCGGTTCTAATCAAAGTTGGGGTCTTAAGTAGCGGTAGGACCGGTCAAAGTCCACCACCTATCGGCTTCCTTCACAAGAAAGTGAGAGGCTAATCTCACCTTGTCCTCCTCTCGGGCATCAAAGAGAGAGAAGTTCTTCTCCATATCACGAAACCACTCCAAGAGAGCAACAGGATCCACTTCACCACCATAGGTCCTAGCCTTGTTCCTTGCTAGTTGACTTGCAATAGCTTCCTTCACGGTTAGCTTCGGGTGTAGGGGGAGCGGGTTGAGCATTTTGTTGATTAGCAAGCACTTGTGTAAGGGCTTGCATGATAGCATTCTCCACATTGGTTGGTCGTACCATCTTTTGCACAAGAGCAAACAAGTTAGAACCTATCACAAAACATACACAAAAAGGCTACCAACTTAGGTCCTTAATTCTACCCATCTCTCATTCATTATTCAAGGTCAAGTAAGAATTTTAAGTTGGGGTACACGTGTGTGCGTCGGGAGCAATATATGCTCTGATACCAACTGTGACACCCCTCGTTGAGGCAACAAAATATAACTAGTAAATCGTGGCGGAAACACGAGATTTTTAAAACTTTTAAAGCTTCTAGTGAAGTCCAACGCGAGGTATCACCAACACGATAGATAAGTTTAGATAGTTAAGTTTAAGTTTACAACACAAGTCTATTTATTGGGGAAAAGATATCCCACGAATGAACATGAGTCTAAAAGTAGGTGAGTCTATTAAAGTGATAGCTAAATAAGGTCCAAGGTAAGAACTCGCTAGCTCACACGGTCTTCCCCACTTAAGCTTCATCACAAACCTGTCATTCATAATAAATATGAAAGCCACAGTCAGTGGGGAGTAACTCAGGGTTCTCCCAGCCACAATATGTCAAAATACAAGTAATTAGGAATGTAATTAAATCAACAAGTATAAGAATAAATACTTACGGTAACAAGGGAATCATGATTAGTACACAAAATGCAATAAGAGTAGTTATGCATAAATGAGAGAAGAATAATTAGGTCAAACGGTCACCAATTGACTCGACTCAAATGTAAGACAAATTACAAAGTATAGACTCAAACAAGACAACCCTCTAGACTCCAACCTCTTGGTAGGACGACGATCATAATACGGTCCTAGTCTAAACCTGGCCAGACTCTCGGGATGGACGACACCCGATTCGACAAACGATACCAAATCGTATCCAAGACTCGAAATATGGTACACCTAACCGTGCCCGAAAGTCGAGTAACCTCAAGCGGAACCTTGTCACCTAACCGTGACCCCCGGTCCGAAGAGGCGGAAGGAAAAATAGCCCAACTCGGAAACAATGGCACCTAACCGTGACCCAATGTCCGAGGGCAAATAAATAAGGAATGTCGAGTAGTCTCACAATGTAAAACGTCACACTCGGGTCACAAATACGAGTGGAAAAGATTGCACAAACATAACGTAAACAATTCATGTGAAGCATGCATAAGTATAAAGGTATGAGAAACATCAGGTACTCTCTGCCGGTGTGGGCACCGGCTGCCGGCCCACCGGCAGAGGATTCCTGCTATGGTGAACAATGTCAAATTAGGTGAGGGTGTAATCTCTGCCGGGTGGCCGGCTGCCGGCCCACCGGCAGAGGATTCAAGCTAAAGGAAACAAGGTCAAAAACATTCAATGTGTATCCTCTGCCGGGTGACCGGCTGCCGGCCCACCGGCAGGGAATACCTACTATAGTCAATTAACTTCAACATTTCACATTGTGTATTCTCTGCCGGTTGACCGGCTGCCGGCCCACCGGCAGGGGATACACCCTATTATAAAAGGCACCAAAAATTTCATGTACGCGCTGCCGGTTGGGTAGGCCGGCCGCCCCCACCTGCGAGGGGATCACAAAGGCTTAATTCTCTATTTTTACAAGTCAGAAATGCAAAGATGCGCTGCCGGTTGGGTAGGCCGGCTGCCGCCCACCTACAGAGAGGATCACCGTATACTGAAAACTCGACAAACATTCATCTAAAGCCTTCCAAATTCAACCATCTTTCATTTAATCATTTCATACTTCTTAAACATGATGAATACTCAGAAAATTACCACTTTCAAGATGTAATTAACATATGGGGTGGATTATAAGTCATTAAAGTGAGGCTTAAATCAAATAATTATGAGGGAATTACACTAACATCATCCCATATTTCACCATATTACAACAAGACATGAAATTACTCCTTAAACATGTGAGAATTGTCATACAAGTATTCTACTCAACACCAAATCACCAAAAGCATGAAAGACACCAAATTTAACATTCATGTGAGTCTAATACTACACAATTCACACAATTTTAACATAAAAGTCGAGTAACCCATCACCGTTACCTTTTTGCACTTCAATCTTCTAAAGACTCGTCAATGATGTAGCTATCCTCCTCCGGGTTGTCCAAGTTCTCCCCTAAACACAAAAATAAAGGTATTAAGTCAAGAATTCACATCCTTGTAAGATGAGAATTTCGAAATAGAGGAAAAGATGGCGACTTTCTTACTTAGAAAGAAGGGAAATGAGAAAAGGAAGAGAATGGCGCGAAAAGGAACGAGATTGGTGAAGAATTGAGTGAGATATGGTGATTTTAGGGTTAGTAAGGGAAGGTTCAACAATGGTGATGTGGTTGTTGGGAAATTTCAGAAATTAGAAGTGAGGGAGATGATGTTGTGAGGGTTTAGTTGAGGTTTTGTGTAGAGAAAAAAGGGAGAAAAAGGCCCATGAGTCAAGTTAAGCCCAATAACTCAAAATGAGTCGGTATCTACTAGAATTTTCGTCCCAAGTCTACTATAACTCGAGTCGGAGAATAATATTATTAAAATCTACACTATTATTACCGTTACACGGCTACGACGATATTTTATGAAAATAAGCTTTAAATAATAATTATTTAATAAAAATTACTTAAAAGTTCATTTAAAATATAAGAAAGGCGCGGGGTGTTACACATACCGTATCAAACAAAATAAATTCACATAGTCATTAACATAAAGAGGAAAAAGGAGATTGGAAAGATCATACCATGCGGTTTTCATGATCCTCATGTCTCGGATGTGGCGTAGTCGATCAATGTGAAAAAGGATAGACAAACAAACAAATATATACAAGATATACAATTCAACACTATAAAGGAATGAACATGTTTTTGGTTTTTCAATTTTTCAAATTTTTATGGTTTTTATGTTTTGTGAAAAAGAAAGAACATATTTTTGTATTTTTCAAAAAATTTCAATTTTTATAATTTTTGATTTAAAAGTTAAGTTAGTGATGTGACCAATATTTGAGCATATTTAGTCCCTAAATTACCCTCGTTCCTATGCTTTTTAGTGCATAATTGGGTCATTTACTATCTTTAGTCTTTCGTTTTGATATTCTTTGAGGTATTGTTTCCTTGGTAGGAGAGGAATGTAAACCTTGCATTTTCATGGCAAAATGAAGCTAAATTGATCGAATCTAATGACCTATGTAAATAATGTAGTAGATGGGCAATGATGAGAAGATCCTTGCATCCCCAACAAAATCCTTGAGGATTGTTGGAAGAAGAAAAGAAGAAATGAAGAAGAAGCTTGCTGAGCCACAATCCGCTCGTCGCAGCCTCGGGACGCCCGTCCTAGCCCTCCAGAATCCGAGCGTCCCACCACCCAATCCGCTCGTCCTGGACCTCCACAATCCGCTCGTCCTGACCATTTGGCCGCTCGGATTCCTTCACAGTGCAAAACATCCTCTCTCTTGGTCCACTCGGGATGCGCATATTCTTTGAAGACTAGCGAAGCGGAGATGAGCATCTCCTTCGAGAGGAGCACTTCCTCAACTTTTCTTAAGGGTCTTAATCGTCATTTAAGCCCTTTGTAACCCTAATTTATGTACCTAATCCTTAGTTTAAATACCCCATTGTACTAATTAGATTATCATGTTCTTCTTATATAATCTTAATCTCATTTTAATCATGTAATCAACTTTTAATTAAGCATTAATACAAATCTCATTTCCTTAATTTCTCTATTGTTCATCATTTATTTTGGGTAATTGAAGATTATTTGGGTATTATTGGGAGATTGACAACCTTCCATCAATCATCAAGTACTTCTATTATTCTTTGCTTATTATTTTGGAATCATCATTAGGTATAATTCTCTTAACCCTTGTTTTAATTATTGTTAATCATTTCCATTCATTCATCATGTTTTGCTTTGTTAATATGATTGACAACCTTGTTAGCATGTTAAACTTGATAATGAGTGAGTAGTTTCCTTAGCTAGGGTTAATGGGTTTTTAGGGGAAACCAACATGGGGGATGATTCATGCTTAATCTAATATGTTCACATAATTTATTTGCTTGCTTGTTGTGATCTCAACTTATGCACATGTTATATTTGATGAAATGCGAGCCTATGAATCCTTGCATTTTTTACCGATCACTTACCTTTTTAATGAGACTTGTAAGACATAAATCAACTCGAGTCTCATTAGACCATGCATATAGTTGAGTAGGGAGGATTAAGTCGACTTGTAGGTGTTGTACAATCTAATCGATTCGGCTCCGGGACCCAAACCTACCTAGGATAGTAAGATATAAACCAACTCGATCCTATCACAACAATAATTGCTTGCTTATAATTTGAGAATGTGTTTGTATGAACAATTCCCATGAATCCCCTATGAACCCATGACAACCTAGTGCTTTTAATTAATTGTTTACATCTCATTTTGATCATCTTTCTTGTTTATTTACATTGTTATTTAGTCTAGTGATCTTCTTATCCCAACCCAAATTGTGACACCCTTTGACACCACTACTTGCAATCGAAAATCCTACATCAATACCCGTCCCTTGGGATCCGACCTTTACTTACCTCTTTAATAATAGTAGAGTAGTTTGTGAAGTTATAAATATTGTTTTGGTCTAGGTGCTCCTAACGACAAGTAACCGAAAACGATAGTCCGACCAAAAATGGCGCCGTTGCCGGGGACGGTGTTAACTTGTTAGTTGTGTCTTTCTTTGCCTTGGGGAAGTAAAACTCCTCAAGGTTTGTTCTAATTATTTTCAAGTTGTTTGATATTTTGCATGTCTAGAAGATCACAAGGTAATTTGTTACCCATTGATCACGAAATTGAAAGAACTTTGACAACCAATAGAAGACTTGCGAGAAATACTTTGAGAGGTATTGGTGAAATTGTGGATATTCAACCAAACAATATTGAGTTCATCAACCCTTTTACAAGAGAAGGAGAGGAGAACCCACCACAAAATCAACCCACAATGCCTAAATTTTCATCACATTCCGTACCAACCGGGGAGAACCTACCCAATGGTACTCCCACACCACAACACTTGACCGGTAATTTCATTGCAAAATCCGCATTTATCCAATTAGTCGAAAGAAGTCAATTTGGGGGGATTCCTAGTGAAGACCCTCATTCTCATATGAGACTTTTTGTGACTATTGTGATGCGATTTCACAAACCGGAGTTACTCAAGACCAAATTCGTTGAGTCTTATTTCCTTTTTCTTTGATTGGTACCACGAAACAATGGTTAAAGAGCCTTGATAAGGCTACTGTTGGTATTGACTCTTGGAAGAAATTGGCTCTTGCTTTCTACAAAAAGTTCTACCCTCCGGAAAAGACTAACATGCTAAGAGCCAAAATCACGGGGTTTAAACAAAGGGACGAAGAATCTTTGTATGAAGCTTGGGATCGATTCAAAGGAACTTGTCGCTCATGTCCTTATCATGGACTTAGCGAGTGGTTCTTGGTACAACAATTTTGGAATGATCTTTCTGTCCTTATGAAGACTCCCGAAACATTCTCAACATGGGATCAAATGGTATATTCACCGAAGTTGACGATAATCAAACATGGAACAAGATTGAAGAAATGGCGGTCCATAACTCACAATATAGTAGATCTCGAAAGGCTACTAGAGGAGGAAAGCATGAAGTGGACTCTATTACTCAATTGGGTGCTCAACTTGTTGGGAAATGTGTCCTCAACAATAGTGCGATCACATGATTTAAATATCATTATTAAATCTCATTTTAAGAATACAATTGGGAAGTAATATTGTTACTGTCAACTGGTCAACATATATCGGTAATGATTGGCTGACTAGAGTTTGACATTACTGTCGTGTGACGGTGGTGATCAGTTGACCCCCTAGGTCATACCTAAAGGGCAATACACTTAATTGATTATTTAATTGATCGTATAATGTTGCGAGTTAATTAAATTACTTGAAAATTGACGGACGATTTTGGAAGTAAAATTTACGTATCATATTGAAATGTGATTAAATAAGATACGGTCTGAGTAATTGAATTGTATCATTACTCGGATGAAATAATTGTTTAATGTAACAATTAAATTGAATGAATTGTTATAAATACAATCAGTTGTGATTTATAAATCGGTGAAATATTTTGGCACAAGTAATTATGAAATTACTAAGTCGATTTTTGTATATGACGTATTTTTATTAATACGTTGATTTTTAATATGTTAAAAATACATAACTATTTATGTTACATGTGACATGTGACATATTGACAATTGACAAAAATAATATGGAATCCATATTATCTTAAGTGGACCGAAATATGGAGGGATTATGGTGATTAAATTATGTTTAATAATTTAAGTGGAAACAATATGATGACACCCTACACCTAGCCTTGCATACCTATTCTCTTGGTTAGAGAATCATGCCCATGCATAGGCTAACCAATCCCTCCCCCCACCGGTTTTACCAAGAGCATTTAGGGAGTTTTTCTTCTCTAATTTATTCATTCATTCACTTGATTATTTTCTAGTGTTAGAAAGATAATTTTCCTCACTACTTTTATGATAAATTAGAGAGATTATTTACTCAAAATCTCTTCTCCTCTACCCGGTTTTAGGAGCTAAAATACCAACTATTTTGGTTCAATTTTCATAAGATTAATATTATACTAGTATTCATAATATTAATTAGATTAAGTGAAAGCCTTGGGTATAAAGCATAGGGAGAGATCTTACACTTAGATCTTTGTTCTTCCATTGGAAAAGCTCAAGAACAAGAAGAGAAAGGTGATCTCTCTTGTGCCCTAATAGCCGAAATATACAATGTAAGGACATGATTTCTCCTCTATTTATATTGTTGTTTGCATGCATAAGATCCGTTTTAATTTTATGACAAATTATTTAGACATATAAGAGTATGTTAACATGTATATGAATCTACATTTCCTTCAATCGGTATCAAGAGCCACGGTTGTTTGCATGCAAATTGGTTAAAAGTTTTTCCGAGTTATATGAATAACAAAATAAAACTTGTAAAATTTGTGTTATTATGATATATCACGAAATTATTACATGCATGTTAATATTTCTGGTCCGAAAGTGTTTTAGGATATTTTGGTTAATTTTTCGGATTTTTATTGTTCATATTTTACAATAATGGCATTTAAATGTGATTTTATGAGTAAAAATGTCATTTTTGGTCTAAAAATAGCTATACTTCGAATTTTCACTTGGTTTTTGGATATGTTGTTACATATATTATTTTGAGATAACCTGTAAATTTTCATATTTTTTGGACTTGTTATGCTCGAAAAATGAATTTTTCATTATTAAATTCGGATTTAAGAGAAAAATAGGTTAATATGAGTTAAATTTCGAATCTGGTCATAGAACATTAATATGTTGTCACATGCAATTTTACAAAATGTGTGTAAGATAATTGGCTATAAAGAAGTCTTTTAGCATGATTTATGAATTTTTGAAGAAAAATTAGCATAAATAGTGACATTATTAGTGTAAAATTAATAAAACATAATCTATGACTTAGGAAAAACGTCAAATGTTGCATTTTATTGTATTTTTCAGATCTAAAATTGAAAAGTTAATGAAAATAATTTTTCCATGTTTTTATGATTATTTTATTAAATATCGATAAACCGCAACATTGTTTTTCCGGAAATTTTTCGAAATTTTTAACCTAAGATTTTGAACATTATGAGTGTCATGGATTTTTTCCAGAATGTTAATGAATTTAAATTTCAAATTTCAAATTTATTTGAAATTTTTGGATTTATTTGAAGTTTAATAGCTTATTTTTGTAATTTTGGTCCATTTATGAACAATTTTGTAAATAAAAGTTAATTATGGTCAAATTACTAGTGGAGACTATATTTTGAACCTAAGAGGTTAGGGTAATTAACTTATGCATAAATATGAGTTTATGTATTTTTGTGATTATAAAATGTTGAAATCACGCAAATCCGTAAAAACCGAGTAATATACGATATTGGCTAATTAAAAGGCGATTTAGCATAAAATTGAGCATGTTCATACATATTATAATGCTCCATTTTTCTTTATGATTGTCATAATTTTAATTTATGTAATTTTGAATTATGTAATTTTACTTAGTATGGCCTTAGATTTTAATTGGTATTTCCCGAAATGTATGGGAATATCGATTCGGTTGTAATTTTTATTGTGATCTCGTATCACCGTTTTGTAATTTAATAGATTTATTTTATTTTAGTTACAAATGTATAATAGGAAATTATGTAATTTATTATGTAATTTTATTCATTCCGGAGTCCCAAAAGACGGATTTCTTCAAGAATGGCGATACATAAAGACGGTGTTACCTCGAGATGTGTGCCACAACCGAAGTTCAAGGGACCAATGGAGTTGGTTTCCGAATATGTAATAGATTAATAGTTTTTCTATTTTAGGAAAGGCCATACTAGGATTTATTTATTTTTATGCTTGCATTTTATTTTATGTCACATGCATCGCTAAATCGCCATAACTAAACATGCATTGTCTTATTTTATCGAGTTAATCGACCGTGTCAAATATAATTATCGTAGTTCACCGCTTTAGTTCACTTAAAACGTGATAGATAATAATTTGACATGACCTCTCGCTAAAACTATCAATTGAGACATAGCCTTACCAAATAGTAGAAACCATGAAAACCTATTTCGCGAGGGAGTGCGCTCGGCCCCACCGGGTACAAACCTTGTTACGTAGGGGAAGTGGGTGATGAATGTTAATCCACCGAATTCATGTTGATGAGGGATGTATCGGCCCCACCGTGCCCAAGTTAATGTGGGTTTGGATCATGGACACATTTATTCGAAATTTGGATTGAACTCAACAAAAGTATTTGATAAGGGATGTATCGGCCCCACCGTGCCCTTGTCGATGTGTTTTGGGCTATAGATAATTGTTAATGTAATATTATCGACCAAGAATTCTAAAAGTAGAATCGATTAAAAGTTAATCCACCGAGTTATATTGATAAAGGATGTATCGGCCCCACCGTGCCTAAGTCGATATGAATTTGGGTCTTGGAATCATTTATTATAGTTGGGTAGAGGTCACTATATAAATGTTCATATCTTGTTAAATTTGCAAGTATGATTTAAAAAGACAAATGTTAATATTTCCTTTCCTCCATATTTGTAGTGCATTACAATGAATCCAACAAATGCTACCGCACCAATTACTATTGAGTCATATCACCATGTTCTTGACGACGTATGCTCCAACAATAATTTCGATACAACTAGAGAACTTCATTTCGGGATAGGTTCGGATGGAAACCTAAATTTCATCACTTCTTCTAAACCACCCACTACTACTAGACCTCGTGTGAGTCCGTCTCAGGAAGACTACCTCATACGATCTATAGCGTCTTTGTCTCTTGAAGATAAAGATGCCAAAGCTAGTGGGAGCTCTAGCAATCAAGTTCTTGCTTCAAAGGGCAAGAGGTTCAAGAAGAAAGCAAAGAAAGTCAAAAACTTCAAGCAAGTTAATGATGAGTGCCATTATTGCTATGGCATGGGACATTGGCTTAGGAATTGCCCTATGTATTTGCGAAATATAAGGGAAGGACTCATTACTCCAAAAGGTACAATTCCTAAAGAAATTTATGTTATTGATATAAATTATACTTCCACTACGACATGGGTACTAGATACCGGTTGTGGTTCTCACCTTTGTAATCATTTACAGGGTTTAAGAGATGTGGAGAAGCTTAGCAAAGGAGATGTGGATCTTCGACTTGGAAATGGAGCTCGGGTAGCGGCCGAATCCAAAGGAACTTATGTTCTAGCTTTGCCAAACGGTTTTGAGTTGTATTTGCATAATTGTTTTTATGTTCCTACGCTCTCTAAAAACATTATCTCAATCGCCATGCTAGACATGGACGGTTTTTGTTTTGTCATTAAGAACAATCGTTGCTCTATTTCTAGGAATGATTTGGTTATTGGCCAAGCTTCTTCCATAAATGGCATTTACATTTTAGAGACCTCAAAACCGACTAATGATATTTATAACATTCAATCAAAGAAACTCAAAACAAGTGACCCAAGTGAAGCGTTCATTTGGCATTGTCGATTAGGTCACATAAACGAGAATCGCATCAAAAGATTAATTTCTACTAATGTGATTACACCATTTGATTATCAATCATTTGGTACATGCGAATATTGCCTACTTGGCAAAATGACTCGTAATCCTTTTAGCGGTAAAGGGACACGAGCTAGTGAGCTATTAGGACTCATACACACCGATGTATGCGGACCAATGAGTATCACCGCTCGTGGTAATTATGACTACTTTATAACCTTCACCGATGACTTAAGTAGATATGGGTATATCTATTTAATGAAACATAAGAGTGAAGCATTTGAGAAATTCAAGGAATTCCAAAACGAAGTAGAGAACCAATTGAACAAAAGGATTAAGGCACTACGATCCGATCGTGGTGGTGAATACCTTAGCCTTGAATTTGATTCACACTTGAAAAGTCGTGGTATTATATCACAACTTTCTCCACCCGGAACACCTCAACTTAATGGTGTTGCCGAAAGGAGAAATCGAACCTTACTAGATATGGTTCGATCCATGATGAGTCAAACCGAGTTACCGAACTCGTTTTGGGGATTTGCGATACAAACCGCAATTCGATCTTTGAATAATAGTCCCACAAAGTCCACCGAAAAGACTCCATGTGAGATGTGGACGGGTAAGATCCCAAATATATCCTATATGAAGATTTGGGGATGTGATGCTTACGTCAAAACTAAGAACGACAACAAGCTAGCCCCAAGATCCGAAAAATGCATCTTTGTAGGTTATCCCTCGACCTCTCGAGGGTATTACTTCTACAAACCTCAAGATCATAAAGTGTTTGTGTCTTGCGAGGCTGTCTTCTTAGAAAGAGAATTTATTTCTAAAAGACAGAGTGGGAGAAATTTTGAACTTGATGAAGTTCAAGAGCCACAAACCGAGATAGAGACGCAAGAAGATGTTCCTTCGTCGTCTAACGCGGTTGTACCTCCTCCACTAAGAAGGACGGGCCGAGTAATTCGCCATCCCGATCGATATGTGGGACTTATCGAAGAAGATGGAACACTCGATGTGTTACTTATGGAAAGTGACGAGCCCGCCACCTACAAGGCCGCAATCTCTAGTCCTAATTCCACCTTATGGCTTGAAGCCATGAAATCCGAAATGGATTCTATGCTTGAAAACCAAGTTTGGGACTTGGTAGATTTGCCTAAAGGGGCAAGACCCTCCAATGCAAATGGATATTCAAGGTCAAAAATGGCATAGAAGGACATGACGATGTCTACAAAGCTAGGCTAGTGGCAAAAGGATTTACCCAAGTCCAAGGTCTCCATTATGATGAGACCTTCGCCCCGTAGCCATGCTAAGATCCATACGGATTTTGTTAGCGATCGCCGCATTTCATGATTATGAAATTTGGCAAATGGATGTCAAAACCGCTTTTCTAAATGGGCATTTAGAAGAGGAGGTGTACATGATACAACCCGAAGGTTTTGTTGATTCTAAAAATCCTAACAAAGTGTGCAAGCTTAAGAGATCCATTTATGGTCTTAAGCAAGCATCTAGAAGTTGGAATCATCGATTCAATCATGTTATAAAAGAAAATGGTTTCACTCGAAATGTTGAGGAACCATGTTTATACATGAAATTCAGTGGGAGCAATGTTGTGTTCCTAATCTTGTATGTCGATGACATACTACTCATTGGAAACGATATTCCAATGTTGTCTTCTTAAGAAGTGGTTAGGTAACCACTTCCAAATGAAGGATTTAGGAGAGGCACAACGCATATTAGGTATCTGGATCTATAGAGATAGACCCAAGAGGATATTGGCACTAAGTCAAGAGTCTTATGTTGATAAGATTCTTCGACGATTCAGCATGGACAAATCCAAAAGGGGTTTGGTACCTATGGTAACCGGAACGATATTGAGCAGGACTCAATGTCCCTCCGAACCCCATGATGTTGAACGCATGAAGTTGATCCCTTACGCTTCCGCTGTTGGATCAATCATGTATGCCATGATATGCACACGTCCCGATGTCTCGTATGCCTTGAGTATGACGAGTAGATATCAAGGAAATCCAGGTGAGAGTCACTGGATTGTTGTCAAGAACATCCTTAAGTACTTGAGAAGAACTAAGGACTCTATCCTTGTGTTTGGAGGAGACACCGAGTTGCGTGTTACAGGATACACGGACTCAAGTTTTCAAACAGATAGAGATGACATGAAATCACAAGTGGTTTTGTTTTCATGCTCAATGGTGGTGCCGTAGAAATGGAGAAGCTTCAAGGAAGTCAGAATCGCGGATTCGACAACGGAGGCTGAGTACATAGCAAAGATCGAAAGCTGCCAAGGAAGCTATGTGGATCAAGCAATTCACGGAAGGTCTAAAAGTAGTACCTACCGCCGATGATCCCATCACTCTCTATTGTGATAATAGTGGGACGATCTTCCAAGCTAAGGAGCCAAAGTCTAGTAATAGATCTAGACATGTACTTAGAAAGTATCATGTAATAAGAGATTTCATTGAAAGAAAGGAAATTGCGATTTGTAAGGTTGGGACGGATGACAACATAGCCGATCCGCTCACCAAGCCTTTATCGCAGGCTAAGCATGATGGGCATGTTGCGTCCATGGGACTTAAACGTGTACCAAATTTTTGTTAGATTTTGAAATGAAATAAAAGTGTTGTTTTTGTTCATGTTCATAATCGCATTTGTCTTTTATCCTTAATTTATACTTTGTTACATCCAAACGGGTTGTAGAGACAATTGAACCCCGTTAAAGTGAACATGGATTAACATTGTTTTGCCCATAGTTACTTATATGAGGTGACGTCTCGAAGTGACTAGAGTGTGAGGCGATTGATGGCAAGTTCAAGTGCCATACAGTCATGTGAGATGACTAGTCGATCACATAGGCAGACTGTTAGGAACATTTTGTCGGGCCTAATGACCGCTTATAGAGTTCTGGCAAATTTATATAGCCTGGTCATGGCGAGAGCTACTATAGTATTCTAATGAGTCAATTCTTTTGACTAAAGACTATTCTCTTAAGATGGCACAGTTTCAGATTAACTTTGATTTGTGTTACTACGACCTTCGTAAATGGGGTCAAATGGGCATATTTTGGGTTATGATGGCTGTGGCTAGTCGAAGGGAATGAGTGCGATAGGAATTGTCCACCCCTTGTCAGGGTTATAACAATATCTCCGGGCCACTCGAGGAGCAATGAACTGGAAATGCGTGGCCACGCTCGGAAAGTATCTATGATAGATAAGTCCTGGTCAATCGGTTATTCTCCGGATCGAGGAAACCACTCTCGATATGATCACTTGCAAGTACGACCTGAAAGACACCTTGCATTGAGTGGGAGATAGTAATAGGACAAGAGAATTGGTGACGCACACTTGTCGAGGACAAGTGGGAGATTGTTGGGAAATGTGTCCTCAACAATAGTGCGATCACATGATTTAAATATCATTATTAAATCTCATTTTAAGAATACAATTGGGAAGTAATATTGTTATCACAACTCGGTCAACATATATCGGTAATGATTGGCTGACTAGAGTTTGACATTACTGTCGTGTGACGGTGGTGATCAGTTGACCCTCTAGGTCATACCTAAAGGGCAATACACTTAATTGATTATTTAATTGATCGTATAATGTTGCGAGTTAATTAAATTACTTGAAAATTGACGGACGATTTTGGAAGTAAAATTTACGTATCATATTGAAATGTGATTAAATAAGATACGGTCCGAGTAATTGAATTGTATCATTACTCGGATGAAATAATTGTTTAATGTAACAATTAAATTGAATGAATTGTTATAAATACAATCGATTGTGATTTATAAATCGGTGAAATATTTTGGCACAAGTAATTATGAAATTACTAAGTCGATTTTTGTATATGACGTATTTTTATTAATACGTTGATTTTTAATATGTTAAAAATACATAACTATTTATGTTACATGTGACATGTGACATATTGACAATTGACAAAAATAATATGGAATCCATATTATCTTAAGTGGACCGAAATATGGAGGGATTATGGTGATTAAATTATGTTTAATAATTTAAGTGGAAACAATATGATGACACCCTACACCTAGCCTTGCATACCTATTCTCTTGGTTAGAGAATCATGCCCATGCATAGGCTAACCAATCCCTCCCCCCACCGGTTTTACCAAGAGCATTTAGGGAGTTTTTCTTCTCTAATTTATTCATTCATTCACTTGATTATTTTCTAGTGTTAGAAAGATAATTTTCCTCACTACTTTTATGATAAATTAGAGAGATTATTTACTCAAAATCTCTTCTCCTCTACCCGGTTTTAGGAGCTAAAATACCAACTATTTTGGTTCAATTTTCATAAGATTAATATTATACTAGTATTCATAATATTAATTAGATTAAGTGAAAGCCTTGGGTATAAAGCATAGGGAGAGATCTTACACTTAGATCTTTGTTCTTCCATTGGAAAAGCTCAAGAACAAGAAGAGAAAGGTGATCTCTCTTGTGCCCTAATAGCCGAAATATACAATGTAAGGACATGATTTCTCCTCTATTTATATTGTTGTTTGCATGCATAAGATCCGTTTTAATTTTATGACAAATTATTTAGACATATAAGAGTATGTTAACATGTATATGAATCTACATTTCCTTCACAACTTAGTGCTCATATTGATACCATTAATTTGAAGTTTGAGAAGGCTATGGCTAAACTTGAAGAAGACTCCAAATCACCTAAGCAACATGTTAATGCCATGGTGGCATCTTCATCAATTCCAAGTGGAATATGTGAGAATTGTGGAACTTTGGGACATGACCAAAGTGAATGTAGGGGAACAAGTGAGCAAGTGAATGCCTTTCAAGCATACAAGAGTGTTACCCCTTATTCCAACTATTACAATGAAAACAGCAAATTCCATCCAAATCTCTCATATAAAAGCCAAAATTTTCAAAACTCTCAACCAACATACACCCCGCCTCCAATGAGAAACCAAAATTAAAGACCCTTTTACAACCAAAACCAAGGTTTCCAAAATTAAACTCCATACACTCAATCAAATGACCAAGGTTTTGATGTTCAAAACGCAGTCCTCCAAATGCAAAAGAACCAACAAGAGTTTTTCACTCAAATGCAAAAGGATAGCAAGCAAAAGACATCACTATTAACAACATACTAGCTCACACAAAGATGTTGGAAACCCAAATGTCTCAATTATCATCTTCAAGTTCACAAAGACAAAAGGGGCAATTACCACCTCAAGGTAATCCCCCAAGACAAGAATCGGTGAGTGGCATCCATTTGAGGAGTGGTACAAGGTATGAATGGCCGAAGAAGCCCGTTGATGAAGATGTTGTGAATGTTAGTGATAAGGAAAGAGTTGTTGAAAACTCTAAAAAAGAAGAACCCACCATTCAAGAAGTTTCAAAGAAGGATGAAGAGAAGGCCAAAGAAAAGGAGCCTATTGTGATTAGACTTCCATTCCCGAGTCGTCAAGCAAAGCATAAGTTTGATGACCAACTTGGAAAATTCATGGAGATTGTGAAGAATTAAGAAGTCTCAATTCCATTTACGGAATTAATCAATCATGTTCTGGCCTATGCAAAGTATATGAAAGATATCCTTACAAAGAAGAAATCAATCCGGAAGCTTGAGACTATTGCTTTAACTAAAGTGAGTAGTGCTATTCTTTAAGGAAGTTCACCTCCAAAGCTCAAGGATCCGGGAAGTTTCTCCATTCCATGCACTATTGGTGACACTACGATCAACAAAGCTTTATGTGACCTTGGGGAAAGTGTTAATGTCATGCCAAATTCGTTAAGCAAGAGGCTAGGAATGGGAGAACTCAAATGCACCAACATCACGCTTCAAATGGCGGATAGATCAACAAAGACAGCTTTAGGGGTATGGGAAGATGTTCCCGTAAGAATTGGCAAATTCTTCATCTCGGTGGATTTTGTTATTCTCGACATGGAAGAATACTCCAACATTCCTATTATTTTAGGAAGACCTTTCTTGCACACCGCGGGAGCGGTGATTGATGTAAAACATGGAGAGCTCACCCTTGAAGTGCGAGATGAAACCATCACTTTCAATCTTGACAAGACTATGAGAGCTCCACGATTGCATGAGCCATGTTTTATGGTTGATCACTATCGCCGGAAAGATGATAGGTAGAAGTTGGCATTTCAATGGAAGAAGAAAGTGGATGATGCTCCATCAAAAGAGCAAGGAAATTGCAACAATGAGAGCTTGAAAAGCTCACCCGTGACAAGTGAAGAAGAAGGCCTCATTGGCCAAGAAAAGAAAGAAGGAGAGTTGCCTTCAACAACTCAAGACATTTTTAGTGATCAAGTGGACGAAGTATGCGGTCTTTGGGATGATGAGTTTGAAGGGATATTTAATCTCTATATTGGTAATGCTGTGGTCCAAGACCATCATGGAGAACAACAAATGCAAAGGTCTATTGAAGATCATTATCATGACAATGAACAAGCTTTCGATTACTTCTTCAAGGTGTTGAGTAACATCAACAACACCTTGAACATGCCTTCTTGACATCTCATTATTGGATGAGAATTTGGTGGAGTCCTCCCTAAACCACCACTTGTAAATATTCTAACTCCCTAACTTGCATTTTAATTATCGTATTGCATTTTAGTCATTTTTGGATTTACATTTCTATGCCTTTATCAAGATTTTCATCATTTTGAGAGAAGTGAGGGAGGGACTTACGAGTTTATTGATGTTTAATGTTTTGCCTTAGTGTGGGGATAGCAATTGCCTAGGCTATCCATGCCTTTGTAGTACCCCCACAATGAAGAACACAAGAATTGAAGAATGAAATGATACGGGTTACGAAGCACCCACGGATGGACCTAAATCCGTGTGAAAACGGCAGAATCCGAGCGTCCCAAGAGGAATCCGCTCGTCTTGAAATGAACCCGAGCGTCCAGTGCATAAGACGCTTATCTTGTGAAGCTGCAGAATTAATTTTTGGGTCTGACTGAGAATCCGAGCGTCCCAGCAAGGAACCCGCTCGTCTCAGCCAGGACGGTCGTCCCAGAAGGAAGACGCTCGTCTTTACAATGTCAATTTTTGGGATTTCTCCCTAGAAAAGAATCCGAGTGTCTCCAGCATAGGACGCTCATCCCAGCTCAAGAATCCGCTCGTCTTACCTTCGCGGCGCTCATCCCCAGGCGCTTTCCCTGAACCCAGAAATTGGAGAATCCGAGCGTCCCGACCCTGAAGCCGCTCGTCTCCCTCTACTTTTCAAAAATTCAACGGGTCTTTTAAACCCTCCTTCCCAACTCATTTTCATTATTTCAAACACAAACACTACTCAAACCCCCAAAACCCTCATCCTCTCCAAAAAAAAAAAATTAAATTTCTCAACCAAAACAAACTAAATCAAATCCAAACTTCCTCAAAACAAAAATTAATCACTCCTTTTACAACAACAAGTGATTAAAACACCAAAATCTTCAAGTTTTGAGTCGATTTTTTTTGGGATACAAGGCAACATTCATCTATCCCAAATAGATTTGGGCATTACTAGAAATTGAAGATTTCAAGCATTCATTGGTGTTACTAAGCAAAGGAGTATGGCAAGAACAAAAGGTGGAAGCAAGGCACCCCAAAAGAAGAACCTTTCTAAGAAACAACAAGCTCTTCAAGACAAACAAGCATCAAAGGCATTGGTAGTTCATAATGCAAGGTTGGAGATTCAAGAACAAGATCCTCCTATGGAAGCTACTACTTCTACTACTCCGGTCATTGAACAATTAGCCGATTATCCGGAGGTAATTTTCACTTCCGACTCCCATAGGAGGAAATTTATTCTCTTTTCTAAGAAAACCATCATGCCTACCAAGTTAATTTGTCAAGATGCATTGTCAAAATTGGGTGTTCTTGAACAAACAAAGACCTTTTTCGAGTCTATGGGATTGAGTAAATTGTTTGAAATGCAAGAATTGACCTACTCCTCCCTCACCTTAGAGTTTTTGAGCTCTTTGAAAGTCACCAAGGTTGAGACCCTAACCAATATTGAGTTTCGTCTCGAGAATGTTGATAGAAAATTGTCTTATGACGAAATTGGTAAGATATTTGGCCTTAGTGATAGCCCGAAATACACAAAGAAGCCTACCAAGTATGACCCCGCTCCTCTATGGAAGACCATTTCCAGAAAAGAATTCATATCCTACCATGATTGTCGTGCTCTTTTAGTCCATCATTCGGGCATAAGGTTGTTGGGAATACCTTGATAGCTAGGAAAGGCACAAATCATCTTACCGAACTTGATTTTGTTCGTCTTGAGTCGGCTTTGAAAATTGGGAGAGAGTTCACAAAGCCATACAATGCTTTACGAATTTTAATTGATAGATGGCTTAATGTTGATTGTGGCAAAGAAGGCACGGCCTTTATTGTCAACGGAGGATTATTGACTTATTTGGCTAAGCACTTTAACCAGGATTTCAGTAAGAATGACACTTATACACAGGTAAAGGGAGGCCCTACCATTGATCTAGCCACCATGATTCTAAAGTTCAAATGGGTCAATAATGATACTCTTGATAACAAATTTGGGTGGTTGACAAATGAAGCTAAATCCTTCACATTGCCTAGCAAGATTTGCCGCTTCAATGTTCATAGACCGAATTACCTTCTCCCACTCTCCGAAGAAGCCGAATACATCATTCAACACCAAGGGGAAGAAGTTGCGAAGCCCTCCTCCTCCATTATCACCCCACCTTATCCATTTGACTACCACGAGTTCAACCCCGAAAATGCCAAGGCGGGAAACGATTACTTGACTCTATTGATGAGGGAAATGCATAAACAAGCTTATAATGATAGAGTTGATGCTTACAAGGCACAATATCCGCCCCTCCTACATCTTGCTAAGCAAGGACTTCTCGATCCATCTTGTCCTTTGCCTAGTTGGGCGGATAAGGAGGTATTCTTTCCTAGCACTTCTAGAGGTGGTAGACCGGGTGAAGAGGAGATGGTTGTTGATGAGAGTGATGAGCAAGAAGGTGAAGAAGTTCAAGAAGAAGAGGAAAGTGAGGATGAACAAGAAAATGCAAGTGAGAGTGGAAATGATTACACATCCATGGAGATTGATGATGCCTCAAGTGAGGAAGTTGATGATGATGATGATGATGATGACACGATGGGTGAGGATTAGCAAACACTTGGAGGATCCTACATGCTTACACCTCCTTTATGGTTTGTCTACTTCTCTTGTTTTTATTTTATCTTGATCATTTTGTGGTGTCCTAGCAACATTAGAGGACTAACACCTTGGTTCCATTGAGGTGTTCATTTTATTATTCCCAAATTTCAAAATCCAAAATGACAAATTTTAGTTTCATGCATTGCATTTTTATGCATGAACTCCCCCAATTTTTGACATTAGAAATAGTGTCTATTTTGGTTTGGAAAAGTTTATGCATATGGATTGGGAGCTAATCTAAATTATACTCTCCACCATAACAAAAACAATGCATCATATAGCATAGCTTAGTTTGCATTCACTCTTGTATATATATCATTTGCATTTAGCTTAGAAATCATGCATTTTCATGTAAATTGCATAATTTCCTATTGTATTGGCCATTGAAGACAATGCCCATACTAGTGTGGGGATGGAAAATTCTAACTTGACCTTTTTAAAACAAAAATGATAAAAATCGAAAAATTTGAAAAATACAAAAATATGTCCTTTAATTTCATTAAAACAAAATACAAAAAAGTAGAAAAATTAAAAAATCCAAAAACATGTTCATTTCTTTTGTAGTGTAGCCTTGTATATATTGTTCGTATATATTGTATTTCTTCATCCTTTTTTCACATTGATCGACTACGCCACATCCGAGACATGAGGATATTGAAGACCGCATGGTATGATCTTTCCAATCTCCTTTTTCCTCTTTATGTTAATGACTATGTGGCTTTATTTTGATTGATGCGGTAAAAACAATGTGAAATTAGGATTGCATTTAGATTATTTGGCATACTGGTTGGTAGAAGCATATGCATTAGAGATGTATAAATGTTAGTTGCATCATGGCATATAGTTGCATGTTAGGAAAAATTTTGTGAAACCGTCTATTTGGGAAGCTTGACAAGTTTATATAAGGTTCTTGTAGATACTTTTTCTTCTTAAGACTTTGCTTGATAGAATACTTGTAAAACACCCTAGGATGTGTCATGCTAGTATCCTTTGACCCATGGATTAAGGCCTAGTCAAGAGTACCTTGTGGTGTAATAACTCCTTGGCTACCGTTTATTCCAAGGTGACCCTTGAAACCATGCAACCATCATCCATGTTCTACCACATTTTGTCATCAAAGGGAATGGGCACAAAAATTGTTCAAAATTTGAGTTCAAGAAATGAAAAGAAATGAAAAAGTTTGCAATTGCATCAAAAAGAAAAGAGGAGAAAAAATAGACTCCTAATGCTTCAAATACAAGCACCCTCCCTACAAATGAGGTGACTTCGAAAATTTTCAAAGGAAAACGCAAAAAGTTGAAATTGTCAAGTGTTGAAATGTCAAACATCAAAGAAATGGCAAGAAAGTTGTATCAAAATGTCAAATGCCGTAAGAAATTGAGGGGAAAAACAACAACAAAAAGCAAACTCCCATATGAAACTCAAGTTCTATTGATCCCTTTTCCATCGTATCCACTTTTGTTCATGGTAGAGACGGGATGACCCTTCTTCTTTTCTAGGTAAGAAGGGGAATTCCGTGATCCTCCAGTGTTTCTAATACCATAGGGAGTCTACTCTTGACAAAAGCATTGAACGATTGAGGACAAAGGTACCCTAGTTTGACACAACTTGGAGGTGATTTATTGGTATCCTTCTAGGCTTAGTAGTTTGAAGAAACCATATCTATAATGGAATTTGTACCCTTGAATTGCTTCCCCTTTAGATAATTTCTGCCACTTAGATGAGGAAAGTGGCTATTCTTTTGTAGATGCATCCACTACTTGATTTTGTGTGCTTTAATGCTTGGATGTATCGCCATTTTGCCAAGACCCACCTTGCCTTGCAAGAAGGTATCCTACCTCATGGTTGTCTTGTTGTGAGTTGAAGGGGCGGAGTGAGACCCGCTAATTGTCTCATATCGGTTATATTAGTAGGTTAGTTTAAAAAAGGGTCCTAGTTTTGTCACCACTTTACTCGGGACGAGCAAAGGTTCGGTTTGGAGATATTTAATGTGACCAATATTTGAGCATATTTAGTCAGCGAATTAGCCTCGTTCCTATGCTTTTTAGTGCATAATTGGGTCATTTACTATCTTTAGTCTTTCGTTTTGCATATTAATTGAGGTATTGTTTCCTTGGTAGGAGAGGAGTGCAAACCTTGCATTTTCATGGCAAAATGGAGCTAAATTGACCGAATCTAATGACCAAGCATCAAAGTGAAGACAATACTAGAAGGCCTATGTAAATAATGTAGTAGATGGGCAATGATGAGAAGATCCTTACATCCCCAACAAAATCCTTGAGGATTGTTGGAAGAAGAAAAGAAGAAATTAAGAAGAAGCTTGCTGAGCCACAATCCGCTCGTCGCAGCCTCGGGACGCCCGTCCTAGCCCTCCAGAATCCGAGCGTCCCACCACCCAATCCACTCGTCCTGGACCTCCACAATCCACTCGTCCCGACCATCTGGCCGCTCAGATTCCTTCACAGTGCAAAACGTCCTCTCCCTTGGTCCACTCGGGATGCGCATATTCCTTGAAGACTAGCGAAGCGGAAATGAGCATCTCCTTCGAGAGGAGCACTTCCTCAACTTTTCTTAAGGGTCTTAATCATCATTTAAGCCCTTAGTAACCCTAATTTATGTACCTAATCCTTAGTATAAATACCCCATTTTACTAATTAGATTATCATGTTCTTCTGATGCAATCTTAATCTCATTTTAATCTTGTAATCAACTTTTAATTAAGCATTAATACAAATCTCATTTCCTTAATTTCTCTATTGTTCATCATTTATTATGGGTAATTGAATGTTATTTGGGTATTATTGGGAGATTGACAACCTTCCATCAATCATCAAGTACTTCTATTATTCTTTGCTTATTATTTTGGAATTATCGTTAGGTATAATTCTCTTAACACATGTTTTAATTATTGTTAATCATTTCCATTCATTCATCATATTTTGCTTTGTTAATATGATTGACAACCTTGTTAGCATGTTAACTTGATAATGGGTGAGTAGTTTCCTTAGCTAGGGTTAATGGGGAATTAGGGGAAACCAACATGGGGGATGATTCATGCTTAATCTAATATGTTCACATAATTTATTTGCTTGCTTGTTGTGATCTCAACTTATGCACATGTTATGTTTGATGAAATGCGAGCCTATGAATCCTTGCATTTTTTACCTATCACTTACCTTTTCAATGAGACTTGTAAGACATAAACCAACTCGAGCCTCATTAGACCATGCATATAGTTGAGTAGGGAGGATTAAGTCGACTTGTAGGTGTTGTACAATCTAATCGATTCGGCTCCGGGACCCAAACCTTCCTAGGATTGTAAGATATAAACCAACTCAATCCTATCACAACAATAATTGCTTGCTTATAATTTGAGAATATGTTTGTATGATCAATTCCCATGAATCTCCTATGAACCCATGACACCCTAGTGCTTTAAATCAATTGTTTACATCTCATTTTGATCATCTTGCTTGTTTATTTACATTGTTATTTAGTCTAGTGATCTTCTTATCTCAACCCAAATTGTGACACCCTTAGACACCACTACTTGCAATCGAAAATCCTACATCAATACCCGTCCCTTGGGATCCAACCTTTACTTACCTCTTTACTAATAGTAGAGTAGTTTGTGAAGTTATAAATATTGTTTTGGTCTATGTTCTCCTAACGACTAGTAACCGAAAATGATAGTCCGACCAGTTAGAATTTCCCATCCCCACACTAGTATGGGCATTGTCCTCAATGGCCAATACGTTAGGAAATTATGCTAGCTAAATAAGAATGCATGATTTCTACACTAAAATGCAAACTACATGATATATACACAAGTGATGCAATCTAAACTACACTATATGATGCATGAATTTATTGGTTGGAGAGCGCAATTTGAATTGACTCCCAATGCTTGTGCTTGAACTTTCCCAAACCAAGTAACACACTATTGCTAGTGTAAAATTGGGGGAGTTCATGCACAAGAATGCAATGCATGAAACTAGTTTGTCATTTTAGATTTTCAAAGTGGGAACAATATAAGACACCTCAATGGAACCTAGGTGGGAGTCCTCTAAGTGTTGCTAGGACTCAAAACCAATGATCAAGATTAAAAATTAGAAACAGGAGACATAAACAAAGCTAAGAGGAGGTGTAGGAAACTCACAATGGATTGTGGCATCCTCCAAAAGCTTGTTAATCCTCAATTGTCGCTCATTGCGACATCCTCGTCACTATCATCGTCATCATCATCCTCCTCATTATCATCATCATCTACCTCCATGGACCCGGAGGCTTCACTATCTTCATTATCACTTGAACTTTGCATTTCTTCCTCTTCTTCCTCATGGCAAGAGTAGCCCGCTCTCAACAACAATCTCCTTCCCCTTAGCAACTTCACCATCCATGTTGGCATCTCTAGGAGCATTCGGGAAGAATACCTCCCTATCCGCCCAACTAGGCAAAGGACATGTAGGATCAAGGAGTCCTTGCCTAGCTAAATGAAGGAGTGGCGGATATTTAGCTCGGTAGGCATTGACCCGATCTTCATAAGCTTGCTTATGCATGTGTTGCAATAATTGAGTCAAGTAGTCTTTACCTACCACAACATTTGCGCCACTTCGTGTGAATTCTTGGTTGGCGATTGGATAAGGTGGAGTCACAATAGAGGAAGAGGAGGGCTTGGCATGCGATTCCCTATATTGCTTCATAATCATCTCGGCTTCATCGGAGACGGGGAGTAGGTAGTTTGGACTTCGGACATTGATGCGGCATATCTTGCTTGCCAAGATGAAGGACTTAGCTTCTTTAGTGAGCCACTCAAACTTGTTGTCAAGATTATCATTCTTGAGCCAATGGAACTTGTTGATCATAGTGGACAAATCAAGAAGGTTGCCACCTCTAACCGGTTTGTATGTCTTGTCTTTGTTAAAATCTGGGTTAAAGTGTTTGGCAAACCATGTTACTAAGCCTCCGTTGACAATAAAAGCCACTCCATCTTTCCCATGGTCAATTTCAAGCCACCGGTCAATTAGGAGTTGAAGTATGTTGTATTCCTTGGTGAACTTTTTGTTGACATTCATGGTGGATTCTAAGTAGACAAAGTCGAGCTTGGTGAAATGATTGGTGCCTTTTCTCGCAATTAAAGTGTTGCACACAAACTTATGCCACACTCTTATGCCCGGATGGTGGACATAAAGAACATGACACTCATGGAAGGACTCGAATTTTCTCCCGGTGATTGCTTTCCATAGAGGTGCGGGATCATATTTCAAGGGCTTCTTCTCATAGTGAGAGTGTTCTTCAAGACCAAATACTTTCCCAAACTCTTCCAAAGTCATCTTTTTACTCTTGTTTTCTAGGCGGAATTCAACAATTTTTTGACCCAATACCTTAGTCACCTTCAAAGAGCTTACAAACTCTATGGTAAGGGAAGGGTAAGTTAAATCTTGCATTTCGAAGAGGGTAAGCAATTTCATGGACAAAAAGAGATTCTTAGTCCTCCCAAGCACACCCAACTTGTCTAAGGAATCATGGCATATGAATTTGGTAGGCAAAATAGTTTTTCTAGCAAGGGATACAAATGCTTTCCTAAGAGAATCATTTTTGAAAGTTACCTCCGGATAATCTTGCCATTTTTCAATGACCGGAGTAGGAGTAGCTTCCACCATAGGAGTAGCGATTTCTTGACTTTTCACCCTTGGTTGATGCACTACCATAGCCTTTGAGGCTAAAAGAGCTTGGTGCCTTTTGGAAAGATTGGAGGTTGTGGGTGCCTTGCTTCCACCTTTAGTTGTTGGCCATGTTCTTCTCCTTGTCAAGATTGTATAAACAAACCAAAGTATTGCTTGAATGCTTCTAGTCTCCTCAAGTTTCAATTAATCCTAATCGATTTTGGGGTTTTCGAAATTGCCTTGAAACCCTAGAAAATTGATTCAATTTTTGAGGATTTTGACGTTTAGTTGGTGTTTTGTTGATGAAGGAGTAATTTGATTGTGATTTTAGGAAGTTTGGGTTTGATTTTGGTGAATTTGGTTGAGGAATTTGTGTTTTGTTGAACAGGGGATTGAGGGTTTTGAGGGTTTTGAGGGAGAAAGGGTGTGTGTTTGTGTTTGAATAAGATAGAAACAATTTGGGGAAGGAGGGTTAATCCCGTGTTATAGCCATTCAGCAGCAGGAGTCGAGCGTCTTGGGTTGGGGACACTCGAATCCTCAGTCAGAAAGCTCAGAAATTTCTAACCCGTGCTGAGACACGCAGATTCTTCAGGAGACGAGCGGATTTCTACAGGAGACGCTCGTCTTCACTTGGGGATGCTCGGATTTTAAACAGCAAGGAACTTAAACTTTTGAAGCAGCCAGGACGTGCAGATTGCTCGTGAGACGAGCGGCTTCAAACTGAGACGAGCGTTTTCTGTGTAATCTGCTCAGATTTTTAAATAGACTGAAATTTTCAATTTCAGCACTCTCAAGACGAGCGTCTTAGAGCCAGGACGCTCGGATTTCTCCCAAGACGAGCGGGTTCCCTCTGGGGACACTCGGATCTTCTCCCGCACCCACGAGTTCAGGTCCACCCATGGGGATCTTCATTTCCCATATTATTCTTTCTTCATTCTTTTGTTCAACATTGTGGGTGCACTTTCGAAGGCTCAGTTGGCCTAGGCAATTGTTATCCCCACACTAAAGCAAACACTACACATCAAAACACATTAAAATCCCTCCCTCACTTTTTCTCATAATGAAATTCTTGATCAAAGTATGATATTGCAAATCAAAAATTGACAAAAATGCACTATAAGAAGTAAAATGCAAGTTAAGGGTTAGAATATTTACAAATGGTGGTTTAGGGAGGTCTCCACCAAACTCTCACTCTTGAATGAGATGTCGAGGAGGCATAGCCAAGATGTTGTTGAGGTTGCTCAACATCTTGTAGAAGTAGTCGAAGGCTTGTTCATTTTCATTGTAAAGATCTTCAATAGACCTTTGCACATTGTGTTCTTCATTGTGGTGACTCGAGTCAAGATGATCACCAAAGCCTTGGTCTAAGGTCATAGCATTGCCAATGTAGGGATTGACAAATCCATCGAATTCGTCATCCCATAGACCACATACTTTACTAGCTTTCTCCCCAATGGTATCATGAGTTATTGGAAACAACTCCTCTTTCTTGTTGTCATGGCCAATAAGGCCTTCTTCTTTGCTTGTCATGGTTGGTGTTGAGCTATTCAAGCTCTCATTGTTTTTGAAATTTCCTTGCTCTCCGGATAGAGCATCTTGAGGATTATCCACTTTCTTCTTCCATATAGGTGGTGATTCTTTACCCATAGCTTGATCTTTGCTTTGAGATGCTAACTTCTTCCTATCACTTTCTCGGGCTATAAGGATCAATCATGAAACATGGCTCATGTAATTCGAGAGCTCTCATGGTCTTGTCAGGATTAAAAGTGATTGTTTCATCTCCCACTTCAAGTGTGAGCTCTCCATGTTTCACATCAATCACCGCTCTCGCAGTATGCAAGAAAGGTCTTCCTAAAATGATAGGAATGTTGGAATACTCCTCCATGTCTACAATGACAAAGTCTACCGGGATGAAGTACTTGCCAATTCTCACGGGCACATCCTCCCATATCCCTAAAGGTATCTTTGTTGATCGATCCGCCATTTGAAGCATAATGTTAGTGCATTTGAGTTCTCCCATTCCTAGCCTCTTGCACACCGAGTATGGCATGACACTTACAGTTGCTCCATGGTCACATAATGCTTTGTTGATTGTAGTGTCGCCAATAGTGCATGGAATAGAGAAGCTTCCCGGATCTTTGAGTTTTGGAGGGGAACTTCCTTGAAGAATAACACTACTCACTTTAGGGAATGCAATAGTCTCTAGCTTTCGGATGGACTTCTTCTTGGTAAGAATATCTTTCATGTACTTCGCATAGGCCGGAACATGATTGATCAATTCCGTGAATAGGATTGAGACTTCTAAGTTCTTCACAATTTCCATGAACTTTCCAAGTTGTTCATCAAACTTAGGCTTAGCTTGACGACTTGGGAATGGAAGTCTAATCACAATAGGCTCTTTCTCCTTAGCCTTCGCTTCATTCTTCTTCTTTGAAACTTCATTGGTGGTGGGTTCTTCTATCTTAGAGTTCTCCATGACTCTTTGCTTGTCACTAGCATCCACAATGTCTTCATCAATTAGCCTCCTTGGCCCTTCATATCTTGTACCACTCCTCAAATGGATGGCATTCACCGTTTCATGTCTTGGGGGATTGCCTTGAGGTGGTAGTTGCCTCTTTTGTCTTTGAGATTCAGAAGATGCTAATTGAGACATTTGGGTTTCCAACATCTTGGTGTGGGCTAGTATGTTGTTGATGGCGATGTCTTTTGCTTGGCTATCTTTTTGCATTTGGGTGAAAAATTCTTGTTGATTCTTTTGCATTTGGAGGACCGCTTTTTGAACATCAAAGCCTTGGTTATTTGTTTGATTGTATGAAGGTTGATTTTGATAACTTTGGCTTTGGTTGTAAAAGGGTCTTTGAGGTTGATTTCTCATTGGAGGTGAGGTGTATGTCGGTTGAGGGTTTTGAACATTTTGGCTTTTGTATGAAAGATTTGGATGGAATTTGGTTATCTCATTGTAATAGTTGGAATAAGGGGTACCACTCTTGTATGCTTGGAAAGCATTCACTTGTTCCCCTACATTCACTTTGGTCATGTCACAAAGTTCCACAACTCTCACATACTCCACTTGGAATTGAGGATGATGCTACCATAGCATTAACATATTGTTTGGGTGATTTGGAAGCTTCATCAAGCTTAGCCATGGCCTTCTCAAACTTCAAATTGATGGTGTCAATATGAGCACTTATTTGAGCACCCAATTGTGTGATGGAATCTACCTCATGCTTTCCTCCTCTAGTAGCCTTTCGAAACCTACTATATTATGAATTATGAACCGCCATCTCTTCGATTTTGGCCCATGTTTGATTGTCATCAACTTCGGTAAACATCCCATTTGATCCCATGTTGAGGATATTGCGGGAATTCATATAGACCGTTCCAAAATTGTTGCACAAGGAACCACTCACTAATTCCATGGCGTGGACAAGAATGACAAGTGTCCTTAAATCTCTCTCATGCTTCATATAATTATTCCTCATCTCTTTGCTTGAACCCGGTGATTTGGGCTCTCAACATATTAGTCTTCTCTGGAGGATAGAATTCTTATAGAAAGTAAGTGCCAACTTCTTCTATGAGTCAATACCAATGGTAGCCTTGTCTAGGCTCTTTAACCATTGATTTACGTTACCGATCAAGGAAAAAGGAAATAATACCCATCGGATTTAATCTTGAGTAACTCCAGTTTGAGAAATCGCATCACAATAGTCACAAAAAGTCTCCATATGTGAATGAGGGTCTTCACTAGGCATCCCTCCAAATTGACGTCTCTCAACTAATTGTATGAATGCGTATTTGGCAATGAAATTACCGGTTAGATGTTGTGATGTAGATGTACCATTTGGTAGGTTCTCCTCGGTTGGTACGGAATGTGATGAAAATTTTGGCATTGTGGGTTGATTTTGTGGTGGGTTTTGTATTGGGTTATCCTCTCCTTCTCTTGCAAAAGGGTTGGTGAACTCAATGTTATTTGGTTGAATGTCCACAATCTCACCAATACCTACAACTCTTGAAGTACCTCTAGCAACTCTTCTATTGTTGGTTAAGGTTCTTTCAATTTCGAAATAAATAGGCAATAAATTACCTTGTGATCTCCTAGTCATGCAAAATATCAAACAACTTGAAAACAATTAGAACAATCTTGAGGAGATTGACTTCCTCAAGGTAAAGAAAGACACAACTAAAAATAATTAATGAAAATCAAATCAATTTAACACCATCCCCGGCAACGGCGCCATTTTTGGTGTGGTTATAACTCGTCGTCAAAAGCTACCAACCAAAACAATATTTATAACTTTACAAACTACTCTTAGTAAAGAGGTAAGTAAAGGTCGGATCTCAAGGGACGGGTATTGATGTAGGATTTTCAATTGCAAATGGTTGTGTCTTAGGGTGTCACAAATTGGGTTGAGATGAAATTGGTCTAAACTTATTAGCAAGATGAAAGTAAAGTAATAAAAACAAGCAATGTAATTAAAAAGAGATGTAAACAATTGATTAAAAGCACTAGGGTGTCATGGGTTCATAGGGTATTCATGGGAGTTGATCATACAAACATGTTCTCAATTATATGCAAGCACTTATTGTTTTGATGGGATCGAGTTGGTGTATAAGCTTACAATCCCTAAGAAGGTTTGGGTCGCAGAGCCAAATCTATTAGATTGTACAACACCTACAAGTCGACTTAATCCTTCCTATTCAAATATATGCATGGTCTAATGAGGCTCGAGTTGGTGTATAAGCTTACAAGCCTCATTGAAGAGATAGGTGATGGATTAAAAAATGCAAAGATTCATAGGCTCGCATTTCATCAAACATAACATGTGCATAAGTTGAAATCACAACAAGCAAGCAAATTAATTATGAAAACATATTAGATTAAGCATGAATCAATCCCCATCTTGGTTTCCCCTAATTCCCCAGTAACCTTAGCTAAGAGACTACTCACTCATTATCAAGTTCAACATGCTAATAAGGTTCTCAATCAAACTAACAAAGCTAAACATGATGAATAAATGAAAATGATTAACAATAATTAACAAGGGTAAAGAGAATTATACCTATGAAGATGATTCCAAATAATAAAGCAAAGAATAATAGAAGTACTTGATAATTGATGGAAGGTTGTCAATCTCCCAAATAAACCCAAATAATCTTCTAATTACCCAAAATAAATGAAGAACAATAGAGAAATTAAGGAAATATTAAGATATAATTAATATTGATGAATTGTATTATAACTAATTTGAGAGTAATTAAGGGATGATTAAGGATGGATTAAGATATGGTTAAGAGAGCATGCCAATCTAGGTAGTACAATGGAGTATTTATCCTAAAGATTATGTACAAAGATTAGGGTTACTAAGGGCTTAAATGACTATTAAGACCCTAAGAAAAGTTGAGAAAATGCTCCTCTCGAAGGAAATGAGCGGATTCCCATGCTAGCCTTGCCACGATCTGCTCAGATCCAGAGGAAGATGCTCGGATCAGGGTGCTGCAAGCTGCTCGTCTTGGGCACAAGACGCCCGGATCTTGGTGTTGTGAGAAGCCCGGATCGTGCCTGATCCGCTCGGATTCCTGGGCAGACTGCTTCTCTTCTTTTCCTCCTTAACAATCCGCAAGGATCATTTTGGGGATGCAAGGATCCTTTCATCATTGCCCATTTCACTTTATTATCTACTTAGGCCTCTAGTGTCAGTCTTTTCTTTGATGCTTGGTCATTAGATGCGATCAATTTAGCTCTATTTCGCCTTGTAAATGCAAGGTTAACAATCCTTTCCTACCAAGGAGACAAAACCTCAAAGAATATGTAAAATGGAAAACTAAAGATAGTAAATTACCCAATTATGTACTATAAAGCATGGGAACGAGGTTAATTCGGGGACTAAATGTGCTCAAATATGAGTCACATCATCCCTCAAAACCCTCATCAACAAAACACAAATTCTCAACCAAATTCACCAAAATCAAACCCAAACTTCCTCAAATCACAATCAAACTACTCCTTCATCAACAAAAGACCATCCAATAACCAAAATCCTTAAAAATTAAATCAATTTTTTAGGGTTTCAAGGCAATTTCGAAAATCCCATAATCGATTAGGGATTAATTGAAGCTTGAGGAGACTAGAAGCATTTAAGCAAAACTTTGGTTTGTTGATACAATCTTGACAAGGAGTATGATATGGCAAGAACAAAAGGTGGAAGCAAGGCACCCATAACCTCCAATCTATCCAAAAGGCAACAAGCTCTTTTAGCATCAAAAGCTATGGTAGTGCATCAACCAAGGGTGGAAAGTCAAGAAGTTGCTACTCCTATGGTGGAAGCTACTCCTACACCGGTCGTTGAACAATTGCAAGACTATCCTGAGGTAACTTTCATAAATGATTCTCATAGAAAGGCATTTGTATCCCTTACTAGAAAGACAATTTTGCCTACCAAATTCATATGCCATGATGCCTTTGACAAGTTGGGTGTTCTTGAAAGGACTAAGAATTTTTTCGAGTCTATGAAATTGCTTACCTTCTTCGAAATGCAAGAATTGACTTACCCTTCCCTTACCATGGACTTTGTAAGCTCTTTGAAAGTGACTAAGGTATTGGTTCAAAAATTTGTTGAATTCCGTCTAGAAAACAAGAGTAAAGAGATGACTTTGAAAGAGTTTGGCAAAGTGTTTAGTCTTCTAGAACACTCTCATTATGAGAAAAAGCCCTTGAAATATGATCCCGCACCTCTATGGCAAGCAATCACCGGGAGAAAATTTGAGTCCTTCCATGAGTGTCATGTTCTTTATGTCCACCATCCGGGCATAAGAGTGTGGCATAAGTTTGTGGGCAACACTTTAATCGCAAGAAAAGGCACCAATCACTTCACCGAGCTCGACTTTGTCTACCTAGAATCCACCATGAATGTCATCAAAAAGTTCACCAAAGAATACAACATACTTCAACTCTTAATTGATTTGTAGCTAGATGAAGGCGTGATTAGATAACTTTGAATAATATATTGGAAGTAGAACTCTTTGATATATGGGGTGTGGACTTTATGGAACCGTTTCCGTTATCATTTGGCAACCAATACATTTTGGTTGCGGTGGACTACTTGTCTATGTGGATAGAAGTAATCGCCGCCCCTACTAATGATTCACGAGTAGTTTCCAAGCTTTTCAAGGAGTACATATTTCCCCACTTTGGAGTACCTCGGGCCGTCATAAGCGATGGTGGGTCACATTTCATTAACCACACCATCTATGCTTTACTCAAGAAATACGGCGTCCGACATAAAGTGGCTCTTGTCTACCACCCCCAAACTAATGGGAAAGTGGAGGTGTCAAATCAGCAAATCAAGGCTATCCTAGAGCGTGTGGTGAATAGGTTTAGAAAGGATTGGAGCACAAAACTCAATGACGTGTTATGCACTTTAAGGACCTCTTACAAGACCCTGATAGGCACTACTCCCTAACGCTTGGTCTTTGGCAAGTCTTGTCATCTACCTCTTGAGTTGGAACACCGGCCAAAATGGGCTCTTAAGGAGCTCAACTATGACTTAGATGTTGCAGGAAACAAGCGGTTCCTCCAACTTAAAGAGCTTGATGAGTTGAGGTTGGATGCTTATGAGAATGCCAAACTTTACAAAGAGCAGATTAAGCAATGGCACGATTACAAGATTACAAGGAAATAAATCGGTGTAGGGGACAAGGTAGTGACCGATGGTCGGGACCCTTTGAGGTAGTGACCGTGTTTCCCTATGGCTCCTTTGAATTAAAGAACAACAAAGGTTAGTGCTTCAAAGTGAATGGACAACGAGTCAAATTCTTCTATGAGGGTTGACCTATTGAGACCTGAGGTGAAATTAAGTTGGAAGAACTCCCATCCTTGAGGGATGAGTAATTTCAAACATGAAATAGAAATGGTTTGGTGGAGTCCCACAAGAACCACCATTTGTAAATAGCATGCATATAGTTAGACAATGAGAGAATTTGGAAACATCGTGCTTGGCACAACTTGGATTGCGTGACGGGACCCTTCACTTAGCCCAATCCCTGACATGATGTGTCGGCTTGAATGGAAAACACGAGGAAATGGGTAAGTGAAGGAGACGGGTTTTATTTGAATAAAGGAATAAAACACGATGAATTTCAATGTATTGAGCTCCTGTGCCGGCGGACCGGTAGTCGGTGCCCCCACCGCCCACGAGCACTTCTCAATTTTGAGGAGGAATTGTGGAATTGAAATGAAGAGGGAGTGTGTGTCGGTAGGCCGGCAGCCGGCTAACCGGCTGGGACCACACACATACTAAAGACAGTGAATAATTTAAAGGAAAGAGGATTATCTGCCAGCAGGCCGATATCCGGCTCATCGGTAGGGAATCTTGTTATTGTGGAACACGCGAAGAAAAAGAAGGAAGGAGGTTCTCTGGCGGCATGCCGGCAGCCGGCCCTATCATTGTTGAATACACGAAGAGATTTGAAGGAAGGAGGTTCTCTCCCGGCAGGCTGGCAGCCGGCAGGAAACCCTGTCATTGCTGAAAAAACGAAGGAAATGAAGAAGGGAAGGAGCTCTATGCCGGTGGACCGGCAGTGAGACATTTCAGTTTTGAGAAGAATCGAATTTTTTGAAATTTAGGGTTCGGACTCCCTACCGGTCAACCAGCAGCCGGTGCCATACCAGTAAAGAGCCCCCGAAATCCCTAATTAAGAGCGCGAAAACCTCCTTTTATAATCATAAATTCAGACCTTTTTTCTCTCTCACTAACACCCTTTTCCCTGTCATAATAACTCCCCCAAACTCCATCAAAACACCTTCCTATGTTCACCAATCAACCACCCACTACCCCTACACCACTACCTTCCCTCCAAATCCTACAACAATGGCTAGCAAGAGGATAAGAAGTGATCTTGTAAGGGCACAACAACAACTTGTCGAGGCGGTGGCTAATGACACGAACCCAGATCCCGACTTTTCGGAGGTTGAGTTTGTCACACAAACTCAAAAAGGTAAATTTATACTCTTTAAATCTCGCCCCCTAACCCCAACTCGGTTTATTTGTCGCCCCTCTATGCGGAACCTTGGGTTAGATAAGGAGACGAAGGACTTATTTAAGGGTGTGGGAATGAAAGGCATGTATACAATTCATGAGAGGACCTACCTGTTAGGTTCATATACCTATTATTAGACTCCTCTAATAGAGAACTAATTAACTTGTTAATTATTTGTTCTTTAGATCTAGTGCATGCATAACAAAATGAAAGATTTATGAGAAAAACAATGTTCCTTACATTGTAGGTGGTTCGAAATTTTGGGCACAAGTAAGGTCACCTTCCTTCACTTGTTCTTGAGCTTATAATGATGGATGATCTTCCAAGATCCCAAGTATAGAAATCCTCCTTAGATTGCACCCAAGACTTACCCTTAAACTAGTATACTAATTAACTAGATTATTATACTAGTATCCTTAAAATGATTCTAATATTGTTATTACTACTACACTAGTAATGATATTTTGATATTAGAAATGATGAACAATTACATGTAAATCTCCAAAACTTGTTGGAGAATGGTAGAGAGAAGTAGGAGAGTTTTTGCATGAGATTATCAATGAAATGAATGAGTTGCTCTAGTGAGAACAAAAGAGGTCATGCCTATCTAGCATGCCTCACGGTTTTTGGCCAAAAGAAAGAGCCAAAAGGAATCTACTTTTAAGCTTTTTCACTTACCAAAATATAGGTATTCTAAGCAACAAAAAACTAGGTGCAATTTTATAATATATTATCACATAATATAAAATAATCACAACCCATTTGGACACTCACCATTTCGGTCCATTCTCCATAAAATGGACTAACCATTTTATTTTTGTCAATTTGTCATTTGTCACACAATATGTCACATGTAGTATTTTACATGTTATTAATTAATTTAATGCATATTTATCCCATAAATATCATTTTACAAATTAATTAAATTACATACAATAAATTGACTAGTGATACTTGATCACATAAATAAAATGGGTCATAAAATTATAATTCACAACATCTTGTAATTATAATCAACCATTCATTCTTATCTCTATTGTTTCTCAAACAATAAGCAATTTTAGTAATAAAGCATTTTTATTACTAAAATAAATCTTATTTAATCCCATTATAATAAGATATTAATATTCTCTCTCACAAGTAAATTGTTCACTTTTAAGGAATTGATTACCTCGTATCGTCATACAATTAATCAATTTATCCATTAAGGGAATTGTCCTTTAGGTGTGACCTTAAGGGATCAATTGACCACCACCGTCACACGACAAGAATGTCAAACTCTAGTCGCCAATCATTACCGATTAATGACGGTCGATCGACTTTATAAATAATCATCCCTCACGTATTTCTTTATATGAGATTTAATAATGATATTTAAATCATGTGATCGCACTATTGTTGAGGACACATTTCCCAACAATCTCCCACTTGTCCTCGACAAGTGTGCGTCACCAATTCTCTTGTCCTATTACAATCTCCCACTCAATGCAAGGTGTCTTGCAGGTCGTACTTACATTTGATCATATCTTGAGTGGTTTTCTCGATCTGGAGATTAACTGTCGACCGGAATTATCTACCATAGATACCTTCCGAGCGTGGCCACGCATTTCCAGTTAACTACTCCTCGAGTGGCCTTGAGATTTTAAACAACCCTGACAAGGGGTGGACAATTCCTATCGCCCTATTCCCTTCGTTCAGCCACAGTCCATCATAACCCAAAATATACCCAGTTTGACCTCGTTTAAGAAATCGTAGAGTATAAATCAAAGCTAATCAGAAACTTGTGCCAACTTGGGCGAATAGTCTCTAGTCAAAAGAATTGACTCATAAGAATACTATAGTAGCTCTTGCCAACGACCAGGCTTTATGAATTACCGAACTCTATAAGCGGTCATCGCCGATGATTGTCCCATACAGTCTGCCTATGTGATCGACTAGTCATCCCATATGACTCTATGACACTTGAACTTGCCATCAATCGCATCACACTCTAGTCACTTCGAGACGTCACCTCATATAAGTAACTAGGGGCGAATACCATGTCAATCCAGTTCACTTTAATGGGGTCCAATTTGTCTCTACAACCCATTCGGATACGACAAAGTAGCAGGTGAGTTTTAATAAAACTCAAACGATAAATGTGATTATCACATATGAATAGTCAATACACTATTACTACTTCATATTCTATAATCTTTAGTGTATTATTAACACTAATTAAAATGCAATACAAGCTTGGCAAGTGGATATACCCGATATCCATATATTCCAACTTTATTAATTGCTATTTCCTTTCATTCAATGTCATCTCTTATGACATGAATTTCTCTAAGTATATGTCTAGACTTCATACTAGACCTGAGCTCTTTAACTTGAAAGAAGCTCCCACTGTTATCGCATAACTTGTGATAAAGTCATTTGTTGAGGGATTCACCCTTAATCCCTATGTTGACCATTTTATCACAATTTACTTAGATTCCTTTTGTAGTATTTGCAATGCGCGAAATTTAAAACACCTTTCTTAGTTTCTTTCTCCTTTGTCAATAAGACATCCTAGGATTTCAACAAATCCGTTTTGGTTTGGAAACTAAAGTTTGTGTATCCCATCAACACCTAACTTAGTTTATCATCCAAACATGTGAACGACTCCTTCCCTAATTCTTCTCAAGAATCTCAAGGATGTTCTATAAGGCTCTCACAAACCATATCATGGGAATTATCTTGTTATTGACTTATTATGCCCTAGGCATATTTTTCATCACAGCACATGCGTCTGTTGGCATACATAATCGTTCTAATGGCGGAAACATTAGCAATCGATTTCATGTAATCAACAACTTAATGGGTTCAGTGAACGACTATGATTCCATCATAGTAATTCCACTTTCATCATCATGAATAAGCCATTCAACTTTGTTGTTGTACAACAGATGTGAAATATCTTATCCTCATAAGACTCTCAACTCTATGCCAATTTACTCTCACATAGATTCAAAATCTAGAATACTTTTCATCCCTTTCCAAGTCTTCCAATTACTCTTACCAGAAGAGAGCATTGGTATATTATTCTCAATAAGTAATATGTTATCAACATATAAGACATGGAGAAACAATTATAGCTCCCACTTAACTTCATGTATATCATGATTCTTCAATCATGTGAATGAAACAATTCACTATAATCACATGAACGAAAAGTATAATCCTTTAATGCTTGCTTAAGATCATTCTAATGATCATTGAAGAAAGCTACGCATAATATGTTAGGATTCTTAGATCTTCATCTAAGATTTTGTGTTTCAAACACTTCCTTCTCTAAATTCCCATTTTAGAAAAACGAATTTATATTTGCCATTCTTCATTATAATGAAATACGGCAATTCCTAACATAATTTGTCTTGATCAACATCTTTATGTAAATCTTATGCATTTGTGTACTCTGGAGCTCTATTTACTTTTGAGGAGACCCGCGCCTTAAAGTAAATCTACTCTTAAGTAACATCTTTTGGATTCTAATGCTTCGGCTCGTATGTAACAAGGTCATGATACTATCACTTTCACAAAGTAATATTTTTAAACAATAAGACATGTGCGATAAACTCCCACTGAACTATACTTCCAATCTATCTTCATAGACTATAGTTCAATATCAACTCCCACTCTATAATTCAATTACTTTCACAAAGTAACATTTCAACTATAAGAGATGTTTGTGACGATTCAATCTACTCCCACTCTATCTCTCAGAAATATATCAATATTCATGAGAGATAGCTTTGTGAGTCACAAACATATATATTTAACGGAGTATTAGGAGTTTATCTAGACTATGTATTAGCTTTCAATTGGCCATCCTAACATGGCAGCTAGATAATATACGAGTCTTATCCATGTCATCTGTTTAATAGACTCTCTATTCTAGGTATCTCATGGTTGACCATCCAATTAGAATTACTTGTCCGTTTTGGATTGCAAATTCCCAAAATTGAGTTCATTAACTCAAACCGGCTCATATTAGTTTGATCTTATGGGTAGTGACGCTAGGTCATAATCCATCTTTAATAAATCAAATTTATTACTTAGATCTTTGCCACTACGATTGGGTCGTAATGCTTAGAACTTTATTCAATTGGTTCTCCACGTCATTTAAGAAACTTCTCAAATCTCTCAAATGTTTCACCTTTTATTTGATTAAGTAAATATACCCTTATCTACTTGAATCATTGGTAAAAGTGACGAAGTAATCATAAATTCCCCTTGCGGTGATGTTTATTAGAACACATACATCGGCATGTATTAGTCTCAACAAATCACTTCCTTGTGTCCCTTTACCACTAAAGGAAGTACAAATTATATTGCAAAGGAGACAAGATTCGCATATTCCATATGATTGAAAATCAAATGGTCTAATAATTCTAGTCGACACTAGCATTTTAATGCGTTTTTCATTTACGTAACCTAATTGAAAAATCAAATGTACAAATCATTTGGATTACTTGTTATGAGTCTTTTGATGCGTATTATGTAGATATCTTTACATGAGTTGGAACTGTCTAAAACTTGTGTATCATAAAGATAAGTAACATGGCTCACATCCATGTCTATTTTCAATAAAATACAACAATTGTCTTTGAGGACAAAATATAGATCCTTTCATGTCTCACAAGGAAATAATGTTTTAGACTAAGTGGGAACATAATAACAATTATGTAAATCATAACTCAAAGCTATTAGCAAAAACAAGTATATAAATTTCTCTTGAAGTGGCGGCTACCCGAGCTCCATTTCGTTGTCGGAGATTCATATCACTCTTGTTTAGCCTTTCCACATTTCCAAGTCCCACTTGGAGTAACAAGCCCAACTTTGATATCTTCTAAATACTTGGGGCAATTTCGCTTCCAATGGCCCATGACATTACAATAATGACATTCCTCATAGGATTTGGCACCCTTCTTGGTCTTGGTCTTGGTAGTCCCACTATCCATTTCTAATTTATAATCAGGTTTGGGTTTCTCCCCCATTTTTGCCTTCCCTTTATTAAAACCAAAACCCCTTTCATTTGCAAGGACACTCTTGCTAGAACTCCCACTCAATTTGATATTTCTCATTGTTTCTTCAAACAAGGATGCCTTAGGTTTTATAAGATTTTCTTCACAAGAATTTCTTTCCAAGGTGGTGGGCAATAATATTGGAGTGGGTGGAGTGGAGGTGGTAAAGAAGCAAAAATTTCCATCCTGACCAATGCCAATGCGTAATTCTTTAATCGTTTCATTGTCATAATCGGAGCATTTGTCATCGTATGATTGGAGCCATGTTTCAACGGTGATTGGTGTAGGAGTATTAGATGAATTCATTGCGTATAATTAACTACAAAAATGGAAATGAAGGTAATAATTTATCATCTATCGTTTTAATAATACTCGTAAATTTAACTACAAGCATTGCATTTATATAGTGACCTCCACCCAACTACATAAATGATTCCGAGATCCAAATTCATATCAACTCGGGCACGGTGAGCCGATTCATCCCTTATTAATATAACTCGGTGGATTAACTTTTTAATCGATTCTACTTTTAGAACTCTCGGTCGATAAAAATTACTCTAATTCTCATCTTTAGCCCGGAACACATGCGACTACGGTCAACAATACTTCCGTTGAGCTCAATCCAAATTTCGATGTAATAACAGTTTATTACCCCACTTCGCCAACGTAACAAGGTTTGTATTACGGTGAAGCCGGATTAACTCCCTTGCGAAATTGGTACTTCATGGGTTTCTACTATTTGGTAAGGCTTTTTCTCAATTTTTTAATATGTGAGAGGTCTTGTCAATTTATTATCTATCACGTTTTAAGTGAACTAAAGCGGTGAACTACGATAATTATAATTGACACGGTCGATAACTCGATATGATATGCATGTGTTGTTATGGCGATTTGGCTATGCATGCAACATATTAAAAGAAATGCAAAGCAATAAATAAAATTCCTAGTATGGCCTTCCTGAAATAGAAAATCAAATAATCTATTACATATTCGGAAACCAACTCCTTTGGTCCCTTGAATCTTCAATTGGCACGCCTTCCAAGACACCGTCTTTGTCGGATCACCTTTCCGAATGGCACCGTCTTTGAAGATGCTCCATAATTACAAATAATAATAAAAATACAAAGCTATTCCTATTATACATTTGTAAAATGGAAAAACTAATGAAATAAAAATAAAAGTGATTCGAGATCACATTAAATTACAACCGAATCAACATTCCCTTTCATTACGGGTAATATTGATTAAAACTAAGGCCATACTAAGATAAAATTACATAATTCAAAATTATATAAATAAATGACATTCAACAATTGAAATATGCAGCATTATAATATGTACCTATCATGCAAAATAATGTGCCAAATCGCCCTATTTAACTTATGTCGTACATATAACCCGGTTTCATGGAAATGCGTGATAATAACCTTTTAAAATCACTAATTAACACTTAAATCACATCTAAGCTCAAGTTAATTATCCTAACACATTTTAGGACTCAAAAATCAGTCAACACTAAATTTTTGACAATAATTCAACTTGATTTAATTTTATGCTCATTTTTTACCTTAAAATCATTATTTATATGAAATAAATCCAAATTAATTCATAAAAGTTTCAAAATTTGAATTTTAAATTTTTGAACATTCTGGAATAATTCCATGACCCTCATAATGTCAAAAAACATGGTTAAAATTTTCGAATTAATTTTGAGAAAATATAGTTGCATTTTTATCGGTTTTATCTCATAAAATGTATAAAGCATACGAAAATTAAACCAATAATTTTTATAACTTTAGATCTGATTAGTGGGATATTAATGCAACTTAAAATAATTTTCTCAAGCCATGCAATACGTTTTAGCTAATTTTTGCTAAAATAGTCACTATTTATGCCATTTTTACTCAAAAATCCATAAATCATGCTAAAGAAGATATTTAAATCTATAAATTTACATACTCTCTGTAAATATTGCATGTGACATCATATTAAAAGATCATGGCTTAATTCGAAATTTTACTATTTTTAACCATTTTACCTCTTTTAATCAATTTTTATCTCATAAAAACCATAAATCATGCAAAATTAATCAAATTAACTCGTCCTTTTACACACAACTTGTGAAATATTCATGTGAGGTCATATAAATTTTCCAAGGTCAGAAACGAAATTTAACTATTTTTAGCATTTTAATTCCCATTTTAGTCATAAAAATGTAATAAAATGACCAAAAATCCTTAAAATGAGCAATAAATTTCCATGAATCATAAAAATGACCTAAAAACATTTTAGGACCAGAATATATAACATGCATGGTGATTTCGTGGCTTATAATAATAAATCACAAATTTTTAGTTTTATATGTTAACCTTTTAACTCGGAAAAACAATAACCGATTATGCATGCAACATCCTTATGCTCTGATACCACTTGTTAGGTTCATATACCTATTATTAGACTCCTCTAATAGAGAACTAATTAACTTGTTAATTATTTGTTCTTTAGATCTAGTGCATGCATAACAAAATGAAAGATTTATGAGAAAAACAATGTTCCTTACATTGTAGGTGGTTCGAAATTTTGGGCACAAGTAAGGTCACCTTCCTTCACTTGTTCTTGAGCTTATAATGATGGATGATCTTCCAAGATCCCAAGTATAGAAATCCTCCTTAGATTGCACCCAAGACTTACCCTTAAACTAGTATACTAATTAACTAGATTATTATACTAGTATCCTTAAAATGATTCTAATATTGTTATTACTACTACACTAGTAATGATATTTTGATATTAGAAATGATGAACAATTACATGTAAATCTCCAAAACTTGTTGGAGAATGGTAGAGAGAAGTAGGAGAGTTTTTGCATGAGATTATCAATGAAATGAATGAGTTGCTCTAGTGAGAACAAAAGAGGTCATGCCTATCTAGCATGCCTCACGGTTTTTGGCCAAAAGAAAGAGCCAAAAGGAATCTACTTTTAAGCTTTTTCACTTACCAAAATATAGGTATTCTAAGCAACAAAAAACTAGGTGCAATTTTATAATATATTATCACATAATATAAAATAATCACAACCCATTTGGACACTCACCATTTCGGTCCATTCTCCATAAAATGGACTACCATTTTATTTTTGTCAATTTGTCATTTGTCACACAATATGTCACATGTAGTATTTTACATGTTATTAATTAATTTAATGCATATTTATCCCATAAATATCATTTTACAAATTAATTAAATTACATACAATAAATTGACTAGTGATACTTGATCACATAAATAAAATGGGTCATAAAATTATAATTCACAACATCTTGTAATTATAATCAACCATTCATTCTTATCTCTATTGTTTCTCAAACAATAAGCAATTTTAGTAATAAAGCATTTTTATTACTAAAATAAATCTTATTTAATCCCATTATAATAAGATATTAATATTCTCTCTCACAAGTAAATTGTTCACTTTTAAGGAATTGATTACCTCGTATCGTCATACAATTAATCAATTTATCCATTAAGGGAATTGTCCTTTAGGTGTGACCTTAAGGGATCAACTGACCACCACCGTCACACGACAGTAATGTCAAACTCTAGTCAGCCAATCATTACCGATTAATGACGGTCAGTCGACTTTATAAATAATCATCCCTCACGTATTCTTTATATGAGATTTAATAATGATATTTAAATCATGTGATCGCACTATTGTTGAGGACACATTTCCCAACACTACCCCCGTATCACTTGGGAATTCTTGAGTAGTTTCCGTCTTGACAAGCATAAACAAACGGGGATGGTAGCTCAACTCCATTTCCGTCTCATGAATAGAGACCACTCAATTTCCCTTTCCCGACTTGCCCAAATTTTCGGGTTGGAGATTGCCCCTACCAATAAGGCCCCCGAAGGTCTCCATTTTTCCCGAGTATGGAAGTCTATATCTTTTATTTTACAAAGAATTATCATTTCATTTCAAAAGTGAAAGGAAATTACAATTTGCAAAAGCAATAACCAGTAGAGAATGTACAAGGAACTAGAGGAAATCTAACTATTTAGACAACTAGTTATACAATCATGAAATGAAATGGAGTGAAACGGCCGGCAATTTCATGCCACAATGCACCCATGAGGATTTGGCATCGATTTTTGGGGTGCACCGTCTTTGCTGCCGATGAACCGTGGGTTTTTACAACAATTGAGCTCGAAATTTTAGGCTCATATTTAATCACGAAACCTAAACCCTACAAAATCAATGTGGCCCATCATATGGCCCTTCACCTAACAAATTGGCCAAGTCTCTAGGGCAAAACGTTCCCCTCCACATGGGTGGCATCATCACCCATATTGCCAAGCATATGGACCATCCGGTGGACTTCTACACCATGAAATGGGTACAAGAAGAGACTTACTTGACGAAGGATTACATAATGAAGTCACTTGATTGGATCAAGATAAATCCTTTTGACAGCCTCGAGTATTGGCAAATTCAAAAGCGGAACTCAATTCCTCTACCGAACGCTTCCAAGATGAAAATAAAACCCGAATAGAATCCTACCTCCTTGAGATTGAAGCGGAGGAAAACCCGTCCCAACCTCCCCAAAATCATTCACTCACCTATGGGAGAGACAACCCGGCGGAGGCCATGTCTAGCCTCCGGTTCACAATGCCGACCTCTCCTTTCTTCCCCGGACCGTTCCAACACGGGGAAGCTTCCTCAAGCCAACCACAACAACCACCCCCGCTCCATCCACAACTTATTGAGTTCATGGAGGCTATGAACTTGGGAATGAAAACGGCCGCAAGTGAGAGGCTCGGTTTGCAACAACAAATGGATCGCCTCTATTTTGACCAATCGGTAGGCCAATTCCCGGTTTATGATGATTATCAGAGGAGTCAATACCGTCACCCCTCTGGCCTTCACCCCTCCTACTACTTTGCCCCGGAGGATGGGCATCCAAAAGACGGGTCTTTTGTCTACGGCGACATTAACTTGCGCCCGGACTACTTTAGTGCTCCTGTCTTCCCCACTCTGTCTTATACTCATGGGGAGGGGCATGATACTCCATGGTTCGGGGGGACCCCTTTCATCTTGGGTGAGGGAGGTGACGCTAGCGGCTCGGGGGCAGACCGTGAGGTGGATATCGACTTGACGGCGAGGGCTTCCATATGGGTGGCCCAATGGCCATGAACATGGATGATTTTATCCGTGAGCCTGAGTTTGGCACCGGGAACGATGATGATGATGTTGATGATGACGGTGCGGACACTGAAACCGAGGAGGCCTAATAATGATAGCCATCCTCCCTCCCTTTCAATCCAAAGCCGAGTACGACTCCCTTAATCCAAATCTCTCATTCATATTTATTTTTGTATGCACTTAGTTCATTTGTAATATATCTTAGGATAATTATTCATTTAGTTGCATTCAATTAATCCTGCATTAGATTTAAATTTTGTAAAATATTGTCACATATAATAATTGCATTCATATAGAGTAATTTGCATCGTATTTTAAATTTTTCATATAGGATAGTTTATGCATTGCATCCCCATTTCAAAATACAAAAAATTGAAAAATCGAAAATTTCACAAAAACATGCAATTTAATTTCCGAATCTTCTCCACACACTATGTAAATAAATATGTGTTGGGAGAAAATTCCATAAATTTAAAAATACAAAAATATGGCGTTTATTTTCAAAAAAATCGACAAACCCAAAAGTACGTTTTTTTATTTCAAAAATTGCCTCTTAACCACACTTCATCCGTCATTCGATGTTGTATATAACAAGTGTGGTGAGGAGGCCCAAAAAAAATAAGCAAAAACATGTTTTTTTTTTAATTTCTAAAAATATCATATAAATAACAAAAACATGCTTTCATATCAAAAAATTTCAAAAATACAAAAATATGTTCTTCATTTTTTATTCTCTCCCTATACTTTGTTCCAATGAGGACAATGTAAATCTTAAGTGTACGGAGGGAAATATCTACTTTGTATATATTTGTAAATAAGTTTATAAATTTGATTAAATTTCAAAAAAATAGAAAAGCCTTCAAAAATTCAAAAAATATGGCATTGTATATATATGTTTATCTAACAAGTGGCGCAGGCACATGCGGAACATTTGAAGCATTAGGAGACTAGAAGACTGATTGGCATAATATTTTCGATCCCTTTCTCCTTTTTCATTCCTCTTCTTTTACATTTTTTGTAATTTTGAAGGAGAATGGGCAATGTTGATGAGGATGTTCCATTTTGGAACTTGGGTTGTGTGCTTATGTGCTGCTAGGTAAGAAAAATCGTTTGCATGTTTACTCTTGTTGCTAGTTTAGAATTGCATCTCGTATCTTGTAAATGTTTGTTTGTGTTTTAAACTCCGTTTGCATCTAGTTTGTACATATTTTTGAACAAAATGTGGACTAGGAAGGGAGCATGATACCCTCTAAGATGACTTTGTCTTGGCCTTGTCTTTCCCCTCTTAGTGGCTTGCACCTTGTGACCTCCTTGTTAGGGTGTTTGCTTGCAAATAGCCGGGGAATAAGGCTTGACCACCTTGTGAGACCAAAGATCGTAGTCTAGGAATAGATTTCGACATAACTACTTGTGAGATTTAGAGCCTCCTTGGGACCGGCACATCCATATCTGGTCTCCCTTAGGTTGTGAGTTGGCTCCTTACGTGGCATGTCACATCACAACGCATAAGCGTGGCACCCTCCTTTTTTACCATGAGGTGTTCATTTATGTGCATAACTTTAAACAATTCATTTTATTTCGTTCTTGAGCCTCAGATTGCCAAATAAGCCTAATTTTCGACCCTTTAGACTAGGACCGATTTTGCTTACCCCTTTTGAACCTTAGCCTTCCATTTGGCACCTACAAAACCCACTATATACCATAAACAACCTTCCTTGATCAAGAAAGTTTCTACATGTTGTCGGTTGTATGAACAAGGGTACTTGAGTCCTAGTTGATGAGTTATAGCTAGACTCATTTGAGTCGGAATAATGGTTTCATTTGGTTTGATTTGAATAAAGAGGTTTTGAAAAGAAAAAAAGGAAAAAAGAAAAGAAGAAAATGTGAAAAACTTATTACTTGAGTCATGCTTGATGTGAAAAGTTGTGCAACACTCTTCATTTGTCATCAAGGAGTAGAAAAAGGCATTGCAAAATAAAAGGGGCGTATGATGTTTTTTTCAAAGTGAGTCCGTTTTACACAATGTTTGCTTGAATTTGGCAAGCCGAGTTCATGTTAGAGTGTAGACGTTACTCAATTGTTGCAATAAGGTGATGATTTTCATGTTTTTCCAAAGTGAGTCGGGTTTGCACAATTTTTGCATAAATTTGGGAAACCGATTTTTGTTACGGTGTAGACGTTGGTCATTTGTTATAATAAAGTGGGAGGAATTGAATTTTGGCAACTTCTTGATGTGTACCTCCACATTTTTACAAAATGGTGCTTGCACCGACCCCGTTTCGATCCGTCACCTAGCCTCGTTACAACCCTTGTTTCTCTTTATGCACATTTCCCTTTTTTGCATCTTATGTATGGTCATGTAGGATGATATTCCACGTTAGATTGTGGGCATGTCTCACGAGTCGAGTAGTGAGTGATTTTGGTTACTTTTTGGCACAAAAATCACCCATTCTTCAAATGTGTGACAAGTGAAAACCGTGAGGAAGTCGGTCGTCTAGTCATCTTAGTCATGGGTCAACTTGATCGAATCTTCTGTATATCATGTCAATCTTGAAAGTTAGGATTTGCTTCCCTCTTTCCTGCCTTTGAATTTGTTTCCTAGGCATTTGGTTGTCATATTGAGGTTGCTTGTGTCATCACTAGGGGATTGACACCCCCCCAAGAATATGAGATGATATCTCCCAATCAAAACCTTTAATCTTTCAAAACAAAACGCTCCGCTTAGATGAGGAAAGCGGATGAATTTTTTATTGATGCATCATATGCTTGATTACGTGCTTAAATGTTGGATGTGTGTAGTTTTTCCGCAAGCCCCCAATTGCCTTGCAAAGAAGTGCATACCTCATTGCATTTCATTATGAGTTAAAGGGACGGAGGAGGCCCGTTAATTGCCTACCATCGTATATTGTTTGTTTAGATTACTATTAGTTGAATAAGGGTCTCGTTTTTGCTCACTTACTTACTTGGGGACGAGAAATGCTTAAGTGTGGGGAGGTTTGATATGTGATTAATTTAAACCGCGTCGCCCCTTTATTCTCATGCTTTTTGTCCCCATTTGACACGGTTTTAGCTCCGATTCGCTTGAATTTTACCCCTTTTATTCCATGTGCTCCCATACTATGAATTCTTGTCTCACCTTGTAGGGAATAGGCCAAGGAAGAGATAAGATGGAATAAGGAGCAAGCACGGACGATAGCTTGTGTTAGCATGAGAGGAAGAAGAGGAGAAAGCATTGAAGAAGAGTTCCCTGCCGGCAGGCCGGCAGCCAGCTCACCGGCATGGAAACCTCCCAATGACACAGTCATTTTGAAGAGAAGAAAGGAAGCAAATTGAAGAAATGCTTGCTGCCGGTTGGTTAACCGGCACACGCACCCTGCACTATGAAGAAAAGGGAGAAAAGCCAAGGAAGAAGGAGTCTCTGCCGGTAGGCCGGCAGCCGGCTCACCGGAAGCCGACTCACTGGCAGAGAACCCCCTCAGAATGAATTCTTCACATTTGGCTAAAAGAGCTTGCTGCCAGCAGGGAGGCTGGCAGCCGGTGGACCGGCAAGGGAGCCTCAGACGAGATTTGGGCTTCCTTCTTTTCTTTGAGACCTAATCCAAGGGGATATCATAAATACTCCATCACTAATTCCTCTTAGGGGAAACTCTAGATCTGAAATTATTACTTTAATATTATGCAAACTCTCTTAAGTAAACTTTAAACTTTCCTTAATTAAACCTCAATTACTTCATGAATTAGCATAGAATTAGTTGTTATCAATAGTTTACATTCAGTATTGCGTTGTTAATTGAAGATTGGTGAAGATTATTCTTCTATTTCGTCAAAGATTGCAACTTTGTCTTCAATATTGGTATAATTCCCTTTCTATTATTGTTCAACTTTCAATTGTTTACATATTTAAGTTTCTTAATTAGTTTACTTTGCAAACATGTTTTCCATTACTTGGTCCATGCTAAAGTCTTCATCTTTTGTGTTTGTTGTTGCAACTATGTGTGAGTAGTTTCATACTAGGATGGAGGGGGGTCTTGTATAGATTCATAAGGTTGGATTATGACATAGGTGGACTACAATCCTTGAGTATATGCTTGCTAATTTTATCATGCACATAAGGTGTGTGTGAAAATGCTTGAATTAGAATTTACGTGTTTAAACTATCTTTTCTACTTGTTGGGTGAGAGCTTGACTAGTATCTAGGATTTACATGATGAAATTGTGGGTTTGGTTAACTAAGTGAGAACTTAATCGATCTTAACTTAGGGTTAGTCTCACATCGAGAGATTGGATCTTTCCTTTGCATTTACTCATGGATTTTGTTAATCTATGTGTACTTCCTCCTTTCCCAATATACTAGATTTCAGGCCCGGCCGTTGGCCGGGTAATATCAAAAATAATTTCTAAATATTTATCTTGAAATTGTTTCTTTGAAAACATTTTCCATATTAAAACCAAAATTGGTGCTTCATAATGCAGATTGTCTCGAGTAGTGTAGCCAAGAAGCCAACATACTACTATTATATTTACAATAAATCTCTATTGGTCAATGTCATATTAAATTTTCAATTTCGTTTAGATTTCTAAGTCGTATTACTTTCTTATGCAATATCTTATATTGTGTATCCGGCTAAGTTCTCCAATCATAGCCCGTAGGTCGTAGAATTATGAGAGTAAGAAAGTGTATACTACTTAAAGTTTTACCTTACCTATAACTTATGCCAGGTTTCCAAATATGATAAGGATTCTTTGTAGTTTTTATGTAAAAACGGACTATCTGTCGTAATTCCAGACTATATAAGATACCTTGGATTTATGTCGTTTAATTTCTCTTCCCCCAAAACATTAAAAGTTGCAAATTATTTTTAAGAAATTGTTAATAAAATGAAGTTGATGTTTATTGGTGCAAAAAATTACATTATCTTCTTGAAATTTTATATAATTCGGACTCATACTGTAACACCCCGCACTTTCCTTATATTTTCAAATAAACTTTTAAGCGATTTTTATTAAATAATTTTATTTAAAGCTTATTTTCATAAAATATAGCCGTAGCCGTGTAACGGTAATAATAGTGTAGATTTTAATAATATTATTCTCCGACTCGAGTTATAGTAGACTTGGGACGAAAATTCTAGTGGATACCGACTCATTTTGAGTTATTGGGCTTAACTTGACTCATGGGCCTTTTTCCCCTCTTTTCTCTACACAAAACCTCAACTAAACCCTCACAACTTCATCTCCCTCACTTGTAATTTCTGAAATTTCCCAACAACCTCCACACCATTGTTGAACCTTCCCTTACTAACCCTAAAACCACCATATCTCACTCAATTCTTCACCAATCTCGTTCCTTTTCGCGCCATTCTCTTCCTTTTCTCGTTTCCTTTCTTTCTAAGTAAGAAAGTTGTCATCTTTCTCTCTATTTCGAAATTATCATCTTTCAAGGATGTGAATTCTTGACTTAATATCTCTATTTTTGTGTTTAGGGGAGAACTTGGACAACCCGGAGGAGGATAGCTACATCATTGACGAGTCTTTAGAAGATTGAAGTGCAAAAAGGTAACGGTGATGGGTTACTCGACTTTTATGTTAAAATTGTGTGGTTTTATGTAGTTATAATCTCATACGAATGTTAAAAGTTGTATCTTTCATGATTGGTGCTAATTTGGATGTTGAATGTCATGCTTGTTTGCAATTCTCACATGTTAGGATGAAAATCTCATGCTACATCTCTTGAATCCGAAATTACCCATTCACATGCTCAAATATGTTGTTTTTCCGAGTTAGAATCATGCTAGGATACGTAAACAATTGATGAGAAACGATTTTTGTTGGTTTCAAATGGTTTGGAAATGTGTTGCTTGGAATTCGCGTGTTTGTAGTCCCAGCCGGGTGACCGGCGGCCGGTCTACTGACCGGCTGGGAGTTTCCTGTAAGTTTTGAGCATATTTTAGAAAGGCTGTAGTCCCAGCCGGGTGACCGGCGGCCGGTCTACTGACCGGCTGGGAGTACACTGAGTATTTTAGGTGATTTTGAGTTTTGGCTGTATTCCCAGCCGGGTGACCGTGACCGGGTGACCTACTGGGAGTACATCAAGGTCTTTTTGTGTTTTTGGAAATTTGGTCGTATTCCCAGTAGGACTGACCGGCAACGGGTGACCTACTGGGAGTGCACTTAAGGTTTTTATGAGTTTTTGAAATTTGGATGTAGTCCCAGTAGGGTGACCGTGGCGGTCTCTTTGACCATTTGGGAGTGCACTGTAAGTTTTATTAAATTTCTGATTTTGGCTTGTTGTCTCAGCCGGTGGCCCGGCGGCCGGTACACCACCCGGCTGGGAGTCCCCTGTTTGTTCTATTTCACTTGCGACTTCTAATAATGATTGAGCTATGCATGCATCTTCTTTCCTATCGATAATTGGTTACTTTAAGACTCATTAATGTTATGATCATGCATAATGGTTATGGTTCTTATTTCGGACCCGAATGTGACGTTTTACATTGTGAGACTACTCGACTTTCCCTATTTATTTGCCCTCGGACATTGGGTCACGGTTAGGTGCCATTGTTTCCGAGTTGGGCTATTTTTCCTTCCGCCTTTTTCGGACCGGGGGTCACGGTTAGGTGACAAGGTTCCGCTTGAGGTTACTCGATTTTCGGGCACGGTTAGGTGTACCATATTTCGAGTCTTGGATACGATTTGGTATCGTTTGTCGAATCGGGTGTCGTCCATCCCGAGAGTCGGGCCAGGTTTAGACTAGGACCGTATTATGATCGTCGTCCTACCAAGAGGTTGGAGTCTAGAGGGTTGTCTTGTTTGAGTCTATACTTTGTAAATTGTCTTACATGTGAGTCGGGTTGATATGTGACAGCTTGATCTAATAATTCTTCTCTCATTTATGCGTAACTACTCTTATTGCATTTTGTATACTAATCATGATCCTCTCGTCACCGTAAGTATGTTACTCTCATGCTTGTTTATTTAATTAAATTCTTAATTACTTGTATTTTGACATATTGTGGTGGGAGAACCCCGAGTTACTCCCCACCGACCGTGGCTTTCATATTTATTATGAATGACGGGTTGGTGATGAAGCTTAAGTGGGCAAGACCGTGTGAGCTAGCGAGTTCTTACCTCGGACCTTATTAGTTATTACATAATAGACTCACCTACTCTTGAACTTATGTTAATTCGTGGGATATCTTTTCCCCAATAAATAGACTTGTGTTGTAAACTTAAATTTAACTAACTAAACTTATTTATCGTGTTGGTGATGCCTCGCGTTGGACTTCATTAGAAGCCTTAAAAGTTTTAAAAATCTCGTGTTTCCGCCACGATTTACTAGTTACTTTTAGTTACCCCAACGAGGGGTGTCACATTGGTATCGAGCATATATTGCTCCCGACGCACACACGTGTACCCCAACTTAAAATTCTCACTTGACCTTGAATAATGAATGAGAGATGGGTAGAATTAAGGACCTAAGTTGGTAGCCTTTTTGTGTATGTTTTGTGTTAGGTTCTAACTTGTTTGCTCTTGTGCAAGATGGCACGACCAACCCAAGTGGAAAATGCTATCATGCAAGCCCTCACTCAAGTACTTGCTAATCAACAAAATGCTCAACCCGCTCCCCTTGCACCCGAAGCTAACCGTCAAGGAAGTTATGCTTGGATTGCAAGTCAACTAGCAAGGAACAAGGCTAAGACCTATGGTGGTGAAGTGGATCCCGTTGCTCTCTCGGAGTGGTTTCGTGATATGGAGAAGAACTTCTCTCTATTTGATGCCCGAGAGGAGGACAAGGTGAGGTTAGCCTCTCACTTTCTTGTGAAGGAAGCCGATAGGTGGTGGACTTTGACCGGTCCTACCGCTACTCAAGACCCCAACTTTGATTGGAACCGCTTCAAGTCACTTGTGGAGACCCGCTTCTACCCTAAGGAGCTCAAGCAACAAAGATTGAAGGAATTCATGGACTTCAAACAAGGGAAGCTATCAATTCAAGCCTACACCGACAAGTTTAATGAACTTGCTCATTATGCCTCCAAGTTCGTGAAAGATGAAGAGGATCGTGTCTACTTCTACAAGAACAAGTTGAATCCTAAGGTGGAAAGCATGGTGAGAAGAAGCTCAACTACCTTTGTGGAAGTTTATGATGATGCCATTTGGGCCGAAAGCTCTTTGAAGGCCATTGAAGAAGATTCCAAAATCCACTCCTCTTCTCATTCTTACCGTTCTAACTTTCATGGCAAGAGACCATTTGTGCCTTCTACTCCAAACTATGCCAACAAGAGAAGGTTTGTGCCAAGGATGCAAGACCATGGAGGACAAGGACCAAGAGTTCAAGAGCCTCGAGGACAAGTTCCCGCACCAACTAATGAACTTGAGAAGGACCGTAAGTGCTACCATTGTAGACAAGCTCTACACCCCGGAGTTGGATGCTATGGCAAGCCCTTGACTTGCTTTCATTGTAAGAAGCCCGGACATCGTGTTGCCGATTGCCCCGAGAAGAAGAATGCCCCTACTCCAAATGCTAGGCCAAGAGGAACTATCTTTGTCATGAGTCGAGCCGAAGCCGCCGCTCATCCCGATATCATTACGGGTATGTTCTCAATTTTTGATCAACCTTGCCTCATTTTATTTGATACCGGCGCATCTTTATCTTTTATATCTTCCAAGTTCTCGGAAAAGCTAGCCATTGAACCAATTCCTAGTGAGGAAACTTCTATATCCTTACCTTCCGGAGAAATGTTCTCTTGTTCCCTCACTTTCTCCGACATTCCTATCTCTATTTCGGGAACCTTGTTCCCCGCTAACCTACTTCGTTTTCCCCTTGAGGAATTCGATGTAATTTTGGGTATGGATTGGTTGTCAAAGTATGATGCAAGATTCGAGTGTAGAGACCAAAAGATTTGCCTCAAGAGTCCGCTAGGCACTCGTGTGTCCTATAGAGGAGTCCGTTCTCAAGAAGGTGTGAAGTTGATTTCCGCTTTGAAATTGATGAGTATGAGGAGGAAAGGTTACCAAATCTTTCTTTGTGTGGTGACTTCTACCTCCCCTTCCTTACCAAAGATCGAAGAAGTGCCCGTGGTTTGTGAGTTCCCCGATGTCTTTCCCGAAGAATTGCCCGGAATTCCTCCCGAGCGTGATGTTGAGTTTTCTATCGACCTTGTACCCGGAACCGGACCGATTTCTAAAGCCCCGTACCGTATGGCGCCAACCGAGTTGAAGGAGTTGAGAAAGCAACTTGATGAGATGATTGAGAAAGGATTCATTAGACCTAGTGCCTCGCCTTGGGGTGCTCCCGTTCTCTTTGTGAAGAAGAAAGATGGATCCATGAGACTTTGCATTGACTACCGTGAGCTTAACCGTGTTACCATCAAGAACAAGTATCCTCTACCAAGGATTGAAGATTTGTTTGATCAACTCAAAGGTGCTTCTACTTTCTCCAAGATTGATTTGAGATCCGGTTATCACCAAATCCCCGTTCGTGAGTCCGATATCCCTAAGACCGCCTTTAGCACGAGATATGGACATTTCGAGTTTAAGGTGATGCCCTTTGGTTTAACCAATGCCCCTTCTATCTTCATGGACCAAATGAACCGGACCTTTAGTGAGTTCTTAGACAAGTGTGTTGTGGTCTTCATTGACGATATCCTCATCTTTTCCAAGTCCGAAGAAGAGCATGCCGATCACCTCCGTATCATTTTGGGAATCCTCCGTCGTCAAAGGTGGTTTGCCAAATTCTCCAAGTGTGAATTTTGGTTGTCTAAGGTGTCTTTTCTAGGCCATGTGATATCTAAGGATGGTGTCATGGTAGATCCTTCGAAGATTGAAGCCGTGATTGAGTGGAAGAGTCCAACCGATGTTGGTGAGATCCGTAGTTTCTTGGGTTTGGCGGGTTACTACCGTCGCTTTGTGAAAGATTTTTCCAAGCTTGCTAGACCGATGACTCAACTTTTGAAGAAGGAGACCAAGTTTGTGTGGACCGAAGCTTGTGAAAGTGCATTCCAAGAGTTGAAGAAGAGGTTGACTACCGCCCCCGTGTTGACCTTGCCCGAGGATGGAGTTGATTTTGATGTGTTTTGTGATGCTTCTAAGATGGGTTTGGGTTGTGTTCTTATGCAAAATAGAAGAGTTGTTGCCTATGCTTCGCGACAATTGAGAGTTCATGAGGTGAACTATCCCACTCATGATTTGGAGTTAGCCGCCATTGTTCATGCTTTGAAGATGTGGAGACACTACCTCATTGGAGTCCATTGCCGTATCTACTCCGACCATAAGAGTTTGAGGTACATCTTCACCCAAAAGGATTTGAATATGAGACAACGACGATGGTTGGAATTGGTGAATGATTACGACATGGAGTTGTTGTATCATGAAGGAAAGGCAAATGTGGTTGCCGATGCCCTTAGTAGGAAGTCTACTCATCCCTTGAGTGCTATTCGTGTGCTCCCCGATGACCTTTGTGCCGAGTTTCGTAAGTTAGGTTTGCAACTTGTAGAGAGTGGTTTTGATTATCTTGGTGCTATGGTTGCCGAGCCCATTCTTCTCCGTGAGATTCTAGATAGCCTTGTGGACGATGCTACCTTTAAAAGTTTTCAAGCCAAGCTTCTTGAAGGGAAAGCAAAGGATTGTGAGATTGATGCTAGAGGTTACCTTCGTTACCGAGGACGCATGTATGTGCCCGATGCCGTTGACTTGAGGAAGAGAGTTCTAGATGAAGCTCATCTATCCCCTTATTCGATTCACCCCGGAGGAGACAAGATGTATAAAGATTTGAAGCTTCAGTTTTGGTGGCCTAACATGAAGAATGACATTGTGTCATATGTTGGAAGATGTCTTACTTGTCAACAAGTGAAGATCGAGCATAAGAGACCCGGTGGTTTGCTACAACCGTTGGATGTTCCTTTATGGAAGTGGGAGTCCATTTCCATGGATTTTGTGATGGCTTTGCCTAAGACCGTTGGTGGAAAGGATGCCGTTTGGGTCGTGGTAGATAGGTTAACCAAGTGTGCTAGGTTCATTCCGATCAAAGAGACTTGGAGTTTAGACCGTCTTGCTAGTGCTTATGTTGAAGAGATCGTTCGTTACCATGGTGTTCCTAAGGAGATCGTTTCGGATCGTGACCCGAGGTTTTGTTCAAGATTTTGGAAAGCTTTGCAAGATGCTATGGGTAGTAAGTTGTTGATGAGTACCGCTTTTCATGCCGCTACCGATGGACAATCCGAGAGGACAATTCAAACTCTAGAAGACTTGTTGCGTGCTTGTGCCCTTGATTTTCATTCTAGTTGGGAGAAGAGCTTACCTTTGGTGGAATTTTCTTACAACAATAGTTATCATGCTTCTATCAAGATGGCCCCTTATGAAGCCCTTTATGGAAGGAAATGCCGTAGTCCAATTTGTTGGGACCAAGCAAGTGATGTCCGTGATCTAGGACCCGACAAGTTAGCCGAGACGATTGATCAAGTGAAGCTCATCCGTGAAAGAATGAAAGCCGCCCAAGATCGTCAAAAATCCTATGCCGATGTTCGCCGTCGACCCTTGGAATTTGAAGTTGGAGATAAAGTGTTCTTGAAAGTGTCCCCGATGAAAGGAGTAAAGAGATTTGGAGTCAAAGGGAAGTTGAGTCCAAAGTACATTGGACCCTATGAAGTGGTAAAGAGGATTGGTGTCGTGGCTTATAAGTTGGATTTGCCCCCGAGTTTGGGTAAAGTTCATGATGTCTTTCATGTTTCTCAACTTAGGAAATACATTAGCGACCCTAGTCATGTGTTGCAAAATGAGATTCCCGAGCTTGAGCCTAGTCTTTCCTTCGAGGAGAGACCGATTAAGATTTTGGATAAGAAGGAGAAGAAGCTAAGGAGCAAAGTGGTGCCCTTGGTGAAGGTTTTGTGGAAGTGTGGTGATGTAGAAGAAGAGACTTGGGAGCCGGAGGCTTGCATGCGTGTCAAGTACCCTAGTTTGTTTTCTTAAGGTAATACCTTTTCGTTTCAAGTTTCGAGGGCGAAACTTTTTAAAAGGTGGGATGATTGTAACACCCCGCACTTTCCTTATATTTTCAAATAAACTTTTAAGCGATTTTTATTAAATAATTTTATTTAAAGCTTATTTTCATAAAATATAGCCGTAGCCGTGTAACGGTAATAATAGTGTAGATTTTAATAATATTATTCTCCGACTCGAGTTATAGTAGACTTGGGACGAAAATTCTAGTGGATACCGACTCATTTTGAGTTATTGGGCTTAACTTGACTCATGGGCCTTTTTCCCCTCTTTTCTCTACACAAAACCTCAACTAAACCCTCACAACTTCATCTCCCTCACTTGTAATTTCTGAAATTTCCCAACAACCTCCCCACCATTGTTGAACCTTCCCTTACTAACCCTAAAACCACCATATCTCACTCAATTCTTCACCAATCTCGTTCCTTTTCGCGCCATTCTCTTCCTTTTCTCGTTTCCTTTCTTTCTAAGTAAGAAAGTTGTCATCTTTCTCTCTATTTCGAAATTATCATCTTTCAAGGATGTGAATTCTTGACTTAATATCTCTATTTTTGTGTTTAGGGGAGAACTTGGACAACCCGGAGGAGGATAGCTACATCATTGACGAGTCTTTAGAAGATTGAAGTGCAAAAAGGTAACGGTGATGGGTTACTCGACTTTTATGTTAAAATTGTGTGGTTTTATGTAGTTATAATCTCATACGAATGTTAAAAGTTGTATCTTTCATGATTGGTGCTAATTTGGATGTTGAATGTCATGCTTGTTTGCAATTCTCACATGTTAGGATGAAAATCTCATGCTACATCTCTTGAATCCGAAATTACCCATTCACATGCTCAAATATGTTGTTTTTCCGAGTTAGAATCATGCTAGGATACGTAAACAATTGATGAGAAACGATTTTTGTTGGTTTCAAATGGTTTGGAAATGTGTTGCTTGGAATTCGCGTGTTTGTAGTCCCAGCCGGGTGACCGGCGGCCGGTCTACTGACCGGCTGGGAGTTTCCTGTAAGTTTTGAGCATATTTTAGAAAGGTCAGTAGTCCCAGTAGGTGACCGTGGATCGGTCTCTTGACCACCGGCTGGGAGTACACTGAGTATTTTAGGTGATTTTGAGTTTTGGCTGTATTCCCAGCCGGGTGACCGGCGGCCGGGTGACCGGCTGGGAGTACACTGAAGGTCTTTTTGTGTTTTTGGAAATTTGGCTGTATTCCCAGCCGGGTGACCGGCAGCCGGGTGACCGGCTGGGAGTGCACTTAAGGTTTTTATGAGTTTTTGAAATTTGGATGTAGTCCCAGTAGGGTGATGACGTGCGGCGGTCTCTTGACCTACTGGAGTGCACTTGTAAGTTTTATTAAATTTCGATTTTGGCTTGTTGTCCCAGACCGGTGGCCTTGGCGGCCGGTACACCACCCCTGGGAGTCCCCTGTTTGTTCTATTTCACTTGCGACTTCTAATAATGATTGAGCTATGCATGCATCTTCTTTCCTATCGATAATTGGTTACTTTAAGACTCATTAATGTTATGATCATGCATAATGGTTATGGTTCTTATTTCGGACCCGAATGTGACGTTTTACATTGTGAGACTACTCGACTTTCCCTATTTATTTGCCCTCGGACATTGGGTCACGGTTAGGTGCCATTGTTTCCGAGTTGGGCTATTTTTCCTTCCGCCTTTTTCGGACCGGGGGTCACGGTTAGGTGACAAGGTTCCGCTTGAGGTTACTCGATTTTCGGGCACGGTTAGGTGTACCATATTTCGAGTCTTGGATACGATTTGGTATCGTTTGTCGAATCGGGTGTCGTCCATCCCGAGAGTCTGGCCAGGTTTAGACTAGGACCGTATTATGATCGTCGTCCTACCAAGAGGTTGGAGTCTAGAGGGTTGTCTTGTTTGAGTCTATACTTTGTAAATTGTCTTACATGTGAGTCGGGTTGATATGTGACAGCTTGATCTAATAATTCTTCTCTCATTTATGCGTAACTACTCTTATTGCATTTTGTATACTAATCATGATCCTCTCGTCACCGTAAGTATGTTACTCTCATGCTTGTTTATTTAATTAAATTCTTAATTACTTGTATTTTGACATATTGTGGGTGGGAGAACCCCGAGTTACTCCCCACCGATCGTGGCTTTCATATTTATTATGAATGACAGGTTGGTGATGAAGCTTAAGTGGGCAAGACCGTGTGAGCTAGCGAGTTCTTACCTCGGACCTTATTAGTTATTACATAATAGACTCACCTACTCTTGAACTTATGTTAATTCGTGGGATATCTTTTCCCCAATAAATAGACTTGTGTTGTAAACTTAAATTTAACTAACTAAACTTATTTATCGTGTTGGTGATGCCTCGCGTTGGACTTCATTAGAAGCCTTAAAAGTTTTAAAAATCTCGTGTTTCCGCCACGATTTACTAGTTACTTTTAGTTACCTCAACGAGGGGTGTCACGATTGGTATCGAGCATATATTGCTCCCGACGCACACACGTGTACCCCAACTTAAAATTCTCACTTGACCTTGAATAATGAATGAGAGATGGGTAGAATTAAGGACCTAAGTTGGTAGCCTTTTTGTGTATGTTTTGTGTTAGGTTCTAACTTGTTTGCTCTTGTGCAAGATGGCACGACCAACCCAAGTGGAAAATGCTATCATGCAAGCCCTCACTCAAGTACTTGCTAATCAACAAAATGCTCAACCCGCTCCCCTTGCACCCGAAGCTAACCGTCAAGGAAGTTATGCTTGGATTGCAAGTCAACTAGCAAGGAACAAGGCTAAGACCTATGGTGGTGAAGTGGATCCCGTTGCTCTCTCGGAGTGGTTTCGTGATATGGAGAAGAACTTCTCTCTCTTTGATGCCCGAGAGGAGGACAAGGTGAGGTTAGCCTCTCACTTTCTTGTGAAGGAAGCCGATAGGTGGTGGACTTTGACCGGTCCTACCGCTACTCAAGACCCCAACTTTGATTGGAACCGCTTCAAGTCACTTGTGGAGACCCGCTTCTACCCTAAGGAGCTCAAGCAACAAAGATTGAAGGAATTCATGGACTTCAAACAAGGGAAGCTATCAATTCAAGCCTACACCGACAAGTTTAATGAACTTGCTCATTATGCCTCCAAGTTCGTGAAAGATGAAGAGGATCGTGTCTACTTCTACAAGAACAAGTTGAATCCTAAGGTGGAAAGCATGGTGAGAAGAAGCTCAACTACCTTTGTGGAAGTTTATGATGATGCCATTTGGGCCGAAAGCTCTTTGAAGGCCATTGAAGAAGATTCCAAAATCCACTCCTCTTCTCATTCTTACCGTTCTAACTTTCATGGCAAGAGACCATTTGTGCCTTCTACTCCAAACTATGCCAACAAGAGAAGGTTTGTGCCAAGGATGCAAGACCATGGAGGACAAGGACCAAGAGTTCAAGAGCCTCGAGGACAAGTTCCCGCACCAACTAATGAACTTGAGAAGGACCGTAAGTGCTACCATTGTAGACAAGCTCTACACCCCGGAGTTGGATGCTATGGCAAGCCCTTGACTTGCTTTCATTGTAAGAAGCCCGGACATCGTGTTGCCGATTGCCCCGAGAAGAAGAATGCCCCTACTCCAAATGCTAGGCCAAGAGGAACTATCTTTGTCATGAGTCGAGCCGAAGTCGCCGCTCATCCCGATATCATTACGGGTATGTTCTCAATTTTTGATCAACCTTGCCTCATTTTATTTGATACCGGCGCATCTTTATCTTTTATATCTTCCAAGTTCTCGGAAAAGCTAGCCATTGAACCAATTCCTAGTGAGGAAACTTCTATATCCTTACCTTCCGGAGAAATGTTCTCTTGTTCCCTCACTTTCTCCGACATTCCTATCTCTATTTCGGGAACCTTGTTCCCCGCTAACCTACTTCGTTTTCCCCTTGAGGAATTCGATGTAATTTTGGGTATGGATTGGTTGTCAAAGTATGATGCAAGATTCGAGTGTAGAGACCAAAAGATTTGCCTCAAGAGTCCGCTAGGCACTCGTGTGTCCTATAGAGGAGTCCGTTCTCAAGAAGGTGTGAAGTTGATTTCCGCTTTGAAATTGATGAGTATGAGGAGGAAAGGTTACCAAATCTTTCTTTGTGTGGTGACTTCTACCTCCCCTTCCTTACCAAAGATCGAAGAAGTGCCCGTGGTTTGTGAGTTCCCCGATGTCTTTCCCGAAGAATTGCCCTAATTCCTCCCGAGCGTGATGTTGAGTTTTCTATCGACCTTGTACCCGGAACCGGACCGATTTCTAAAGCCCCGTACCGTATGGCGCCAACCGAGTTGAAGGAGTTGAGAAAGCAACTTGATGAGATGATTGAGAAAGGATTCATTAGACCTAGTGCCTCGCCTTGGGGTGCTCCCGTTCTCTTTGTGAAGAAGAAAGATGGATCCATGAGACTTTGCATTGACTACCGTGAGCTTAACCGTGTTACCATCAAGAACAAGTATCCTCTACCAAGGATTGAAGATTTGTTTGATCAACTCAAAGGTGCTTCTACTTTCTCCAAGATTGATTTGAGATCCGGTTATCACCAAATTCCCGTTCGTGAGTCCGATATCCCTAAGACCGCCTTTAGCACGAGATATGGACATTTCGAGTTTAAGGTGATGCCCTTTGGTTTAACCAATGCCCCTTCTATCTTCATGGACCAAATGAACCGGACCTTTAGTGAGTTCTTAGACAAGTGTGTTGTGGTCTTCATTGACGATATCCTCATCTTTTCCAAGTCCGAAGAAGAGCATGCCGATCACCTCCGTATCATTTTGGGAATCCTCCGTCGTCAAAGGTGGTTTGCCAAATTCTCCAAGTGTGAATTTTGGTTGTCTAAGGTGTCTTTTCTAGGCCATGTGATATCTAAGGATGGTGTCATGGTAGATCCTTCGAAGATTGAAGCCGTGATTGAGTGGAAGAGTCCAACCGATGTTGGTGAGATCCGTAGTTTCTTGGGTTTGGCGGGTTACTACCGTCGCTTTGTGAAAGATTTTTCCAAGCTTGCTAGACCGATGACTCAACTTTTGAAGAAGGAGACCAAGTTTGTGTGGACCGAAGCTTGTGAAAGTGCATTCCAAGAGTTGAAGAAGAGGTTGACTACCGCCCCCGTGTTGACCTTGCCCGAGGATGGAGTTGATTTTGATGTGTTTTGTGATGCTTCTAAGATGGGTTTGGGTTGTGTTCTTATGCAAAATAGAAGAGTTGTTGCCTATGCTTCGCGACAATTGAGAGTTCATGAGGTGAACTATCCCACTCATGATTTGGAGTTAGCCGCCATTGTTCATGCTTTGAAGATGTGGAGACACTACCTCATTGGAGTCCATTGCCGTATCTACTCCGACCATAAGAGTTTGAGGTACATCTTCACCCAAAAGGATTTGAATATGAGACAACGACGATGGTTGGAATTGGTGAATGATTACGACATGGAGTTGTTGTATCATGAAGGAAAGGCAAATGTGGTTGCCGATGCCCTTAGTAGGAAGTCTACTCATCCCTTGAGTGCTATTCGTGTGCTCCCCGATGACCTTTGTGCCGAGTTTCGTAAGTTAGGTTTGCAACTTGTAGAGAGTGGTTTTGATTATCTTGGTGCTATGGTTGCCGAGCCCATTCTTCTCCGTGAGATTCTAGATAGCCTTGTGGACGATGCTACCTTTAAAAGTTTTCAAGCCAAGCTTCTTGAAGGGAAAGCAAAGGATTGTGAGATTGATGCTAGAGGTTACCTTCGTTACCGAGGACGCATGTATGTGCCCGATGCCGTTGACTTGAGGAAGAGAGTTCTAGATGAAGCTCATCTATCCCCTTATTCGATTCACCCCGGAGGAGACAAGATGTATAAAGATTTGAAGCTTCAGTTTTGGTGGCCTAACATGAAGAATGACATTGTGTCATATGTTGGAAGATGTCTTACTTGTCAACAAGTGAAGATCGAGCATAAGAGACCCGGTGGTTTGCTACAACCGTTGGATGTTCCTTTATGGAAGTGGGAGTCCATTTCCATGGATTTTGTGATGGCTTTGCCTAAGACCGTTGGTGGAAAGGATGCCGTTTGGGTCGTGGTAGATAGGTTAACCAAGTGTGCTAAGTTCATTCCGATCAAAGAGACTTGGAGTTTAGACCGTCTTGCTAGTGCTTATGTTGAAGAGATCGTTCGTTACCATGGTGTTCCTAAGGAGATCGTTTCGGATCGTGACCCGAGGTTTTGTTCAAGATTTTGGAAAGCTTTGCAAGATGCTATGGGTAGTAAGTTGTTGATGAGTACCGCTTTTCATGCCGCTACCGATGGACAATCCGAGAGGACAATTCAAACTCTAGAAGACTTGTTGCGTGCTTGTGCCCTTGATTTTCATTCTAGTTGGGAGAAGAGCTTACCTTTGGTGGAATTTTCTTACAACAATAGTTATCATGCTTCTATCAAGATGGCCCCTTATGAAGCCCTTTATGGAAGGAAATGCCGTAGTCCAATTTGTTGGGACCAAGCAAGTGATGTCCGTGATCTAGGACCCGACAAGTTAGCCGAGACGATTGATCAAGTGAAGCTCATCCGTGAAAGAATGAAAGCCGCCCAAGATCGTCAAAAATCCTATGCCGATGTTCGCCGTCGACCCTTGGAATTTGAAGTTGGAGATAAAGTGTTCTTGAAAGTGTCCCCGATGAAAGGAGTAAAGAGATTTGGAGTCAAAGGGAAGTTGAGTCCAAAGTACATTGGACCCTATGAAGTGGTAAAGAGGATTGGTGTCGTGGCTTATAAGTTGGATTTGCCCCCGAGTTTGGGTAAAGTTCATGATGTCTTTCATGTTTCTCAACTTAGGAAATACATTAGCGACCCTAGTCATGTGTTGCAAAATGAGATTCCCGAGCTTGAGCCTAGTCTTTCCTTCGAGGAGAGACCGATTAAGATTTTGGATAAGAAGGAGAAGAAGCTAAGGAGCAAAGTGGTGCCCTTGGTGAAGGTTTTGTGGAAGTGTGGTGATGTAGAAGAAGAGACTTGGGAGCCGGAGGCTTGCATGCGTGTCAAGTACCCTAGTTTGTTTTCTTAAGGTAATACCTTTTCGTTTCAAGTTTCGAGGGCGAAACTTTTTAAAAGGTGGGATGATTGTAACACCCCGCACTTTCCTTATATTTTCAAATAAACTTTTAAGCGATTTTTATTAAAATAATTTATTTAAAGCTTATTTTCATAAAATATAGCCGTAGCCGTGTAACGGTAATAATAGTGTAGATTTTAATAATATTATTCTCCGACTCGAGTTATAGTAGACTTGGGACGAAAATTCTAGTGGATACCGACTCATTTTGAGTTATTGGGCTTAACTTGACTCATGGGCCTTTTTCCCCTCTTTTCTCTACACAAAACCTCAACTAAACCCTCACAACTTCATCTCCCTCACTTGTAATTTCTGAAATTTCCCAACAACCTCCCCACCATTGTTGAACCTTCCCTTACTAACCCTAAAACCACCATATCTCACTCAATTCTTCACCAATCTCGTTCCTTTTCGCGCCATTCTCTTCCTTTTCTCGTTTCCTTTCTTTCTAAGTAAGAAAGTTGTCATCTTTCTCTCTATTTCGAAATTATCATCTTTCAAGGATGTGAATTCTTGACTTAATATCTCTATTTTTGTGTTTAGGGGAGAACTTGGACAACCGGGAGGAGGATAGCTACATCATTGACGAGTCTTTAGAAGATTGAAGTGCAAAAAGGTAACGGTGATGGGTTACTCGACTTTTATGTTAAAATTGTGTGGTTTTATGTAGTTATAATCTCATACGAATGTTAAAAGTTGTATCTTTCATGATTGGTGCTAATTTGGATGTTGAATGTCATGCTTGTTTGCAATTCTCACATGTTAGGATGAAAATCTCATGCTACATCTCTTGAATCCGAAATTACCCATTCACATGCTCAAATATGTTGTTTTTCCGAGTTAGAATCATGCTAGGATACGTAAACAATTGATGAGAAACGATTTTTGTTGGTTTCAAATGGTTTGGAAATGTGTTGCTTGGAATTCGCGTGTTTGTAGTCCCAGTAGGGTGATCGGCGGCGGTCTCTTGGCCACCGTACTGGGAGTTTCTGTAAGTTTTGAGCATATTTTAGAAAGGTCAGTAGTCCCAGTAGGGTGACCGTGGCAGGTCTCTTGACCGGCTGGGAGTACACCGAGTATTTTAGGTGATTTTGAGTTTTGTCGTATTCCCAGTAGGGTGACCAGTGGCGGGTGACCTACTGGGAGTACACTCAAGGTCTTTTTGTGTTTTTGGAAATTTGGTCGTATTCCCAGTAGGGTGACCAGCAAATGGGTGACCGACCTGGGAGTGCACTTAAGGTTTTTATGAGTTTTTGAAATTTGGATGTAGTCCCAGTAGATGACCGGCCGGTCTCTTGACCACCGGGAGTGCACTGTAAGTTTTATTAAATTTCTGATTTTGGCTTGTTGTCCCAGCCGGTGGCCCGGCGGCCGGTACACCACCCGGCTGGGAGTCCCCTGTTTGTTCTATTTCACTTGCGACTTCTAATAATGATTGAGCTATGCATGCATCTTCTTTCCTATCGATAATTGGTTACTTTAAGACTCATTAATGTTATGATCATGCATAATGGTTATGGTTCTTATTTCGGACCCGAATGTGACGTTTTACATTGTGAGACTACTCGACTTTCCCTATTTATTTGCCCTCGGACATTGGGTCACGGTTAGGTGCCATTGTTTCCGAGTTGGGCTATTTTTCCTTCCGCCTTTTTCGGACCGGGGGTCACGGTTAGGTGACAAGGTTCCGCTTGAGGTTACTCGATTTTCGGGCACGGTTAGGTGTACCATATTTCGAGTCTTGGATACGATTTGGTATCGTTTGTCGAATCGGGTGTCGTCCATCCCGAGAGTCTGGCCAGGTTTAGACTAGGACCGTATTATGATCGTCGTCCTACCAAGAGGTTGGAGTCTAGAGGGTTGTCTTGTTTGAGTCTATACTTTGTAAATTGTCTTACATGTGAGTCGGGTTGATATGTGACAGCTTGATCTAATAATTCTTCTCTCATTTATGCGTAACTACTCTTATTGCATTTTGTATACTAATCATGATCCTCTCGTCACCGTAAGTATGTTACTCTCATGCTTGTTTATTTAATTAAATTCTTAATTACTTGTATTTTGACATATTGTGGCTGGGAGAACCCTGAGTTACTCCCCACTGACTGTGGCTTTCATATTTATTATGAATGACAGGTTGGTGATGAAGCTTAAGTGGGCAAGACCGTGTGAGCTAGCGAGTTCTTACCTCGGACCTTATTAGTTATTACATAATAGACTCACCTACTCTTGAACTTATGTTAATTCGTGGGATATCTTTTCCCCAATAAATAGACTTGTGTTGTAAACTTAAATTTAACTAACTAAACTTATTTATCGTGTTGGTGATGCCTCGCGTTGGACTTCATTAGAAGCCTTAAAAGTTTTAAAAATCTCGTGTTTCCGCCACGATTTACTAGTTACTTTTAGTTACCTCAACGAGGGGTGTCACACATACCAGAAGTTGAATTTTCTAATATAGTAATTTTATATCATCCAGACTCATAGCAAAAGTTGAATATTCTAATATCATTGTTCTAATATAGTTTGAAATTTAAGTTCCAATAGATGCCTAAAACTAACTTTGAATTAGCGTGCTCTTAATTTCCAAATAACATGAATATCCAACTACTTCAAAAGTCGTATACAAACTAATTAATAAACCTAACCATAATTGGGCTGCAAGTTATGGGAGTATAAAATGTTTTTACTTAACTTTTTTGCGTATTTCGAGATGACTCTTTGGCGTTTTTTCACTACATTCCATAGTATTTTTGTTGAAAACTTAAATTTTGTGAAATTGTAAGACAATTCTTTTTATAACAAATGCTAATATGTTCGTATGACGATATCAAAAATACAAATGAAGTATATATGAAGTATATTTTTCGATATATTTATGATCAAAGTTTGTAACAAATGTTAATATTCTTTTTATAACAAATGCTAATATTTTCGTATGACGATATTTTTCGATATATTTATAACAAATGCTAATATTTTTGTATGTCGGTTGCAGTAATGCAATTAGTGGCGTAGCCAATATCTGAAATTAGCGGCGACAAAGGGGTAATGGTGTAGAAAACTCGAAAAAAGGCCAAATTGTTTTACTAAATCTATGAATTTTTTTCACCTAGGGAACCTTTACCACTAAATAAATTCAAACTCAAAGTTCCAAAGTTATCATTAAAAAAATTGTTAAGAAGTCTTCGGGTTGTACTCAAATTCGGTACTACCATAGTTAAAAACAAAGAAAAAAATGAAAATTTTAAAAATACGATTTTATTTTACGGCTAAAATGTTTACGGCTCTGATACCGGTATCATAGATTTTATAAGGGGAGAGTATTTCATAAGTGTACTTTGTTATTAATAAACTTGTGTTCTGATATGAATACATGAGACCGTATTTATAGTACTATTCTAACCTTAACCCTGGAGCTAGAATATATTGAATACTGTCTTATTCTGCAAGACATATTATAATATAATATAACTTATACGGTAAGATATATGGTATATTCTAATCTAATATACCATATCTCTTATTCCTTCTTAATATTATTAAATATTTGGTACAATTCATAATGCCAGAAAAATCGAATATTGGTCGAAATTGATCAGTTGCCACAATCTCTTATGCACCTTGATCATCAATACTGATTTTGTCCACCACTATTGGACAATTTGTTACTTCGTGTCCCTTTCTCCATTATCAACTATCAAGTAACTTTTATGGCTATTTTGTTCAAATTATAGTCTTTAATAAAGACTTGTGTTGTTTGTCATCTCCCTAGCGAAAACTTGTATTTCTCAACTATAAGGACTCCAAATTACCTATCACTTGTATATTTCTATCTACTGTGAACGTCATCTGTCAATGTAACTTCCATTAAAATTACGTCCCTTCATATCCAACGAAAATTTATGGTATTTGTTCAAGCAATGAATTTCAACTTAAAACTCTTTTAGTTATACGAATGTGTTCTTTATATTTATTGTTTTAACACACTTGTTTCCTACTCGATAAGATTCTCGTATGTTTGTAGTCTATCTCCCACTTTCCCTTTTTTCTGGTAGCCTAAACAATCTGCCAAATCCTCTAATTTCAACACAAATTATTTCCTTCTACGTATATATGATCATGGTAAATACAAATTAATAACTTACCAGTACATAGTAACAATTACTCAGTTGATAAGATAAATGAAATATTCTGAAATAAGATTTTGTCATAATAATACCAAGATACAAATAGTAGTTACCTTATAGATCGAAGGTACTTTATGTTGGAGTGTTGTCTTGAAAAGCAACTTTCCTCTCTTTGCCTTTTGTCCCACATTGGTGAGGAACATCAATATTTTGATGTTTATAAGGCTCCCTTCACTTGATGGAGCAAGAGATTGGTCCAAGGAGGCTTTTGTGGTGAGTGTTGGGCCTGTGGGTTTGGGTCCAAACACACACACGCGCCCGCCCGGCCCGGCTCGGCTCGGGCTCGGGTTTGGGTTTGGGTAGAGCACCTGCGGTGCGGGCCAAAGGCCCTCTTTTACCTTTTTGGTCTTGTGTGATGTGGGCTTGTCCACATTCAGTGTATATAGGAGGCGATCGGTCGATCAAATGCATGCATTAATTGCTGCAATTAAGAGCGTTTATTACGCCTTAATTGTGGTTTGATTGGAGCGTTTTTGGCTCCTAACCGCTCTATTTTCGACTATAAATAGAGCAGCTCTCCTCCTCTTTTGACACACAGAAAATCACACAATCCCTTTCTCTTCTTCTTCTTCTCTCTGAAAATGTTCTGGGTATAGTTTCTGTTCCGTTCCAAAGTCTTCTTACTTCAGTGGTGCGGTTCGAAGGCTGCAGTGTTAACCTTGGGGAACTACCGGCGAGAGACGATATCCACCGTGGTCGTGCCGTAATAGTTTTCAAGTCAGTGGTTTTTTACCACGGCGCTGCATATCTCTTACGATAAGTTCTTTTCTGTTTTTCATCTTTCCCTTATTTTTCCTGTCGGATTTCCATTGTTACGAATTTACATTCCAACAATTTGAAAACTATTATTTTTGTCGTAACAATGGCTGCCGTCTCAAACAAAATCCTGTCTGAGTTGTCGAAATTGGAACCTTTAGACGGTATGAACTACAAAACATGGTCTCAGAAACTGCTTATGTATTTTGAACAATTAGAAATCGACTATGTTTTATTTTTCGACCCTCCCGTCGTCAGAATTGTAACTTTTGCTAGTGTAGAGACTACCCCACCTTCGTCTGTTGCTGTTAAGTCGAATGAGGAGTCAATTAAGAAACATGATAAGGATAACAAAACTGCTAAGTTCCATCTCCTTACTCATATGTCGAATACCCTCTTTGACTTATTTTCGGTCCATAAATGCTAAATCCATATGGGAGTCATTAGAGAAAAAAATATGGGGCTGACGATGCGGGTAAGAAAAAAATATGTTGTCGGGCAGTGGCTTGGGTTTCAAATGGTAGATGACAAACCAATTATGGAGCAAGTTCATGTTTATGAGAACTTGTGTGCTGATGTCACTAATGAGGGAATGAAACTAGATGAAATTTTCTTGGCTAATGTTTTGCTAGAAAAGTTTCCCCCTTTCTGGAATGAGTATAGGAACCATTTGAAACATAAGAAGAAAGATTTGTCCCTTCAAGAGCTAGTAGGCCACATGAGGACCAAGAAGCTAATCGTCGAAAGATAAGTCGGTCCAATTGTCTCTTACTACTGTCAAAGCCAATCTTGTTGAAACTGGTGGGTCTTCAAAAGAAGATAGGTTCAAGGGTAAGGGAAAGGCTAAAGGCTGGTCGGGGTCAATCCAAGGGTCAGAATGCCAAGAAAGCTGGTCAAGGGAAATTCACCAAACCTGCCTCAAAAATCCGAAAACCAAATCGGTTTGCTATGTTTGTGGGAAATCGGGTCACAAAGCTTATCGGTGTCCTCAAAAGAAAGTTGCTTTGCGGAAGCTAATGTTCTTTGAAAACGATGATATCATTCTGTTGCTTTGTAGTGGTTGAGGCTAATCTGGTTGCAAATGCTAGTGATTGGATTACTGGATACGGGGGCTTCAAGGCATCTTTGTGCTAACAAGGATCTCTTTCTTGAATTTGAAGATGTTGCTGATGGTGAATGTGTCTACATGGGTAACTCTTCTTCTGCATTATCACCGCAAAGCCAAGATCTTTCTCAAACTAACCTCAGGGAAAACTCTTGCTTTAAATAATGTTTTGTATGTTCCTACTTTGCGTCGAAACCTCGTGTCCGTGCCTTGCTAAACAAAGCTGGTGTGAAACTTGTTTTTGAGGCTGACAAGGTTGTAATGTCGCGCAATGGGGATTTTGTGGGCAAGGGTTATCTCTGTGGGGGTTTATTTGTTTTGAATGTTGATTCTCCTATCATTAATAATAATGCTTCTACTTACGCTTATATTCTTTGAGTCTATTGATGTTTGGCATGGTAGATTAGGTCATGTGAATGTTGATTCGATTAAAAGGCTCAAATTTATGTCGCTTATTCCTTCGTTATCTTCAGAAACTCATGAGAAGTGTCCTAGTTGTGTCGAGGCCAAATTTGCTAAGAAACCTAGTAGACCTGTTACAACTAGACAAACGAGTCTTCTTGAGTTAATTCACACCGACCTAGCTGACTTCAAAAACACCATGAGCAGAGGTGGTAAACATTATTATGTCACTTTTATTGATGATTTTTCTAGATATACCAAAGTATATTTGCTTAGAAATAAAAGTGAAGCGAGGACATGTTTATAAAGTTTAAAACGAGGTAGAAAATCAGCTTGATAGGAAGATTAAAAGAGTCAGGTCCGATCGAGGAGGAGAGTATGGCTCTGGTTATTTAGTAGATTTTTGTGAGAAAAATGGTTTAATACATGAAAAGAGCCCACCATACTTACCTCAATCGAATGGAGTAGCTGAACGTAAAAATAGAACTTTGAAAGAAATGATGAATGCTATGCTTTTAAGTTCGCCTTTCGATGATATGTGGGGGAAGCGGTGCTTTCGACTTGTCATATTCTTAACAGGGTACCCCATAAGAAACTAGACAAGACACCCTATGAGATGTGGAAAGGTTATGCTCCTAACTTAAGTTACCTTAAAGTGTGGGGGTGTTTGGCTAAAGTAGGCTTACCTAGCTTTAGGAGGCCAACCATTGGACCTAAGACTTATGACTGCGTTTTCATTGGTTATGCTCAAAATAGTTCTGCTTATAGGTTCATGTCTTTAAGTGACAGGTCTATATCTGAGGCTAGAGATGCCGAGTTTTTTGAGCAGGTATTTCCTTTGAAGAAGGAAACAGTATCACTACCCGATGCCCCTGTTGTTTCTACTTGTGCTGTTAATCCTATTGACAGTTCTATGCATGCGAGTACTAGTACTTCTGTGGATCATGCGGTTGAACCAAGAAGGAGCAAAAGGCCCGAGTTGAAAAGAGCTACGGGAGTGATTTCATCGAATCGATGCTATCGGACTTCATTTATCTGAAAACGCAGGTGATATTTGTGCTTTTGATGAGCTTGTTTCTCGCTTTTTAATAGAAGATGATCCAAAAACATATGATGAGGCTATGAGATCTATAGATGTTGTTTTTTGGAAAGAAGCTATTAAAAATGAACTAGATTCTATTGTTTCTAATCAGACTTGGGAGTTAACTGATTTGCCTAAAGGTAGTAAACCCATTAGTAGCAAATGGATCTTTAAAAAGAAAATGAGACCTGATGGAACAATAGAAAGGTTCAAGGCCAGACTTGTGGTGAGGGGGTTTACACAAAAGAAAGATATTGACTACTTTGATACTTACTCACCTGTGACTAAAATTTCCACCATTAGAACTCTTGTTGCTTTGGCTGCTATTCATGATCTTGTAGTACATCAAATGGATGTAAAAACTGCTTTTTTGAATGGTGACCTAAATGAAGAGATCTATATGTTGCAACCCGAGGGGTTTGTGGTAAAGGGTCAAGAGAGTAAGGTGTGTAAACTGAGAAAATCACTATATGGTCTGAAACAAGCACCTAAACAGTGGTATGAGAAATTTCACAACACTTTGATTGATGATGGCTATATAACTAACAATTCTGATTCATGTGTTTATTCTAAAATGTTTGGGTCAGATTGTGTGATTATATGCTTATATGTTGATGACATGTTAATTTTTGGTAGTAATTTATTTGTTGTAAATAAAACCAAACAATTTTTGTCATCACGTTTTGAGATGAAAGACTTGGGAGAAGCTGATGTTATCCTTGGAGTTAGAGTTATGAAAACCCCAAGTGGTATATCCCTTAGTCAATCACATTATGTTGAAAAAGTGTTGAAGAAATTTAATAGCTTTGATGTTGCACCTGCTAGAACTCCTTATGATGCTAGTATATCTTTGTGTAAGAACTTGGGTGATAGTGTCTCACAAGAAGAATATGCTAAAATTATAGGAAGTGTGATGTTCCTCATGAACTGTACTCGACCAGACATTGCTTATGCTGTTAGTAGGCTGAGTCGATATACACATAACCCCAAAGATCTTGAGCATTGGAATGCACTTAAATCGTTTACTTAAATACCTAAAAGGAACAATTGATTTGTGTTTGTTGCATTATGGTAAATTTCCTGCTTTTTTTAGAAGGATATTGTGATGCAAATTGGGTTGCAGGTAATGATGAAATACATTCCACTAGTGGTTATGTGTTCACCTTGGGTGGAGGAGCTATATCGTGGAAGTCTGCAAAACAGACTTGTATAGCTAGCTCCACCATGGAATCTGAGTTCATTGCTCTTGAGTTGGCGGGTCAAGAAGCGATTGGTTGAGGAACTTACTAGCAGACGTGCCTTTGTGGGGGGGGTTGCACCGTCTCCCTTCTCTGTGATTGTAAAGCGACTATCGGTGTTGCTAAGAATAATGTCTATAATGGTAAGAAACGACATATTCGGATCAGGCACGGTGTGGTAAAACAACTCCTGAAAAATGGGGTGATTGCTTTGGACTATGTGAAGTCCGAACGCAATCTTGCTGATCCCCTTACTAAGGGGTTAACAAGGAGAGTAGTCCTTGATATGTCGAGGGGAATGGGGCTTAAGTCCTTAAATCAAGTTTGAGTGTGATACTTGATGGACTCTATAGCTCATTCCTATGGCATTTGATATCCATAGCCAATTTTGGTGGTGCTTTGAGACGCACTTGATGGATTGTGTTTCTATATAAGGTTGGACTTTGTCCTTAATAGCTCTTATGAGAAGTGCTACTGAGAAGCACTTGAGCTACCTTTGGGGGTGTGATGGTTCAGCCACCATCTATGTAAGAATATAAAAATTCTCACTAGAGCACTCACCTAAACCAGGGTAAACGCATGGCTTTAAAAGCGTTGCACTTTGAAATTTGCGGAACGAACAGTCTTTGAAGGTATGATATGTGTTGTGGGGGTCTCAACCGAAGTTCAAACAAGGAATTCAAATCGAAAGATATTTACTTGTTAATAGTAAGTTGTTGCCTCATTTCACTAAAACGTCAATTCAAGTCGAAAGACATTGAACGTTTAAGTATCCAATCCTTCCTTACCCATAATTTTTTCTTAGTTCTTTTCTTCGCCATCAGTGGGGGATTGTTGGAGTGTTGTCTTGAAAAGCAACTTTCCTCTCTTTGCCTTTTGTCCCACATTGGTGAGGAACATCAATATTTTGATGTTTATAAGGCTCCCTTCACTTGATGGAGCAAGAGATTGGTCCAAGGAGGCTTTTGTGGTGAGTGTTGGGCCTGTGGGTTTGGGTCCAAACACACACACGCGCGCGCCCGCCCGGCCCGGCTCGGCTCGGGCTCGGGTTTGGGTTTGGGTTTGGGTAGAGCACCTGCGGTGCGGGCCAAAGGCCCTCTTTTACCTTTTTGGTCTTGTGTGATGTGGGCTTGTCCACATTCAGTGTATATAGGAGGCGGTCGGTCGATCAAATGCATGCATTAATTGTCTAATTAAGGGCGTTTATTACGCCTTAATTGTGGTTTGACTGGAGCGTTTTTTGGCTCCTAACTGCTCTATTTTCGACTATAAATAGAGCAGCTCTCCTCCTCTTTTGACACACAGAAAATCACACAATCCCTTTCTCTTCTTCTTCTTCTCTCTGAAAATGTTCTGGGTATAGTTTCTGTTCCGTTCCAAAGTCTTCTTACTTCAGTGGTGCGGTTCGAAGGCTGCAGTGTTAACCTTGGGGAACTACCGGCGAGAGACGATATCCACCGTGGTCGTGCCGTAATAGTTTTCAAGTCAGTGGTTTTTTACCACGGCGCTGCATATCTCTTACGATAAGTTCTTTTCTGTTTTTCATCTTTCCCTTATTTTTCCTGTCGGATTTCCATTGTTACGAATTTACATTCCAACACTTTAGTCATCAATTCATGTCTACTATTTTGCAATTAATCAATGAATAAACATCTCATCAAATTAGACAATAAAAAATATACTCCTTACTTCATAGCTTCATATTCATACTACATCAAACTGAATGAAAAATTGGACAAAAAACAAAACACATAGCAACGACGGACTAATCATTATTTATCAAGTACTCAGTATGATACTTTGTATATGTACCATGGAACAATAGAATTGTAAATATAGAGGTGCAAAATCCTTTTTATAGATGTACACAAACACAAACCTATATATTATCTTCTCCTAATTCCTTATTATAGCTAGATCAAATTTATTTCTAATGATATTAGAGTCCTCATAATACGTTAAACTTTCTAGTAAAATTTTTATGTCCAACTCAAATTCCTATATTCTAGTATATACTATTATATATTATAAAAACTATTAATATAAACTTTATTTAAGAAAAAAGGTATTAGCCAATAATATCGCTCCAAAAGTTCCTCTTTTAAGTATATATATTGAAGTGAACCCGGACATCCTAGTTTTCTCAATCATTGTTCTTATCGTTCTAATAATCACTTGACTTTTAATTGTTTTAGCCTTAATCTCTTTAGTTAGTCTTAAAACCAACTCATCACTTTAGATTGAACTAAACTAGTAGTTAAACAAACAATCCTAGAACCATAATCTCGTCCCTAGGATTCGACCCCTGCAATACTACACAACTACTTGTGCACATGCAAGGTTAAAAATACGACTTGTTTTTACATAACACTTTTCCGAGAACTTTATCGTATCCACTCTCTTCAACATGAACACATCTCAACTCAAGGTTCCCTCGACATTGTCGCTCTCATAACACCAAGGTCCTCTATCCGTACACATGCTTTGTACTCCTCATCCAATATTATGCTCGATTTCTTTCTTTAGCTTCCCGATTGTTACATTCACTCCTCCTAAATTAGAACTTCGTCCCGAGGTTCAATGCTAAAAATAATAGATACTCTCATAAACTAACCAATGAAATATACGACTTAATAAAATGATGAAAACCGCATAATAGAATATGTATTCTAATAGAACTCAATTACCATCCATCCTTCTTATTCACTTAATCCACATGGGATGCATATACCGCGTCAAATGTACCATGTGATCACACATGTATTTATAATGGTTTGTTAAGCAGCCGTTGTCACATATCTTTGCATAAACGAGTCTTGTAATGATTATAGACGGGAATACTTTCATGAAATGGAAATAGACATAAATACATGTGTGATCACGCTAATAAGAATAACGGTTTCTCTCGAAAACTATTGTTATTATAATGTGACAACGGCTGCTTAACAAACCGTTATAAAAAAACGTTTATCGAATTCAAAAAACTCGCTATAGAATCACTCTTATCAACGATTGTTAGACAACCGTTACCAGTTTAAGAAAACGGCATTTCGAAAACCGTTACTAAATTAACACCAGCAACGATTTGTGGTACCCATTGTTATGTTATAGCTACCGGTTCCTTGTAATCGTTATCATTTTCTATTATGAAAGAACAGTTTTTAAATTCAACCGTTGTCACTATTTGATTAGATTTCTCAGTTTCACCACTTCATGCAAAACTTTATCAGAACATTAATAAATATTCAATTTGACCAAAATAATTCTATAAATATGTCTTCATAATATTTTAGGTCAAAATCAAATTTATTAAAAATTTACTCTTTAATTTCTATCTAATTTTCCCTAAATATAATATGGCTCATATATCAGAGCTACAATCACGTTCTCGTTACGCACAGCCTTTAACTTGTATTCTCCATAATCTCCCGGTTCATTATGATGAGAATGGAAAGGGTTTAAACCTTGATTTTGGGGGATTGACGCAAATGTTTCACACTCCGGTTTCACTGCGGTTAAAAAACTGTACTTTGTGTCTACAAACAAGCAAAGTTTTGTAAGCTTCGCTTTTATCGAGTTTGACGAAGTCAACTGCCATGATAGTTTTCGTCAAGCAAGAAAATTAGGGGCTAGATTTGCGGGGAAAGATGTGGGGAAAGAGGATTTCTATTCGGATGCTAGACAAAAGAGCCCTTATCTATGGGTTGCGACCCATCTTGTGTTGGAGTATGTGTCCTCCACAATAATGCGATCTCATGTTTAAATCTCATAATAAGAATGCATGAGGGAAAGTAATATTTTATTGTCAACTAATCCACATTAATCGGTAATGATTGGCTGACTAGAGTTTGACATTACTGTCTTATGACAGTAGTGATCAGTTGATCCCTTAAGGTCATACCTCTAGGGTAACAATCTTAATTGTTTAATTAATTAATTGTATGTTGATACAAGTTAATTAATTCCTTAAATTGAACAAATTTTATTTATAAGAGAGAGTTTTATATCTTATTGTAATTTGATTAAATAAGATTCAATTTAGTAATTAATTTGTTATATTATTAAAACTGATTAATGTTTGTGAAACATTTGAGATAAGAGTAATTAGTAAATTATAATTATAAGATGTTGTAAATTATATTAACTAGACTTAATGTGACCCATGAATCCCCTATGACCCCATGACATCCTAGTGCTTTTAGTCATTTATTTACATCCTTCCTTTTATTGCTTGTTTTACCTTATTGTTTGCATTAGTCTAGACACAACTACAAACCCAAACAAATTGTGACACTAGCATAAATTGAGATAGATAGACTTAGAACCCAAAGCACACCGTCCCATGGATCGACCTCGATTTACCGCTAACTAGTTGTTTGTCGAGAATTATAAATGTGTTTGATTGGGAGACCCGACGACAATCTAACCCATCAAGGCCATACTAGGATTTTAATGTTTTGCTTTGCATTTGTTTTATATGTTTGCATGCATAGCCAAATCGCCATAACTACATATGCATATCATATTTTATCGAGTCATCGACCGTGTCAATTATAATTATCGCTTGTTCACCGCTTTAGTTCACTTAAAACGAAATAGATAATAAATTGACAACACCTATCACTAAATAATAATAATTGAGAATTAGCCTTACCAAATAGTAGAACTATGAATCCTAATTTCATAAAGAAGGAGGCTCGGCTCAACGGGGTGCTAAACTTGTTACGTTGGGTAAGTGGGTGGTAAATTGTTACTACATCGAAATTTGCATTGAGCTCAACGGAAGTATTCGTGACCGTAGTCGCATGTGTTCTGGGCTAAAGATAAATATTAAAGTAATTTTATCGACCGAGAGTTCTGTAAGTAGAATCTATTAAAGAGTTAATCCACCGAGTTATATTGATTAGGGATGAATCGGCTCACCGTACCCGAGTTGATATGAATTTGGATATCAGGATCATTTATAATAGTTGGCTAGAGGCCGCTCTATAAATGCTAAAACATTCTTAAATGTTTTATATATATATATATATATATATATATATATATATATATATATATATATATATATATATATATATATATACGATGATTGTTTGATTATCCCACTATTTCATTGTTTTATGTTGTTCTTTATTATCGCTCCTACTGATATATGATATCAATTCGATTGTAACACGAGTCTCCGCTAAACCACTATTACTTACGACAAATAGAATCTCTTTCTAAAATGAACCGTATCATAGGTTGTGGACTAGATCCATAGGAATCGTTCTATGCCATATAACTCAATAGGAACCGTCCTATGCAACTATAAGATTAACATCTTAAAATTCCTTACATACCTATATTCTCTTGTGAAGAATATGAACAGAAGTAGTACTTGATCAAAATATGTTTTGATAATGTCTTCTATGCATCCACGGTTTAAAAGTCTTATTGCTCAAACTAAACACTTGTCATCAAAACACTTAAGTTGTTAAGCACATGACAATGTAAAAGTACATGACAATGTAAAATTGTTAAATTAATTTGTGAGAAATTTTGATTCACCAAATACCACTATAAAGTTCATCCTTGTGAAGGATTAATTAGGAATTTATATGAAGATAAGTCTTCATCAAGTAGAAATTCTTGAAGTGAGTGGGACTAATAAGAAGCAAGTACCTATCTTAATTGCTATGGATAGAACTAGGCCCGAAAGAGAAGGTGTTAGACACTAAAATAGAGACAAATCCCTAATAAATAAAGATCAAGGAAGTTGGTCGTGTGACACCAACAAATTCCTTCTTGAATATATATGACCTTGATATAACCTTCTTGCGAATTATCAAGTCTTGAGTATTTGATACAAATTTGTGAACAATGTTAGCTAAAACCACATTTCATGATTATGAAATATGGGAAAAGGTTGTCAAAACCACCTTTCTAAATAGGTATTTAGAGGAGGATGTGTTCATAACACAATCCGAGGGTTTTTTAAACCCTTAGAATCCTAACATTGAATAATCGTACGACGACTATCAAGAATAAATTCAGAAATTTACATGAATGGAACTAGGGTAGTTGTCATTTCATTCATAGACATATAAGTGTTCTAGTGTACTCATTGTATAAGACTCAAATTGGTGACTCCAATTATTTCTCGATTCTCGATTGAAATTGCATTTAGAGACTAGATTTGACTAGTGTCCCAACCATCTGATTGGGAATCTCTTGGTATGTGTGCGAATCTTGTATTCAAAGCAAGATTAATTCATGACTTCTTTCTAGAAAAGAATTATGAATAAAACAAGATATTCACCCTATTTACACTTTGAAGTGTATGGTCGAATACAATTTCAGTCAAAAAGGGTTATTACTTCTTCATCTCTTTTACCAACGAACTAGGTAGATACTTGGTATCCACTTAATGAGGTAAGAAGAGAAATTCTTTGAATAAGTTCAAATGAATGTTTAAAAGTATCAAAACCTAGAGATTAAAACCAAAGTATTGGTACTTTGTTAAAAAAAGGATTCGGTTTTATGAATTGGAGGAACCATGGTAGTTCGTTCCAACAACCGAAGGTCATATCCCTACACACTGTGAGGACAGTGGGAGTGTTTCCAAGGCTAAGGAACCTATCTCTAGATTGGATCTGGACATGCACTCAAAAGGTTGTTATAATAAAGATTATACAAAGAGAAATGGTATAAGGTTAGGGAAAGTGCAAAGTGTTGCTAAAACTTGCTAACCAAGGCCTTTTCATAGGCTAAGCATGATAAGTCATGCCATTTCAATTGAGTTGAGATGTATAGTTGTATTCAATATTAAGTATGGATTATAGATTATGTAGTAATTTATATGGTATCAATTATACATATGAGATAATGCATTCATCGTTTGAGTTTTATTAAAAACTCTTCTATTACCTTGTTATATCCAAATAGGTTGTAAGGACAACGTTGAACCCTATTAAAGTGAACTGGATTAACATAGTATTGGCCCCTGGTTGCTTATATGAGGTGACGTCTCGAAGTAACTAGAGTATGATGCGATTGATGGCAAGTTCAAGTGCTATAGAGTCATGAGAGATGACTAGTCGATCACATAGGCAGACTGTGAGGGACACTCTGTCGGGCTTATGACCGCTTATAGAGTTCTGGAAATTTTTATATCCTGGTCGTGGCAAGAGCTGCTATAATATTCTTATGAGTCGATTCTTTGACTAAAGACTGTTCGCCTAAGATGGCACAGTTTCAGAGTGACTTTGATTTATGTTCTATGACCTTCGTAATTGGGGTCAAATGGGCATGTTTTGGGTCATGATGAGCTGTGACTATTTGAAGGGAAGAGTGCAATAGGAATTGTCCATCCCTAGTCAGGGTTATCTTATATCTCAAGGCCACTCGAGGAGTAATGAACTCGAAATGCGTGGCCACGCTCAGAAGGTATCTACGGTAGATAATTCCGGTCAGACAGTCATTCTCCAGATCGAGGAAACCACTTATGATATGATCAAATGGAAGTACGACCAGCAAGACACCTTGCATTGAGTGGGAGATTGTAATGGGACAAGAGAATTGGTGACACACACTTGTCACGGACAAGTGGGAGATTGTTGGAGTATGTGTCCTCGACAATAATGTGATCACATGTTTAAATCTCATAATAAGAATGCATGAGGGAAAGTAATACTTTATTGTCAACTGATCCACATTAATCGATAATGATTGGCTGACTAGAGTTTGACATTACTTTCGTATGACGGTGGTGATCAGTTGATCCCTTAAGGTCATACCTCTAGGGTAACACTCTTAATTGTTTAATTAATTAATTGTATGTTGATACAAGTTAATTAATTCCTTAAATTGAAAAAAATTTATTTATAAGAGAGAGTTTTATATCTTATTGTAATTTGATTAAATAAGATTCAATTTAGTAATTAATTTGTTATATTACTAAAATTGATTAATGTTTGTGAAACATTTGAGATAAGAGTAATTAGTTAATTATAATTACAAGATGTTGTGGATTATAATAACTAGACTTAATGTGACCCATTTTATTTACATGTAATAGTGAATTACTTGTTAATTTGTTAAATGTAATTTATTTAAATATATAATGATATTTAATTTGTTAAATATGCATTATTATGCCTAATGTTATATTACTTGTCATATGTCACACAAATTACAAATGACAAATTACAAAAGAAAAAATGGAATCAATTTTACATATGGGTGCCAGTTTTAAGTAGGTTGTTTATGATTTTATGGTTTATTGTTTTTAATTAAGAAACACCATCATAACTACCCTAAACTAGACCTACACCTAGCCGTTCTTGTGAAGACAAAAAGCAAATTGATTAGAACAATTTTGGCTCCCAATATGAGCCAAAACCGGCTCTCTCTTCTCCATATGAGAACATTTGGTTCTCATTTTTCCAATGTAGAAAACTTATGCTTATCTCTTTTATATTCCATCATCCTCTCTCACATAAAAATGGTTTTATGAATAATTTGTTCAAAATCTCAAATATTATTCCATCATTACTAAAGGTAGTAAACAATAATATTAGTTATTATTTTTAAGGGTATATATACTAATTTCTAGTATCTAAATTAGTATATGTATTAAGAGTGATTACCTTGGTTCAATCCTTGAGGAGTAGATTCTACTATTGAATCTAAGGGTTTAGTTGGAGCACTTGGTTTTTATTAAGAAGACTAATTTGGTAGGAGACCAATTAGTATAAACCATTCGGCCCTCATTGTAAGTTGATCGGTTTTCTTCTTACTTTGTACTTTAATGTTATGCATGCATAAGATCTAATTAGTTTATGACTAAACTAAGTTTATTAAGTTATTAGATGTGTCTAATAAGAGTTTAATGAATCTTACATCTTTATCATCATCTATTGAGACAATACAGAAGGCATCACATTCTTGCCACCGTGCCTATGTCATAGGAGAGAGAGGCCATTCCACCTGCGCTGCCCAGTGATGATGAAGAGCCGATCTAAGACTTGATCTATACCGAAATTCATGAAGAGTATCCTAATACTTCATCAGATTCTAATAATTAAGTCTTTAATTATTATCTGGCATTATAAGTTGTATTTGGATTATGGTTGTTCTTTGAATTAAAGTTTAACTATTTATGTATTTTATTACGTTTTTTGTTACCCCATCCTCTAGAATTCAGAGACAATATCACCAGAAATATTCTTGTGTCTTCTGGGAGTACGGTACTCCTTACACTTAAAGGCAATCTACCAAATAAAATAATATAATAACTAACTTTCTACTTATAATAATAAAAAAGAATGGAAAACATATGTGTGTGTGTGTGTGTGTGTGTGTGTGTGTGTGTGTGTGTGTGTGTGTATATATATATATATATATATATATATATATATATATAGAGAGAGAGAGAGAGAGAGAGAGAGAGAGAGAGGTAAGATTCGGTGAGAACGACTAACTAATTAAAATAAATAAATGACATGCGTTGTACGGACCTCACAGAAAACTAATCATTCATCATCCCTGATCCAAACTCCCCATCATTCCTTACCCCCTTAAAATCAGCCATCATCCTAAAATGCAGATTAGTCACTGACGAAGGTTCGATCACCATGATTCCTCAGGCGATATCACGACGTTGATTAGAGGTGGGCATCATCGGGTGAGGCTGACAATGGTAGAAGATTTGCAGAATGTAATTTAGGGGATGAGGATGGTAGCCGACTATTCGTCGTCGTCGTCTGGGTCCGGGGTAGTAGTTGCCGGAGACGGCCTTTTTCCATCGAGGGTCACACAGATCATACACAAGCAAAAACCAACCTCCCTGAACAACTCGTACCATCTTTTTTTTCCAATCCCGCTGTCGAAATTATTGTAAACAAAATTAGTGTACCTGGTTTTTATTTTAATGTATCTCAAACCAATTTTAATGTACCTGAAAAGAAATGTTGTGTATTAATGGTAGATACATTAAATTAGTGGTTAGATACATAAAAAAAATAGTGTAGATACATCGTCATAAGTGGGAAGCCAAGGAAAAGAATAGGTGAGGTAGATGCAACGAGCCTGTCGGAGTTACCACCGGCGAGGGTTCATAAAATGGGTCGTCACCGTATTCAAGAAAAAGGAAGATGGTTCTTGCGTGATTTGTCTGGCCGTTGATGGACATGACCATCTTCGGCGACTAATACCCAACCCATATATATTGTCGGTCACTTTTAGCCACTCCGTCATCGGAGATAGATCGACAGTGATGAAGTTGTAGTGGTTGTTGGCAGCACATGAGGTCGTGATTGAGCTGTTGTTTAAATATAATTGTATGGTCAACGCTGACATTAGAGGTGGTCGATGCCGGCAATTTGCCGACGGCAAAGGATGACTGTGGGAGTAACTGACAGGTGATTCGTGAATGTGAATTCGTGAGGGTAGTGTGTGTGTGTGAGTATTTTTATGGGGCATGTGGGTTTAATTACATAGAAAAAGGGGTCTGCATATATTTCAATATGTAAACGTGACAGTTGTTAGTTATGTATGAGTTATATATGCGTTCTCACCGAGTGTTCGTTCTCACCAGATCTTAACTCTATCTCTCTCTTTCTCTCTCTCTCTCTTTCTCTCTCTCTCTCTCTCTCTCTCTCTCTCACTCTCTCTCTCTCTCTCTCTCTCTCTCTCTCTCTCTATATATATATATATATATATAGATATATATATATATATATATATATATATATATATATATATATATATATATATTTTTGGATCCGGTGAGAACCACCAACATAATGAGAACTATGAGAACCACTTACAGCCGTTGGATCTCAATGAATTGAAGGGTTGAGATTAATTCATCTAACTCCTCAAACTTCTTGATGTGACTCATATTTGAGCACATTTAGTCCCCGAATTAACCTCGTTCCTATGCTTTATGGTGCATAATTAGGTCATTTACTATCTTTAGTTTCCCATTTTGCATATTCTTTGAGGTTTTGTCCCCTTGGTAGGAAAGGAGTGCTAACCATACATTTACATGGCGAAATCGAGCTAAATTGATCGCATCTAATGACCAAGCATCAAAGAGAATACGATACTAGAAAGCCTATGTAGATAATAAAGTAAAATGGGCAATGACGAAAAGATCCTTGCATCTCCGGAATGATCCTCGCGGATTATGAAGGAAGAAAACAAGAAAAGCAGTCTGTCGTGGGATCCGAGCGGATAACAAACGATCCGAACGTCTTCATCTACCACCATCCGAGCCTCCCACGGCCAAGACGCTCGTCTTGCAGCAAGAGGATCTAAGCGTCTTCCCTGACTATCCGCTCGGATCACAGCCCAAAGACCCGTGTCAATTCCCAAGATGCACGGATCATGGCAAGGCTAGCAAAACAAAGATGCCCATTTCCTTCGAGAGGAGCATTTCCGCAACTTTTCTTAAGGACTTAATAGTCATTTAAGCCCTTAGTAACCCTAATCTTTGTACTTAATCTTTAGTATAAATACCGGAGGGGGGAATCAATTAGTAACCATCTCCTAATTAGATCTTAATTATCTCAAATTAGTCGTGATACAATTCATTAATATTAATCACATCTTAATCTCTTCTTAATTTCTCTATTGTTCTTCATTTATTTTGGGTAATTAGAAGATTATTTGGGTTTATTTGGAGGATTGACAACCTTCCATCAATCATCAAGTACTTCTATTATTCTTTGCTTTATTATTTGGAATCATCTTCATAGTATAATTCTCTCTTAACCTTGTTTAATTATTGTTAATCTCTTTCATTTATTCATCATGTTTTGCTTTGCTAATATGATTGACAACCTTGTTAGCATGTTAAACTTGATAATGAGTGAGTAGTTTCCTTAACGAGGGTTAATGGGAAATTAGGGGAAATCAACATGGGGATGATTCATGCTTAATCTAATATGTTTTCATAATTTATTTGCTTGCTTGTTGTGATTTCAACTGATGCACATGTTATGTTTGGTGAAATGCGAGCCTATGAATCCTTGCATTTTTTACCCATCACCTATCTTTTCAATTAGGCTTGTAAGCTTATACACCAACTCCACCCCATTAGACCATGCATATAGTTGAATAAGAAGGATTAAGTCGACTTGTAGGTGTTGTAAAATCTAATCGATTCGGCTCCAGGACCCAAACCTTCTTAGGGATTGTAAGCTTATACACCAACTCGATCCCATCACAACAATAACTGCTTGCTTATAATTTGAGAATATGTTTGTATGATCAACTCCCATGAATCCCCTATGAACCCTTTACACCCTAGTTCTTTTAATCAATTGTTCACATCACATTTTAATCACCTTGCTTGTTTGTATTACTTTGCTTTTATATTGTTGATTAGTGATCTCCTATCTCTACCCAAATTGTGACACCCTAAGACACGACCGATTATAATTGAAAATCCTACATCAATACCCGTCCCTTGGGATCCGACCTTTACTTACCTCTTTGCTAAGAGTAATTTGTGAAGTTATAAATATTGTTTTGGTTAGGTAGCTTTTAACGACGAAATTTGAACCGATACCAAAAATGGCGCCGTTGCCCGGGATGGTGTTAACTTGATTTGATTTTCATTAATTGTTTTTAGTTGTGTCTTTCCTTGGGGAAGTAAAACTCCTCAAGGTACTTCTCACCTTTTCTCTTAGTACATTTTGCAAGATGGATATTATAGATTGTTTTGTTGAGGACCACTTGAGTATCCCTTTCTTCAAAGACCCTTTGCAAGCATTGGAAGCCTTAGAAGCAAGTGAGGCCAAATATAAGAATTGGGAATTGGAAGTATATCTCCTTGAGCCTGCTCTAGCCAACAAAGAACTTAATTATGAGCAATCTGTATTGATACATGACATTGTTGTGGAAGCATCCCAATCCATTAAAGAAGAACAAGCAACCGAAGATCATACCATACAAGCCGAGGAGCTAGATGAATTTACCATGGAATTTGAGTATGATGAGCTTGATGAGCTTGAAGAACAAGTCGAATGTGCCATGAGAATGGAATGTCTAATGGAGATGGAGCATGTCCTTAGCGAATCCTCAATGGAAGAAAGTGAGGTACAAATTCCAACTCTAAAACCTCTTCCCCCAAATTTGAAATATGCTTACCTTGATGAATCCAAAACTAAACCCGTGATTGTTAATGACAAACTTGATGAGAACCAATTGGAAAGTTTGCTTGATGTGTTGAAAGAACATGAAAAGGCTATAGGCTATAGTCTAGATGACCTTAAGGGGATAAGTCCCAATTTTTGCATGCATAGAATTCATCGAGAAGAGGACCATATGCCTACAATCCAATCCCAAAGGAGATTAAACCCCCACATGCAAGAAGTTGTAAAAGCGGAGGTTATGAAATTACTTGATGCGGGAATCATTTACCCTATATCGGATTCTTTGTAGGTTAGCCCCATTCAAGTGGTATCTAAGAAAGGAGGTACTGCGGTTGTAACAAATGATAAGAATAAGCTAATACCCACAAGGAAGATCACCGGTTGGCGTATGTGTATTGACTATCGTAAATTGAATTCCGCAACAAGAAAGGATCATTTCCCCCTACCATTCATTGACCAAATTCTTGAGAGGTTAGCCTCTAACAAATTCTTTCGCTACCTTGACGGGAATTCGGGATTCTTCCAAATCCCAATACACCCGGATGACCAACATAAGACCACCTTCACATGCCCCTACGGTACTTTTGCATATAGGAGAATGCCTTTTGGATTATGTAATGCCCCCGCTACTTTTCAAAGATGCATGATGAGTGTCTTCTCCGATTATCTAGAAACCATAATGGATTTTTTATGGATGATTTTAGCGTTTATGGGAAAGACTTTGACTCTTGCCTGCATAACCTTTCTCTTGTATTGCAAAAATGTGAAGATGTTAGTCTTGTTTTGAATTGGGAAAAGTGTCACTTTATGGTCAATGAAGGTATTGTTTTGGGGCATTTAATCTCGGAAAAGGGCATCGAAGCTGATAAAGCCAAGGTTGAGGTGATAGAGAAACTCCCACCTCCCGTGAATGTTATAGGGGTGAGAAGCTTTCTCGGTCATGCGGGTTTCTATCGCCGTTTCATAAAAGATTTCTCAAAAATCGCTTAACCCCTCACTCAAATTTTGCTTAAAGATGCCCAATTCCAATTCACTAATGAGTGTGTTGAAGCCTTTAATATAATTAAGGAAGCACTAATCTCGGCACCAATCATTCAACCACCAAATTGGGAACTACAATTTGAGATCATCTGTGATGCGAGTAACTACGCCGTTGGAGCGATTCTTGGCCAACGGGTAGGGAAGGCTTTGCATTCAATCTATTACATAAGCAAGACTCTTGATTCTGCACAAGTAAACTATGATACTACCGAGAAGGAACTCCTTGCCATTGTCTATGTATTAGACAAATTTCGTTCCTATTTGCTTGGATCAAAAGTGATTTTTTTCTCGGATCACCGTGATCTTCGACATCTTTTGATAAAGAAAGAGGCAAAACCAAGGTTGTTGAGATGGATTTTGCTACTCCAAGAATTTGATTTAGAGATAAGAGATAAGAGAGGGGCCGATAATGTGGTAGTGGATCACTTGTCAAGAATTCGATTTCATGATGATGAGGGAGAGACACCAATCAATGACTCTTTCCCCGATGATATTTTGATGGTCATTCATTCACAACTTGAGAAACACACCACACCGTGGTTCGCCGACTATGCTAATTATATTGTTGGAGGAGTTCTCCCTCCGAATTTGAACTACAACCAAAGGAATAGATTCTTGTTTGAAGTAAAGAGATACTTTTGGGATGATCCCAATCTTTACAAGGAATATAGTGATGGACTTTACCGAAGATGCATACCTCAATGGGAAGTTCAAGTTGTTTTAGAAGGATGTCATTCATCACCTTATGGTGGACACCATGGAGCACGAAGAACTATTGCTAAAGTCCTCCAATCGGGCTTCTTTTGGCCTACCATGTTTGAATATGCTAGAGAATTTATTCTCCATTGTGACCCTTGTCAAAGAACCAGAAACATTTCGTAGAGGAATGAGATGCCACAACGAGGAATATTAGAGGTAGAAATTTTCGATGTTTGGGGAACTGACTACCAAGGGCCGTTTGTGTCATCTAAGGGAAACAAGTACATTCTTGTAGCCGTTGATTATGTATCAAAGTGGGTAGAACCAATAGCTACTCCAACCGATGATGCCAATACGGTTACCAAACTTCTCAAGAAAATCATTTTTCCAAGGTCCGGAGTCCCTAGAGCAATCATAAGTGATGGAGGGACATATTTCCATGAAAAGTAACTCACATCCCTTTTGGCAAAGTATGGTGTTCAACATATAACCGGCTTGGGATACCATCCTCAAACAAGCGGTCAAGTTGAAGTTTCAAATAGAGAGATCAAGCAAATTCTTGAGAAGGTTGTTAACAAGACTCATAAGGATTGGAGCATGAAGCTTGATGATACTCTTTGGGCTTATAGGACTGCCTATAAGACCCCCATAGGAGCCTCCCCTTACAAGCTAGTCTATGGGAAAGCATGTCATTTGCCAATTGAGCTAGAATACAAAGCTTTTTGGGCAATCAAAGCTCTCAACCTTGATCTCAAGCTAAGTGGCCAAAAGAGGATAATGCAAATCCAAGCGTTGAAGGAATTTCGACTACAATCCTATGAGAATGCCAAGATCTACAAGGAAAGGACAAAGTTGCTTCTTGATAAGAGAATCAAGTAAAAGGCCTTGCACAAGGGAGACAAAGTCCTTCTATTTAACTCCCAATATCGACTCTTTTCCAGGAAGTTGAATTCTAGATGGATGGGTCCCTATGTGATTACCGAGGTAGGAAAATATGGAGACTTTGAGAAGTCGGAAGATGGAAACAAATTGAAAGTCAATGCCCAAAGGTTGAAATCATATTATGAAGAAGCATTCATTAGAGAAGTCAAGGTCATCCGCCCCGGGCCTCCTCCTCCATGAGAAGATCATCAAAGAGAGAGTTTGGTGGAGTCCTCTCCAAACCACCATTTGTAAATATACTAACTCTTCTCACTTGTATTTGTAACTTTATTGCATTTTCATAAGAAGCATGATTCTTGACATGAGAGTAGGTGAGGGAGGGTCACTAACCCTTTTTGATGAATGAAGGATTTTGAAATTCAAGTGTGGGGAAGCACTCTAATCAATTGAGGAAGAAGAAGACCAAAAAGGAAGAGATTCCCACCGGCAGACCTGAGCCCGTGAGAAAAACAGGCAACCCGAGCGTCCCAGTAAGAACCCGCTCGTCTTGGGCATGTATCCGAGCGTCCTTGATACTATCCGCTCGGCTTGGGGTACCTGGAAGTTGGAGAACATGTACTGACTATGTATCCGAGCATCCCTAGTAGAAGACGCTCATCTCAGGAAAAAGACGCTCGTCTCATTGAAAATCCGCGGGTCCTGGCTACTTCAAAATCTGGGATTTTACTCTGACTATGGATCCGAGCGTCCCGTGAGCAATCCGCTCGTCTTCTGAAGCTCTGCTCCGAGGGTCCCGTGCTCGATCCGCTCGTCTCCCTACCGTCCTACTCTTCTATTTTCTCGACAATTAAAACTCCTCCCCACCACACATTTCATGACACCTCATTCTTTCTTCCTTTATAAAACATAAAAGCCCCTCACATATAACCCACAACACATCAAAAGCATCCACTTATCTCTCTAATTCAAAAACCCCCCAAAACCTAGAGTTTTCAAAAATGACCCCAAATTACAAAGATTATCCTCATATTCAAAGCCAAATTCATGATCTATTTCAAGATGAGACCAACAAGGTCCTTACCTAAAGAAAGGAGGAGAGCTAGAGTGATTGGAATTTCCTCAACTTCCCACCTCAACACTCTAAGAAGAGAAAATGAAGAAGTTGTAGATCTCTCAAGACTCAATGAATTCTCAAATATTGAATTTGTTAATGATGTCCAAAGGCTTGTCTTTCATCGTTTACTCGGTAAGGACATTCTTCCCACTAAATTTGTTTGTCATGACACCTTGAGAAAACTTGGCATCTACGATCAAACCGAGGCATTATTTGAGCTATTTAGTCTTTCTTCTATGTTCAATATGCATGAGCTCACCTATAGGCTTTTGGTTCTTGAGTTTTTGAGCTTCCTAAAGATCTCCACTTTAAACAATACAATTTGTGTGCAATTCCGTCTTGAAATTAAACCCGGATGATGACATTAGTGGAATTTACAAGTGTGCTAGGTCTCGATGTTTCGCCTACCCGAACAGCTAGACCCCAAAACTACTCTATAGCACCTCTTTGGCGAGCTTTAACCGGTCGCGACTTCACTTACATCAAAGAATGCTCGGCCTCCTAAATTCAAAACCCCATCATTTGGTGCACCTATCGATTCCTCACCGGTACACTTCTAGCCCGCCGCGACCTCGCGGTCGTCAATGAACTCGACTTTGTTTTCATGGAGTCCTACCTTAGGATACAAGGGAGGAGTGGTTACCACTTTAATGCACCCCTAGTACTTCTCAAGAAATGGGCCAAGTTTAGAAATGGAGACGATGATGGCATGATACACATTGTTAATGGAGGGTTAGTAAGCAAGCTAGCAAAATAGTTCAACCCCAACTTCAACCACAACAATGCCTACACCCCTCTCCCCGGAAAACCAAGGATCGATGAAATGTTACTCTTACAACAACATCATTGGATAGCCCTTGAGGGCTTTGAAAAAAGGATAAAATGGATCATCAAATGGAGCACCCCTATATACCTTCCTATGGAAGGATTGACAAGGATTTCACCTAGAAGGGGCCCCCTCTTTCAAGTACCATCCTACCTCAGCCCGACAAATGCAAACCGGGCTAACCAAAACCAACCTCCTACTCCACCTCCGCAACAAGAAACCCAAGCAAATGACAATGAGAAAGTTGTAATCCCACCATACCCCTTCCAATAGCAACCTTACAATCACCTGAATCCCTTCATCCTCCCTAAGGATGATTTTGTCACGGGTATACTTCAAGACATGCATCTACGGCAATATGAGGCCAATGTGCACAACTACTATGCTTTGTATCCACAATTCCACCGATTGGCCCGACAAGGACACATTAGTGAGGAGGGAATGCTTCTCTCTTGGGCCCAAATGAATATCCTCTTTCCGAATTTGGAAAATGCCAATGGTGGAGGGCATGGTCAAGAAGAAGAAGAGGGTGAAAAATCGAGTGGTGGTGATACCGTGGAGTTAAATAGTGAGGGGGTGAATTCATGGACTTTTATGAGAGTGATGCATCTAGAGAACCTTGGGATAGTGACTTCTGAGGGGATGATGACAAACTTTGAGGAATACTTCATGAGCTAGATGGAGCGGGCACGAGGCACCCATCAAGGCCAAAGTGAAGTTTTTCTTATTCCCCCTCATTTCTTTTTCATGACAAGAATTTCATGCTTTGTTAACTTGTTTTATAGTTTATTGTTCCATTTTTGTGGTGTCCTTGTAAATGTGAAGGACTATTATTTCACCTTGGCAACATTAAGGTGCTAAATTAATTGTTCCCAACAAGAAAATCCAAAATGACAATTTTAGTTTCATGCATAACATTCTTGTGCATGAACTTTCCCAATTTTTGACATTAGCAATAGTGTCTCATTTGGTTTGGGGAAGTTCAAGCATATGAATTGGGAGTTAATTCAAATTATGCTCTCCAACCAAAAAAATATTCATGCATCATATAGTATAGTGTAGTTTGCATTCACTTGTGTATGTCATATAGTTTGCATTTAGTGTAGAAATCATGCATTTTCATATAGCTTGCATAATTTCCTATCGTATTGGCCATTGAGGACAATGCTCATACTAGTGTGGGGATGGGAAATTCTAACATAACTTTTAAAACAAAAATGATAAAAATTGAGAAATTTTAAAAAGTACAAAAACATGTCTTTTTATTTCATAATCATAAAAACCATAAAAATTTGAAAAATTGAAAAACCCAAAAACATGTTCATTTCCTTTATAGTGTAGTCTTGTGTATATATTGTGTTTGTCTATCCTTTTTCACATTGATCGACTACGCCACATCCGAGACATGAGGATATTGAAAACCTCATGGTATGGTCTTTCCAATCTCCTTTTTCCTCTTTATGTTAATGACTATGTGGCATTATTTTGATTGATGCGGTATAAACAATGTGATTATAGGATTGCATTTAGATTATTTGGCATACTAGTTGGTAGAAGCATATGCATTTGAATGTATAAATGTTAGTTGCATCATGGCATATAGTTGCATTTAGGAAAATTTTGTGAAAACATCTATTTGAGAAGCTTGACAAGGGTATATAAGGCCCTTGTAGATACTTTTTCTTTTTAAGACTTTGCTTGTTAGAATACTTGTAAAACACCCTAGGATGTGTCATACTAGTATCCTTTGACCCATGGATTAAGGCCTAGTCAAGAGTACCTTGTGGTTTGATAACTCCTTGGCTAGCATTTATTCCAAGGTGACCCTTGAAACCATGCAACCATCATCCATATGCTACCACATTTTGTCATCAAAAAGGGAATGGGCACAAAAATTGCTCAAAATTTGAGTTCAAGTATTGAAATGAAAGTTTGCAAAATGCATCAAAAAGAAAAGAGGAGTAACAAAAATGAAAACTCCTATGCTTCAAAAATAAGCACCCTCACTACAAATGGGGTGACTTTGAAAATGTTCAAAACAAAATGCAAGAAAAACATAAGATTGCCAAGTGTTGAAATTGCCAAACATCAAAGAAATGGCAAGGAAATGTTCTCAAAATGTCAAATGCCACAAATTAGGGGGAAAAACAACAACGAAAAAGCAAACTCCCATATGAAACTCAAATACTATTGATCCCTTTTCCATCGTATCCACTTTTGTGCATGGTAGAGAGGGGATGACCCTTCTTCTTGTCTAGGCAAAAAGGGGAATTCCGCGATCCTCCAGTGTTTCTAACACCATAGGGAGTCTACTCTTGACGAAGGCATTTAACGATTGAGGACAAAGGTACCCTAGCTTGACACAACTTTGAGGTTATTTATTGGTATCCTTCTAGGCTTAGTAGTTTGAAAAAACCGTATCTTTGATGGAATGTGTACCCTTAGATTGCTTCCCTTGTAGATAATTTATGCCACTTAGATGATGAAAGTGACTATTTATTTTTGTAGATGCATCCATTACTTGTTTTAGGTGCTTTAATGCTTGGATGTGTCGCCATTTTGGCAAGCCCTACCTTGCCTTGCAATAAGGCATCTTACCTCATGGTTGTCTTGTTGTGAGTTGAAGGGGCGGAGTGAGACCCGCTAACTGTCTCACATCGGCTATATTAGTAGGTTAGTTTGAATAAGGGTCCTAGTTTTTGTCACCTCTTTACTCGAGACGAGCAAAGGTTCGGTTTGGGGATGTTTGATGTGACTCATATTTGAGCACATTTAGTCCCCGAATTAACCTCGTTCCTATGCTTTATAGTGCATAATTAGGTCATTTACTTCTTTAGTTTCCCATTTTGCATATTCTCCGTGATTTTGTCCCATTGGTAGGATAGGAGTGCTAACCTTGCATTTACATGGCGAAATGGAGCTAAATTGATCACATCTAATGACCAAGCATCAAAGAGAAGACGATACTAGAAGGCCTATGTAGATAATAAAGTAAAATGGGCAATGACGAAAAGGTCCTTGCATCCCTGGAATGCTCCTCGCAGATTATGAAGGAAGAAAAGAAGAAAAGCAGTCTGCCGTGGGATCCGAGCGGATCACAGACGATCCGAGCGTCATCATCTTTCACCATCCGAGCGTCCCACAGCCAAGACACTCGTCTTGCAGCAAGAGGATCCGAGCGTCTTCCCTGACTATCCGCTCGGATCACAGCCCAGAGAGCCCGTGTCAATTCCCAAGACGCATGGATCATGGCGAGGCTAGCAAAACGGAGATGCTCATTTACTTCTAGAGGAGCATTTCCTCAACTTTTCTTAAGGACTTAATAGTCATTTAAGCCCTTAGTAACCCTAATCTTTGCACTTAATCTTTAGTATAAATACCCCATTGTACTACCTAGATTAAAAAGGAGGGGGGAATAAATTAGTAACCATCTCCTAATTAGATCTTAATCATCTCAAATTAGTTGTAATACAATTCATTAATATTAATCACATCTTAATCTCTTCTTAATTTCTCTATTGTTCATCATTTATTTTGGGTAATTAGAAGATTATTTGGGTTTATTTGGAGGATTGACAACCTCCCATCAATCATCAAGTACTTCTATTATTCTTTGCTTTATTATTTGGAATCATCTTCATAGGTATAATTCTCTCTTAACCTTGTTTAATTATTGTTAATCTCTTTCATTTATTCATCATATTTTGCTTTGCTAGTATGATTGACAACCTTGTTAGCATGTTAAACTTGATAATGAGTGAGTAGTTTCCTTAACTAGGGTTAATGGGGAATTAGGGAAATCAACATGGGGAATGATTCATGCTTAATCTAATATGTTTCATAATTTATCTGCTTGCTTGTTGTGATTTCAACTTATGCACATGTTATGTTTGATGAAATACGAGCCTATGAATCCTTTCATTTTTTACCCATCACCTATCCTTTCAATGAGGCTTGTAAGCTTATACACCAACTCGAGCCCCATTAGACCATGTATATAGTTGAATAAGAAGGATTAAGTTGACTTTTAGGTGTTGTACAATCTAATCGACTCGATCCCATCACAACAATAATTGCTTGCTTATAATTTGAGAATATGTTTGTATGATCAAGTCCCATGAATCCCCTATGAACCCATGACACCCTAGTGCTTTTAATCAATTGTTCACATCTCATTTTAATCACCTTGCTGGTTTGTATTACTTTGCTTTTATATTGTTGATTAGTTTAGTTGATCTTCTATGTCAACCCAAATTGTGATACCCTAAGACGCGACCGATTACAATTAAAAATCTTACATCAATACCAGTCCCTTGGGATCTGATCTTTACTTGCCTCTTGGCTAAGAGTAATTTTTGAAGTTATAAATATTATTTTGGTTAGGTAGCTTTTAACGACGAAGTTTGAACCGATACCACTTCTCAACGCCCCAAACCTTGTTACCCATGTCATTTTAAAAACTTTTCAATCTCACTGTTATTTCTCTCACATCGATCATCATTCTTTCTCTCTCCCTTCGATCTTCACATTTCCCATGCTTCTCAAATTTGCTTCTTAATGTCCGGCTGAGCTAATTCATCAAAGATCTGACAATTGGCAATTTTGCTCCTCAAATTCTCTTCAATCGCCATAACTGAAGATTAATCCTGCAAATCTAGGTAATATTCTTATCAAATTAATAACAATTATAGTCCATTCTTACCCTAATTTGTTCATACTTTTAATTTTTTCGGATGTATTGTGCTTTTGACCCTATTTTCTATTATTTCCACCAGTTTAAGATAATTATGTAATTTTAGTGAGAATTATCTTTGTCTCTAATGTTACTTAGAATAGGATACGAATTCATGTTTTTATGTAATTAATGACAATCGTAGTCTATTGTTTTGTTATTTGTTCATGTATGTAATTTTTACGAAGATTAGCGCATAAATCAGGATTTTCATCAATTTGTGTTGCTCATTAGAGCTTTCTTGTTCGTAGGATAGACTTTCCTAGGTACAAGACTCAGAGTTTTTGCCACTTCCTATAATTGAAAGAGTTTTTGCACTGCATATAACGCTTATGACCTTATACTTGAATGACTTGATGGTAGGTATAGGACTAGAATAGCATGCAAATAAATTGTTTGTGTTGATTTCTTTATTTAGAATCCAAACCTAATTTTGTGTTACATTATTAGTATGAACGGGTTAGAATTTGAGATGACATTTCATGGTTTTGAATATTCTGTTAAAGCAGCAAGAGTCAATAAAGGAACTGAGCGTTTGAGCAAAGGTGGTCGACAATTTGTACCTATGCTTAACTCGTGTATTTAGAGTCTGTTCATATATGAACTAGTGTGAATTTTAAATTTGCTATCACGATATCAGCCTATTAATGTACAAGTACATTTGTGTGACATCATAAAGTTTAGAACTGCTTAGTTGTTTAACCAAATAGTACCTTCTTTCTCACATATACACCTAACTTCATGACCGCCACTGCATTTTGTTAAACCATTCAGGAGAACCGTCTCAAATAAATTACTTAAGATTCGCGGCGTCGAGTATTCGAGTAAATTCAAGAACTATTAAAAATTTAAGTTAGAGAGTTTCATTATCACCATTTCACGAGCGTATATTATATAGTCTCTTTAAAAGGGTTCACTCTTCCCCTTTTAGGATGTCTTTTTGTCTTTAGGTGCATGATAAGAAGTTGTATGTGCATTAAAAAGTTCTTTAGGTACATCATTCTAGTTTCAGCCATCCCTTTGAAAGGGTTCACTCTGACCCCTTTAGGGCGTCTTTTTGTTCAGCCGCCTTTCAAATAACTTCTCCGAAAAAGGGTTTAGGGTAGGCTACATGATTGGCTAATCTTACCCTAAACTCTTTTTTCGGTTTACTTAAGGACAATTTTCACACCCTAACTTAAATCCATTACCATCATAAGGGAAAGGGTTTAACTGGAATTTCATGTAATTGGATCTTGCCATTAGAATGCATGCTAGGGTATGAAAAACAGGTTAAGTAATTGCTCAAAGCGGATGTTAGTATAGCGTTCACCTCAATTATACTTTCCAATATCTTGTAATGAGAATTTATATACTAGTGTATCCTCTTTTAAAGCATATAAATCAGTGCAAGAGGTTGTACATGCATAGTTACATCATATTGGGAGTCGATTAATATATATAACCCAGTTTATAGGCAATATTGTGAGTTGCTGTTAGTTTGTCCATCCTTCCCATGTTCAAAACTCTAGTCCCTTCACTAATTCCACTTTCTTTCATCACTTGCATCTAAACTTACGATAGTCTACCATTTTACAATATACCACCATGATCAACCATACTTAAATCTTGTCAACCATAAAACCCTATTTTCTTGACCGCCTTCAAATCCTTATCATCAGTTATGATTTGGTATATCGTCATTGACCAAGCAAGACTGAGAAAGTGAGCTTATTTAGTGGGGTAGATTGAGAAATTGGGCTGCAGCGGGAGAAGGTAAAGAAGTGAGGGTTGAGGGTTGAGGGAGAAAGGAAATGGAGGGGTATGGAAGGTGTGGATTATATTCAATGACTTGGTTATGACATGAGCGTGGTCCATAGTGACTGTGAGTATGAGTAGGTAGTAGGTTGGTCCTTGGTTAAATAAGATTATATGTACATCAAATAAGGTTCTATGTGCATGAAATAAGGTTCTATGTTCATTAAAAAGTTCTTAAATTGCATTAGTTGGTTATATTAAAATACTAATTACTGTTGGTTAATTAAGGACATTAATTTTATTAGTGCATGAAATAAGATTATATGTGCGTGAAATAAGGATCTATATGCATTAAATAAGTGGGCATGAAATAATGTTGTATGTGCATGAAATAAGGTTGTATGTGCATAAAATAAGGTTCTATATGAATGAAATAAAGTTCTATATGCATTAAAAAGTTTTTCAGTTGCATTAGATTAAGAAAATTAATTTTATATGGGCATGAAGTAAGATTATATGTGCATGAAATAAGATTATATGTGCATAAAATAAGGTTCCATGTGCATCAAATAAGGGAAGTGTATCTATTACATATCTTACTAATATGTGAGAAACATTTCAATGTACTTATGTCAGTTATTTAGGCAGCCATAATCATATGATATGCCCGTTATTTCATACTCATATTTGTTTAGCGTATTTTAAAGTCTATTAGCTCAATGGTAGAGCAATGTGCAAATTTTGCATAAAGATATGGGTTCGAGTCCCATATAGGCTATTAAATCGCAAATCCAATGATAGGAACCTGTTATGATGCACGCAATACAGCACAATTATTTAGGAGGATATCATCACATTCGGGCAATGGCGCGCAGACCATGATCAGACTCAAGCGAGCAACAACAATGGCAATGAGTCAGTGTAATAGCTTTGTAATTACCAAAAGTTTAATACAAGCATTTAAAGACTAGCATATATACTAAAACTATTACCATACATGCCATACTTGAATTAAATTGGATTACCAATTACACTATTTTTCATTTATAAAGTAAAAGAAAGATTTGGTATTTCATAGCCAATATGGGAGTCGAACCCACATCTTGTGCATTGCACAATGCTCTCTCATTTGAGCTAATTGACTTTCAAAATAAGTAACAAGTAAAACGTAAATATTCATAAGGTAAAAACAACAATGATTTCATGATGATATTATAAACTGGCAACTGTGAGTCTAGCTGAGAGCTCGAAGTCTGCTGAGCTTAGGGCTTTTAACCTAGATAAAGAGTTGTCAACAATTACAAAGCACCAGTCAACGGATGATGAAGGATGGACGGAAGTTCACAGGAAGCGAGGACAACCTTCTACTACCACGAACAATGGTACAATTCCCCAACTTACAATTGATTTAGTGGATGTGCAACATGAATTGGACTTCTGGTCAACGGCTGTCTTCTATTAAGTTCTAGGAGCGAATCCTCCAGCTTCTGTCTTGGATGGGTTTGTGAGAAGGGTATGGAAGCAGTTCTCAATTGATAAGGTATCTTTCTTAATGAATGGTATATGTCTGATACGATTTCTGAAACCTGAAGATAAGGAGACTGTGCTTCAATCTGGTCCATTATTTTTTGATAACAAACCTTTTATCATTAATGATTGGAAACCGGATTCTAATTTGCGTAAGGAAAAACCTGATCATGTTGTTGTTTGGGTTAGACTGTATGACCTGGATTTTAAGTATTGGGGAGCAGCTTTACCTAAAATTATTGGTCTTATTGGGAACCCCCTCCGGTGTGACCGTGCAACTAAAGAAAGAGAGTTTCTAAGGTTTGCAAGGTACATGGTAGAGGTCAAGTTAGGTCAGCATCTGCCTGATGCGGTGGAGTTTATTGATGAGAAAGGAGTTGTGCAGGTACAGAAAGTCCATTATGAGTGGAAACCACTTGCGTGTACTAAATGTCATGGAGTGGGTCATGACATAGATATGTGCAAGAAAGCTGATGGGGTTAAGAAAACTGTCTTTATGAAGGTGTGGAGGCCAAAAGTGGTCCCGGTGCAGCCTGTACAAACTACTGCACAGGTGCATCAGCATCAGAGGAAGGCTAGTGTTGAGGGACCTTTACCAACTCTTGACCCTGCTTCTGTGGTGACACTTATGCCTTATCAGGGTACGATGCTTAATTCTATTACTCCATCTAGATTTTTGCAGAAAAGAGGTACATGATGTGTTCAGAGTGGCCCTTCCTTCTTGGAAGCTGTCAACAATTCTCTAAGGAGGAACATTCTGAACAATCTTGGGAAGGGGAGATTTTCCTTAAACAGTCAAAATGGGTAGTGTAGGCTTTTGGAATGTTAGACCCTTAATAAAGTGAATAAGCAAGGAGATGTTAGAAGATTCTTGCACCTTAATAATGTAGGGTTTTTTGGTTTAATTGAGACTAGAGTTAGAGCTATTAATGTCAATAAAGTTCAACAAAATTTAGGGTTTAAGTGGCATTTCATAGTGAATAATGATATCAAGGGTAAGGGGAGAATTTGGGTGTTATGGGATCCTTACCAATTTGCAGTAGTGGAGATTGGAATGGAGCTTCAAGTTATACACCTAAAAGTAACTCATTTGCCTTCTGGTTTTACTTGGGTAAACTCTATGATCTATGGGTGTAATAAAGACCATGAGAGGAAAGAATTATGGTCTTCTCTCATACAGCTTAAAACAGGTCTGACTGATCCCTGGCTCATCATGGGGGATTCTAATAATGTGCTACATTATAATGAGCCTATTCGATCTCCTGTTTCTATGGCTGAAGTTAGGGAGTTTCAGGATTGTGTGGATAGATGTGGTCTATATGATCTTGTGACTACTGGAGCTTTTTTTAATTGGAACAACTAACAGGATGGCAGTGCTAGAGTTTTCAGCCGTATTGATAGAGTCATGGCTAATGATATGTGGATTCTCAATGGACCTTCTGGAGCTATTAATTTTTTACCTGAAGGTTTGTTTGTTCATAGCCCATGTCTTGTTGAACTGTGGAATGACTGTACTAGGAGGAAAGCTAGCTTCAACTATTTCAACATGTGGGGTAAGGATGATAATTTCTTGAGTATTTTACAACAAATTTGGGACAAGCAGGTAAGGGGTTATATGCTCTTCCAAGTTGTGAAAAAATTGAAATATTTGAAGGCACCTTTGAAAACATTGAACAAGGAAGGGTATGGAGATATTCTCAATTCTGCTCAGGTGGCTAGCATGGTCTTAGCAGAGGTCCAATCCAGGCTACACCAGACTCCCACTGATTCTCTTGTGCAAGCTGAGGAGAGAATAGCTGCTAAAGCTTGTCATGACATTGAGACTACTAGGAATATTTTCTTAGCTCAGAAAGCCAAAGTTATGTGGATGAACTGTGCTGATGAGAATGCTCATTATTTTCACAGCCATATCAAGGCCAGAAGATCACTCAACAAGATTCTAAGTGTCAAGGATAAGACTGGCCAGGTTTGTGCTGAGACTGACACCATTCAGCAGGCTTTCCTTGATTATTATGAAGAATTGTTGGCACTTCTAAGCCTGTTACTAGAGTTTTTTATGATGTTGTAAGACATGGGAAAGTGGTTTCACAGGCCCAGGCATTGGATATGTGTAGAATTGTCTCAAAGGAGGAAACAAAACTTGCTTTATTTTCCATCCCTATTGAGAAAGCTCCTGGCACAGATGGCTTCTCATCTGGTTTCTTTAAGGATTCTTTCAGTGTCATTGGTGAGGATGTGTGTACTGGAGTCCAAGAGTTCTTCAGTAATGGGAAACTTTTGCAGCAGATTAATGTAACTGTTCTCACCTTGATTCCTAAAAAGGATTCACCTGGTTCTGTTCTTGATTTCAGGCCCATTGCTTGTTGCAGTGTGCTTTACAAGTGTATCTCCAAAGTTATATACAATAGGCTGTCTCCTACTCTTGCTAATATTGTGAGCCTTAACCAAAGTGCTTTTATTCATGGGAGGGATATTGTTGATAATATTATGATTTGCCAAGATTTGGTTAGGCTTTACAATAGGAAAAATTGTTCTCCTAGGCTTTTGATGAAGATTGATTTGAGGAAGGCTTATGATTCAATAGAGTGGGAATTTGTTGAAGACATGCTCTGTGCTCTAAAATTTCCTTGTCAAATGGTGAATTGGATCATGCAGTGTGTTTCTTCTCCTACTTACTCTATTTCTTTAAATGAGGCACAGTTTGGTTATTTCAAAGGTAGAAGGGGGCTTAGACAAGCTGACCCAATGTCTCCTTTACTTTTCACCCTGTGTATGGAGTATCTTACTAGGATACTTGCTGTGGTTACTAAGAGATCTGATTTCAAGTTTCACCCTATGTGCAAAGCTATAGGCTTGTGTCATTTAGCTTTTGCTGATGACCCGCTGCTCTTCTGTAGGGGGATAGGAGTTCTGTCAAGGTTCTTATAAGAGCCTTCCTAACTTTCTCAGAAGCATCAGGGTTAGCTATGAATCAGGAGAAATCTGAAATTTATATGAATGGTGTTCCTCCATTGGAAGCAGAAGCTATATTACATTTATCTGGTTTCCAGGTGGGGCATTTCCCTTTTAAGTACCTTGGGATTCCCATTTCTTATAAAAAGATCTCCAATGCTGAGTGCAATATTTTAGTGGACAGAATTGTGACTAGAATCAGGAGTTGGGGGGCCAAAAAGCTTAGCTATGCTGCGAGATTAGTATTGGTGAGATCAGTGCTATCCCAGATGCATAGTTATTGGGCAAGGATTTTTCTGTTGCCCAAAGGGATAATCAGCAGGGTGGATGCAGTGTGTAGGAATTATTTGTGGTCTCGGACTGATGATTTTCACAGAATTCCAGCTGTGGCTTGGGATACCTGCTGTTTACCTAAAGATAGAGGAGGATTGGGTATTTTGCATTGCCTCTTATGGAACCTTGTTGTGATAGGCAAGTTCTCATGGTGGATAGCACAAAAGAAGGACAGTCTCTGGGTGAAGTGGGTTCACCACATTTATATGAAACAATCTGACTGGTAGTCTAATCACCCCTCTATTAATTCCAGCTGGACCTGGCGCCAGATCTGTAAAGCAAGAGATGCTCTTTGCTCTGGTTTCAGTCTCAATGGTTGGTTGAACGAAGATTACTCCACTCATGGTGTGTATATTTGGTTGATTAGGGAGCATGTAACAGTGAACTGGATGCCACTGGTTTGGAACAGACTGTGCTTGCCTAAGGTTAACTTCATATGCTGGCTCTATGTGCTTAACAGGTTCATGACTAAGGAACGGTTGGTGAGATATGGAGTTATAAGTTCTGACCTGTGTGACCTGTGTGGCACTGCTCAGGAAACTCATTATCATCTGTTCTTTGACTGTAGCTACAGTCAGAGATGCCTGCTTTTGCTGAAACAATGGTTAGCTATAGACTGGAATGGGGACTTGACAATATGGATTTTATCTTGGAGATGTCGCACTTTACTAAGGAAAAAAGTAATTATGGCTGCATTGGCTACCTTGATATACCACATTTGGCAGAATAGGAACACATCACGGCATGAGGGACTCGTGCAGTATCCTGCTGCTGTCCTGAGATGGATTAAGGCTTATCTTAAGGGGAGATTCTTGCAAGTTAAGGAGAGTACCAGGCTTAGCAGTTCTTGGATTGATAACGAAGATCTTGCTTGAGTTGAGCTATCTATATTGGTGGTATAATGTATGAAAAGGCTTTGTAAGGTGTACTATCTTTTAATTAATGAGAATTCACATTTCACCCAAAAAAAGATATTATAAACTGAAAAGTTCCTTCACCTCTCTACTGAGGAACAAGGTGAGAGAACTATTGATGCTTTTCTCAATGAATCTAAATAGTTCTTATAAAGGCTCCAGAGTAAAAAGGTTATAAAGGTATGAGAGGTCATTTAATCTATGACAAGTAATTTCATCATAATTTTAATAGCCCGTTCATATGTTTTAAAAGTCGAGCAGATGTGCTACATTTATATCGCAGACACATATGGTCAGGTTGTCAACACTGATAAAGAAGCATCAAAGAATTAAACCATGTCGAGGTCATGTAAATAAGAGTGGCTGCCGCCTCATGCTCACCAATGCCTTGTCTAATCCACATAATTCTTTGACTACTCAAGCCTCATTTGATTTAAGTTGCAGTAGACTCTTAATTGCAACGAGTGCCTGTAGGACAATCGTATGATGCTAAAGTTACAATTTAGAGCTGATGATAGTATTATTTGTTGGCTCATTCAACATCTTAGGTTTACCATAAACAAAAACATTGCAAAACCTTGGGATGTAGATGGGTAAAATAAAACCTTTGGAGAGAAAAAAAAAAAGGCTTGATTCAAACATCAAAATAGTGTACCTTTTCTTGAAGATCGAGGTCGTCTGAAGATGTTAGATCACTCACCGCCTTCAAAAATATGTGATCGCTAAAAAACTTGAAAAATTTTACGAGTCTGTATCGGACGGCGGGAGTGGGGGCAAATGAGGCCTCTGACTCGGGCATGAAATTCGACAATTGCCAAATTATCTGTCTCCCAGCTAGAGATCATGATTTTTTTCAGTGCCAATTTTTCGAGGACCAACGAATTCGGCTCAACATTGAGTAAAGATTTACTTAACCGTTTCCTAATTTTATAAGTGTTGATAACAGATAGGATTCATAGGAGTGTTATATATCATCCATGAATTTTAAGGTAGAGCCTCACTACTAGTGTGTAGTAATCCGAAAAAGATGAGAATAAGGATCAAGAAGCTAAAAACATGTAAAAACTGACGACGATAAAGTGCTCACCTTCAATTGCATTATCTCAAAGATAAGGCTAAGGTCTGCTATAGATGGCTGATAACTATCCAACAAGAACTTTCCACTCCCTTTAAGCCATATTGTTTATAATTTTGAGAAGGATTATTCAATATATTCTCACCTTCTGCAGTAGATTGAGGATTTACACGGGTCGGTCAAATACAATAGCAAATATAGTATTGAAAACATAGGTCACTATATAACAGGAAAAATACATAATTAAACAAGATAAGAAAGACAGATTACTTGCACCACGACGTAGATGGAAGTGATGCCAATGCAAAACTGAGTGGATCTTATCCCGCTTGGAAAGATCAGCAGGACACCCTGAAAACAAAATATGATAGATTTAACACTTGGCCCCACATTGATGAGATGAACTTCAGTTTTGGGCAAATTCCAAGAGTACGTACTTTTTAAAAATAACATATGCAGGTAGCCCGGGCACCCTAAAATCAAACTGATAATGTACTCCCTCGATCCCATTTTTATTGTCCCCTATTTATCTTTGAAGGTCAAATTATGTAACTTTGAACTGGAACCTAATAAGCATAATAAGATAGAACAAGAACTAATATTTACATACAACAATGGAATGAAGACGAATATTTGGATTTTATTGTTTATGAACCCTAATTTACTGCATATCAACTTAGGTTAAAAACAAACTCAATCAAAGAAAATTGGCATGACCGAATCAATAAATTCAAAACAATTGAGGTAAGTTTTCAATTTACCCCAACCCTAATTTTAATTCCGTACCCTAATTATACGAATATAAAATCGAATCAATAATTCGCCAACCCTAATTTATTGACAAATTAAAAAATTCGAAACGCATTTAGTCGAAAATCAGGGAAATTAATAGAGAAATTAAACAAACCTCGTCTAATTTTGATGACCAGTGAAAGATGGTCCGATTTACATCGCCATGGATGAAGAAAGCAACAAAATATTGGTGAACTGGGGAGAGAGAAAAAGTAATTTGGTTAAACGAGTAAATGAAGGAGATTGGATAAAATATGTGGTATAATGTCAGTCATTCATTTGTTTTAGATCTAAGGGTTGTGACAGGTTCTCATGGTTCTCATTATATTAGTGGTTCTCACCGGATCCCGACCATATATATATATATATATATATATATATATATATATATATATATATATATATATATATATATATATATATATATATATATTATAACACTTTTAAAAATATTTAATTACAACGTGACTTATCAATTTAGTAACATATACGAATTCTTTAAACAGTGGAGTTGGAATTATACCTAAACAATAAGTAGCTTTTAAATGGCAATTTTTACAAAATCATCGAACGAAAACGTCACTGTACAGGAATATTCTGACCACTGTCCACTAAAATATTTATTTCTCCTAAACCGTATATTATTTAAACATGAAATAGCGGCATATGAAAGTTAACTCACAAGGCTATCACACATAAAAATTTCGTGCAAAGGTATTAAACATACAGTAAATGGCAGCCAAAACAATCAAGGATAAAATTTCGAGAAATCAACCAAATCACACTCTTCACATTTCCACGCAATTTCCTTAACACTTCACATATTAATCATACTCACACCTTCCACATACATGCCAATATACTTTCCCCATATCAACATGGTTATAAAAATGTTTAAAAGAAATCATATCACATCCCTTCTGCGTAAAAGTAAGGATATGTTCCCGTAACCGCAACCATCAATGTAAACAATAATCAAACAAGGCAACAAAACTTCAAAGACAAAATAAATAATATTCATTTTAAATTACCCCACACTGTAATATCTCTCAAGGTGACCGGTTCAAAACTGTAAAGGCCAAGTTACAAATTAGGCGCGCTTTCCTAACGGTAATAAGAAAGGCACCTAACAGTTTCTACCCGGGGTTCATTTTATTTAGACACACCCTAAGTTTATTATTATTCATTGGTTAGGCCTAAGGATCATTTTGCTCTGACTGATACCACTTTGTAACACCCTCATTTAATCAGGAGCCTTTAGCTAGACATTCCCAACTAAATAGGACTGTTACCATCTCGGTTTCCCGAGGTAGTGAATAACAAAGTACAACAATACCAAAGTACTTTAATTAAAACTTAACGATTACATATTATTACAACTTATTCAATCTAGACATAATATAAAACTTGATACAACTCGCAGCGGAATAAATAAAGTGATTACTAATCTAACTGATCTAGACAGCAACTATGATCCAAGTCAAGCTCACGTCCCAATGCTCCCAAGTTAGCTAATCTTTAGTACCTGTCAAATCTGCTCCCCATTATGGTTCATCACAGGTGTTCACGAATACACGGTCAACCACGAGGTTGAGTAGGAAACTAAACAATGAGTAAGAATAAAGCAACTTGCAATATCTACGATACACAAATAAATTCTACCTCCACAATTTCGTTCACTTCACACCATGGCACACAACCACTTCTAGACACTCAGTCATACTCCACTTTCAGACACTCAGTCATACTCTACTCATGGTGTGTATATTTGGTTGATTAGGGAGCATGTAACAGTGAACTGGATGCCACTGGTTTGGAACAGACTGTGCTTGCCTAAGGTTAGCTTCATCTGCTGGCTCTATGTGCTTAACAGGTTCATGACTAAGGAACGCTTGGTGAGATATGGAGTTATAAGTTCTGACCTGTGTGGCACTGCTCAGGAAACTCATTATCATCTGTTCTTTGACTGTAGCTACAGTCAGAGGTGCCTGCTTTTGATGAAACAATGGTTAGCTATAGACTGGAATGGGGACTTGACAATGTGGATTTTATCTTGGAGATGTCGCTTTTTACTAAGGAAAAAATTAATTATGGCTGCATTGGCTACCTTAATATACCGCATTTGGCAGAATAGGAACACAGCATGACATGAGGGACTCGTGCAGCATCCTGCTGCTGTCCTGAGATGGATTAAGGCTTATCTGAAGGGGAGATTCTTGCAAGATAAGGAGAGTATCAGGCTTAGTAGTTCTTGGATTGATAACTTAGATCTTGCTTGAGTTGAGCTATCTGTATTGGTGGTATTATGTATGGAAAGGCTTTGTAAGGTGTACTATCTTTTAATTAATGAGAATTCACATTTCACCAAAAAAAAAGATATTATAAACTGAAAAGTTCCCTCGCCTCTCTACTGAGGAACAAGGTGAGAGAGCTATTGATGCTTTTGTCAATGAATCTAAATAGTTCTTATAAAGGCTCCAGAGTAAAAAGGTTATAAAGGTATAAGAGGTCATTCAATCTATGACAAGTAATTTGATCATAATTTTAATAGCCCGTTCATATGTTTCAAAAGTCGAGCCGATGTGCTACATTTATATCGCAGACACATATGGTCAGGTTGTCAACACTGATAAAGAAGAATCAAAGAATTAAACCATGTCGAGATCATGTAAAAAAGAGTGGCTGCCGCCTTATGCTCACCAATGCCTTGTCTAATCCACATAATTCTTTGACTACTGAAGCCTCAGTTGATTTAAGTTGCAGTAGACTCTTAATTGCAACAAGTGCCTGTAGGACAATCGTATGATGCTAAAGTTACAATTTAGAGCTGATGATAGTATTATTTGTTGGCTCATTCAACATCTTAGGTTTATCATAAACAAAAACATTGCAAAACCTTGGGATGTAGATGGGTAAAATAAAACCTTTGGAGAGAAAAAAAAGGCTTGATTCAAAATTCAAAATAGTGTACCTTTTCTTGAAGATCGAGGTCGTCTGAAGATGTTAGATCACTCACCGCCTTCAAAAAGATGTGATCGCTAAAAAACTTGACAAATTTTACGAGTCTGTTTCAAACGGCGGGAGTGGGGGCAAATGTGGCCTCTGACTCGGGCATGAAATTCGACAATTGCCAAATTATCTGTCTCCCAGCTAGAGATCATGATTTTTTTCAGTGCCAATTTTTCGAGGACCAACGAATTCGGCTCAACATTGAGTAAAGATTTACTTAACCGTTTCCTAATTTTATAAGTGTTGATAACAGATAGGATTCATAGAAGTGTTATATATCATCCATGAATTCTAAGGTAGAGCCTCACTACTAGTGTGTAGTAATCTGAAAAAGATGAGAATAAGGATCAAGAAGCTAAAAACGTGTAAAAAATGACGACGATAAAGTGCTCACCTTCAATTGCATTATCTCAAAGACAAGGCTAAGGTCTGCTATAGATGGCTGATAACTATCCAACAAGAACTTTCCACTCCCTTTAAGCCATATTGTTTCTAATTTTGAGAAGGATTATTCAATATATTCTCACCTTCTGCAGTAGATTGAGGATTTACACGGGTCGGTCAAATACAGGAGCAAATATAGTATTGAAAACATAGGTCACTATATAACAGGAAAAAGACATAATTAAACAAGATAAGAAAGACAAATTACTTGCACCACGACGTAGATGTAAGTGATGCCAATGCAAAACTGAGTGGATCTTATCTCGCTTGGAAAGATCGGCAGGACCCCCTGAAAAAAAATATGATAGATTTAATACTTGGCCCCACATTGATGAGAAGAACTTCAGGTTTGGGCAAATTCCAAGAGTACGTACTTTTTAAAAATAACATATGCAGGTAGCCCGGGCACCCTAAAATCAGACAGATAATGTACTCCCTCGATCCCATTTTTATTATCCCCTATTTTTCTTTGAAGGTCAAATTATGTAACTTTGAACTTGAACCTAATAAGCATAATAAGATAGAACAAGAACTAATATTTACATACAACAATGGAATGAAGACGAATTTTTGGATTTTATTGTTTATGAACCCTAATTTACTGCATATCAACTTAGGTTAAAAACAAACTCAATCAAAGAAAATTGGCATGACCGAATCAACAAATTCGAAATAATTGAGGTAAGTTTTCAATTTACCCCAACCTTAATTTCAATTCCGTACCCTAATTATACGAATATAAAATCGAATCAACAATTCGCCAACCCTAATTTATTGACAAATTAAAAAATTCGAAACGCATTTAGTCGAAAATCAGGGAAATTAATAGAGAAATTAAACAAACCTCGTCGAATTTTGATGACCAGTGAAAGATGGTCCGATTTACATCGCCATGGATGAAGAAAGCAACAAAATATTCGTGATCTGGGGAGAGAGAAAGAGTAATTTGGTTAAACGAGTAAATGAAGGAGATTGGATAAAAGATGTGGTATAATGTCAGTCATTCATTTGTTTTAGATCTAAGGGTTGTGACAGGTTCTCACGGTTCTCATTATATTAGTGGTTCTCACCGGATCCTGACCCTATCTGTCTATATATATATATATGTATATATACATGTATATATATATATATACATGTATATATATATATACATGTATATATATATATATACATGTATATATACATATATATATATATATATATATATACATACATATATATATATACATACATATATATATATACATACATATATATATATATACATACATACATACATATATATATATATACATACATATATATATATATATATATTATAACACTTTTGAAAATATTTAATTACAACGTGACTTATCAGTTTAGTAACATATACGAATTCTTTAAACAGTGGAATTGGAATTATACCTAAACAATAAGTGGCTTTTAAATGGCAATTTTTACAAAATCATCGAACGAAAACGTCACTGTACAAAAATATTCTGACCACTGTCCACTAAAATATTTATTTCTCCTAAACCGTATATTATATAAACATGAAATAGCGGCATATGAAAGTTAAGTCACAAGGCTATCACACATAAAAATTTCGTGCAAAGGTATTAAACATACAGTAAATGGCAGCCAAAACAATCAAGAATAAAATTTCGAGAAATCAACCAAATCACACTCTTCACATTTCCACGCAGTTTCCTTAACACTTCACATATTAATCATACTCACACCTTCCACATACATGCCAATATACTTTCCCCATATCAACATGCTTATAAAAATGTTTAAAAGAAATCATATCACATCCCTTCTCCGTAAAAGTAAGGTTATGTCCCCGTAACCGCAACCATCAATGAAAACAATAATCAAACAAGCCAACAAAACTTTAAAGACAAAATAAATAATATTCATTTTTAATTACCCCACACTGTAATATCTCTCAAGGTGACCGGTTCAAAACTGTAAGGGCTAAGGTAAAAATTAGGCGCGCTTTCCTAACGGTACTAAGAAGGGCACCTAACAGTTTCTACCCGGGGTTCATTTTATTTAGACATATCCTAAGTTTATTATTATTCATTGGTTAGGCATGAGGATCGTTTTGCTCTGACTGATACCACTTTGTAACACCCTCATTTAATTAGGAGCCTTTAGCTAGACATGCCCAACTAAATAGGACTGTTACCATCTCGGTTTTCCGAGGTAGTGAATAACAAAGTACAACAATACCAAAGTACTTTAATTTAAACTTATCGATTACATATTATTACAACTTATTCAATCTAGACATAATATAAAACTTGATACAACTTGCCTCGGAATAAATAAAGTGATTACTAATCTAAGTGATCTAGACAGCAACTATAGTCCAAGTCAAGCTCACGTCCCAATGCTCCCAAGTTAGCTAATCTTTAGTACCTGTCAAATCTGCTCCCCATTATGGTTCATCACAGGTGTTCACGAGTACACGGTCAACCACGAGGTTGAGTAGGAAACTAAACAATGAGTAAGAATAAAGCAACTTGCAATATCACCGATACACAAATAAATTCTACCTCCCCAATTTCGTTCACTTCACACCATGGCACACAACCACAAGGCACACAGCCACTTCTAGACACTCAGTCATACTCCACTTTCAGACACACAGTCATACTCCACTTCTAGACACACAGTCATACTCCACTTCTAAACACCCGGTTATACTCCAGGATACACAGTCTCGCCTCAGACACACAGTTTGGATACACCCAAAACTCATCTCCCAACTCCTATAACAATCGATAATAATGATAGTCTCAATAATATAACCAACCAACATGATATAGAATAATGGCATAAGACAGAAAATTCAGCAAGATAATAAAAGACCGCTGTAAACAGTTAAACACATCCTTCACAAATCCACCACCTCATACATTTAATTCATCTTTAGCAATAACAGAAATAAAACCAGATTGAGTAGTTTCCTACCTGATCAACAAATTCTGCAATCAATAGCTCAAGCAAATCCAAACAATAGTATCTTTAATAGACCGTCACCTAAACATAAGTAATTATAATTTAATTATTAATTATTTAATTCATTATATTAATTATTCAATTATTCAATTATATTTTAATTATATTAATTATTCCCCGTTTAAATTGTTACTACATAAAAACTCGTCTTTAAACAAATAAATACTACAGACCCTCACCTAATCATCTGTGAAAACACGTGAAAAACAAAACACCAACACCAATACACATTCACGCACCACCGAGTTCAACCCCTTCCTTTAACCCACTTTTCACAACACCCCTAGCCACCTTTGGTACCACCCTAGCCTGCACCACGGCACATCCCAATGACCACTAATCACCAGCCTAGCCATCCCCTACAACCCGAAAACTCACGCCCTAGCAACCTAACCACAACATCACCAATACCGAAAACCCGACATACAACTCAACGTTTACTTATGACCACCACCACTACCAACCACCACCGTCCCCCACCGTACATAGCACCACCACACATGACAACCTGTCCACGCCCTAACCATACGACACCTGCAACAACCATACCACCCCGTGAAAACCAACTCAACCCGACACCACCCTCTACACCAAACCACACCACCTCTGGCCATCACCGTCATCACCACTAACCAACGGTGGTTTCAGGGGTGGTCCTTATTCCTCTCGACCCATCTGCAACACCACAGAAACCACCAAAAGCCGACAGCAACAACAACAAGCAATCACCCCTGTTTTTGCGTTTTCCGGCCAAACACCACACGAACCACCAACTCCGACCACCACGACACCACCACGGTGGTCGCCTCACGGCCTAGGTCATAACCCACCTAAGCCCAGGTCAAGTCAGGTCCGTTTATGGGTCCAAATTGGGTCGAAGTCCACTGCTCCCCTTTTTTGAACCTGCATACACAGCCCTCGAAAACCCTTCTGCCACTGCCACCCTACGCCTTCCCTGACACCACCACCATACCCAATCCAACCCTTACAATCCCATTTACCACTTCCCAAAGTTTGGTCTGATTCCTTTAAGGTTTGGGTCAGTTTCAAAGCATCTTATGATCGGTTATTCATTCAGCTTAATAAGAAAATAAAAACGAGGTTAGAAGTTGTTACCTTGAATTAATTAACGCTTGCTAACTCCGTCACCAAGACTTTCTTAATATCCTTCTCTCTCTTTAATGTAAACTTTCAGATTATAATTATGGAGAATATAGCTTTAGGGTAGTCTTCTTATATAGGAGAAGGTATGAGAATCCTTTCCTTATTCGATAACTTGTTTTATGGAAAATTCTATTATTATTATTATTATTATTCATTATTAATATTCATTATTATTATTATTCGTAACTCAGAATAACAACCCGACTCATTTATCTGGGTACACCAAATACACGGCCCAATGCTTATAAACAATACTATCTTTATTTCGTATTTATCGTCTTATTCTGCTTCAATTATTATTAATTCCATTAACTCTATTATTATTTATTCGTAATTATTCGAATTACAAAACTTAATATATATTCATATCATAAAATTACGGGGTATTACAATATTCCCCCCTTAAAATGAACTTCGTCCCGAAGTTCGCCCATTACTACTATAACAACAATTATAAACATCTACACAACTGAGCACTATCCAACTCTACGATTATCAACTACGCCAATCTCATCAGAAGATGTCACAGTAATAACTCGAAACATTTGTAGTATCACATTCCGTCCCCTTAAAAATAAACTTCGTCCTCGAAGTTTGGAATATCAAAAATTGAAAATAATTAAACCATTTATTGTAACCTCACAAGAACATGTGATACACAATGTAACATAAGACAAGTATTTTTTTTTTTCTCAACAGAACATCGATTGATGGATAAATGAATAACAACAATCTTCGAATTAATTTAGATTCATTACTTGCGCGTTTATTTCTCACTAACGAAGTCTAACTTAACATGGATGCAATTAATGTAATTATATATATGGCTTAGGGAAACACGTTCCGCATATCACTAGACATGTCATTCTACTACACATAATTTACAACATCAAAATATTAATGTGCAAGAGATAAGAAACAAACCTTACATTTTTCAAGGATAATAAAAACATGTTACAGCTTCCAAAAATCATTAATAATCAAGTCAAAAACTCATAAGGTCAATTTATAATGCATTTTACAATTTATTTGGTCGAAACAGAAATTTTACAGCAACTTGTCAAAAACTTAGGTCAACGTGAAAAAATCACCATAAAATGTCAAAATATTGTATTACAACGTGACTTATCAATTTAGAAACATATACGAATTCTTTAAACAATGGAGTTGGAATTATACCTAAACAATAAGTAGCTTTTAAATGGAAATTTTTACAAAAACATGGAACGAAAACGTCACTGTACATGAATATTCTGACCACTGTCCACTAAAATATTTATTTCTCCTAAACCGTATATTATTTAAACATGAAACTAGCGGCATATGAAAGTAACTCACAAGGCTATCACACATAAAAATTTCGTGCAAAGGTATTAAACATACAGTAAATGGCAGCCAAAACAATCAAGGATAAAATTTCGAGAAATCAACCAAATCACACTCTTCACAATTCCACGCATTTTCCTTAACACTTCACATATTAATTATACTCACACCTTCCACATACATGCCAATATACTTTCCCCATATCAACATGCTTAACAATGTTTAAAAGAAATTATATCACATCCCTTATCCGTAAAAGTAAGGTTATACTTTCCCCATATCAACATGCTTATAACAATATTTAAAAGAAATCATATCACATCCCTTCTCCGTAAAAGTAAGGTTATGTCCCCGTAACCGCAACCATCAATGAAAACAATAATCAAACAAGGCAACAAAACTTCCAAGACAAAATAAACAATATTCATTTTAAATTACCCCACACTGTAGTATCTCTCAAGATGACCGGTTCAAAACTGTAAGTGCCAAGGTACAAATTAGGTGCGCTTTCCTAACCGTACTAAGAGGGGAACCTAACAGTTTTCACCCGGGGTTCATTTTATTTAGACACAGCCTAAGTTTATTATTATTCTTTGGTTAGGCCTGAGGATCGTTTTGATCTGACTGATACCACTTTGTAACACCCTCATTTAATCAGGAGCCTTTAGCTAGACATTCCCAACTAAATAGGACTGTTACCATCTCGGCTTCCCGAGGTAGTGAATAACAAAGTACAACAATACTAAATTACTTTAATTAAAACTTAGCGATTACATATTATTACAACTTATTCAATCTAGACATAATATAAAACTTGATACAACTCGCAGCGGAATAAATAAAATGATTACTAATATAAGTGATCTAGACAACAACTATGGTCCAAGTCAAGGTCACGTCCCAATGCTCCAAAGTTAGCTAATCTTTAGTACCTATCAAATCTGCTCCCCATTATGGTTCATCACAGGTGTTCACGAATACACGGTCAACCACGAGGTTGAGTAGGAAACTAAACAATGAGTAAGAATAAAGCAACTTGCAATATCACCGATACACAAATAAATTCTACCTCCACAATTCTGTTCACTTCACACCACCGCACACAGCCACAAGGCACACAACCACTTCTAGACACTCAGTCATACTCCACTTCCAGACACATAGTCATACTCCACTTCTAGACACACAGTCATACTCCACTTCCAGACACTCAGTCATACTCCACTTCCAGACATACGGTCATACTCCACTTTTAGACAGTATTGACTTATTCCGTCATAGTGACTGGATGAATGGAAAAGGTGTAAGGGGTCGTGTTTCTAAGGATATGTCACTTGACATGCAACATAGAACTCATACATACGTTCTTTTTAACGATGATTATGTCCAACCTTACAGTATGGAACACCAGCGTTACCTTTGGGAAAAACACCCTCATAAGAACGAAAGGTGGTATGAAAATGAGCATTACAAGCAATTTAGTGACAGGTTTAAGGATATTATTTACGATGATGACAACCCAATTGATGATTGCTTACCCAGTCTACGACATCTCGCTTTCGGTCCTGATGCTCAGGCAACTTTTTATAGCGGGCATGCGATCAATTGATATACTTTCTACACCCGCATTCAAGATTAGGCAAGCACAATGCAAAACAGTGGAGTTTCCGTAGATTATCAGGCAATATACTTTGCTAGTTCAAAGGATAAAAATTCTATTTTGGGTACAATGCAATATTATGGAGTTATTCAAGAGATATAGGTTTTGGACTACATGGATTTTGAGATACCTCTATTTCGATGCAAGTGGGTTGACAACAACAATGGTTTTACAAAGGATGATTTAGGGTTCACATTAGTAAATTTGAAAAGCTTGGAAACCAGGACGATCCTTTTATATTAGCGTAACTAGCAAAACAAGTGTTTTATGTTACCGATCCTATGGATACGAAGTGGTCAGTTGTTCTGTCTTGCCATAGCCGAATTCCAGATGATGCAGACGTCGAATTTTAAGGACTTGATCACAGTGTTATATTGCAATTTGGTAATAATGTCGAAAATGTTAACATTCCAAACATATATACACGAGATGATCATGATGAAGGTATTTCGGTTAATGAAGAGACTAGCAAATCTAAAAAAACATTCCCGGCAGCTGTGAAAATATCAGCAATCCAAACAAGATATTTTACATCATTGTGTAATTATTGACTTGCTGTTATATATCAAAATGTTGTTGTAAACTTTTTCTACTGTTACAGCGGGTTAAGGAAAGTCGTACCAAATGATGCTTTATTTCATGGCGGTAAAACCAAATAAAATGAAAAATAAAATACAACGGTTATACCTAAACCGTTGTTCAGGACGTATATAGTTAAAATGGTTCAGGCCGTTGTTATCTATATAAAAATGATGCTTTATTTCTTGGCGGTAAAATCAAACAAAATGAAAAGATTTAAGACAACGGTTATTTCTAACCCGTTGTAGATTGATACGTGCTTTTTATATAGTCTTTTTAGCCTATTTCAGCACGTATTTCTATGCATTCTTATACTGTTTTTATAGTATTTTGCCCCGAATTGGCTACTTTGGTTCGTTTTGTCCATTTTGTAGAAATGAACGCGAAAGTAGTGGAATCGTACCCTTTTTCGTCCTTTTTGCATGCATTTAGAGGAGACGGGATTTTTTTCCAGAGTGAGATACTACGTTTGGAAGCGTCGTGGCACAGATTACGAGGCATTTAGGCGCGGACTTGAGCTAAAATGAAGACAAAGAACTCGATCGAGCAGTTTTACCACTCGATCGAGTGGTTTTTACGTCCCAGGATGGTCGATCGAGTGGTTTTCCACTCGATCCTTAGCTGCAGAAAGATGGGTTACTCGATCGAGTAACTTTCTACTCGATCGAGTAGATTTGCTGAGGTGTTTGCTCGATCGAGTGGTTTTAATCCACTCGATCGAGTAGTTTCGCTATTATGGGCTTCTAAACAGCATGTGTTATGTTTATTTTGCTACTTAATTACTTTGCTATTTAAGAACGCTTTACTAGGTCATTAGGATCTACCTTTTGATTATCTAAACTTTCTACTGTAAACTTTATTACGTTGCTTTCCTCTTCACTGTAACCTTGCTCTCGGTTTGTTTTCACTCGGATTTTGTGTTCTTTACGCCGGATTCGCTTGATTGTAATTCCTTTCTTATTTCCTTATTAATAATTAATCATTGTTTGCTTTAATTTCTTGTTTACTCCATTTAATTCTTTTTGCCCTAATTTCTCTTTTATGCAATTTTATTGTTATTTCATAATGTTTACTGCTGGGAATTTATCTGTGGTTAGTTTAATTAGCGACATGAGTAGCTAAACCCCTTTCATGTTGGGATTAGGGGATCTGCGGTTGGAAAGTGACGATGTAGTAGATGAAACAGATGAATTGATTACAAGGCTCTGTCACCATAGCAATTTAATTGTATTTATTCGACTTAGTTGAGTGCACACTTCTAAGTTAACCTTTAATCTGGCTAAAATTAATCCTAGATCGAAAGATTGGACTAAATAGGCCTGCTATGAACAATAGACTACCATGACGAGAATGAAAGTTAAGTTAGCGGTATTTTAGGATAGAAAGTAGACCGAAAGGACCTTTCAACATCTGTCTTACATTAATTCGTCTGAGTCATTTACAGCTGAGTCACTGGACTACCGTAGTGAACCGAAATCCTGACATGTCCCTCTCTATCTGATAGTTTTATCCTTATTTCTCTGCTTTTATTGCTCTTGCCTTTATTTCTCTTTCCTTCAAAACTCGTAGTTAGATAACAATTCAAACAACCCCCCCCCCCCCCATTTGTGACCAAATAGACGGACCACTACAGATATCTTGCCTCCCTGTGGAGATCGACCTGACTTCCCTAGCTATATAGTTAGTTTAGTTAGTTTATTTTTGACAGGTACACGACGGGACGTGTCAAATTTTGGCGCCGTTGCCGGGGAGGCAATTGCCCTATTTGTTTTCGTTCCGTTTATTTTATCCGTCTCAGGGAATTTCTATTCCTTGAGGCCGTTCTTATTATTTTCTTTCAGTGTTGTTTATGCCCGGTGTCGACGGGTTTGAATTAGTTTCAAATGATTGAGCCAGAGAGACTATTCAGGCATAGACTCCGTCTGCAAAGGAAATCACGAAAGGAAGACTTGAGTACTTTCGAGCCAGAGCTACATCACTCTCTTTTCAAAGACAGTCCGATTTCTACAGTAAAGATGCCAAAGCTTTCTAGTCATTCAGTGCCTAAAGCATCCTCTATTCCGAAAGGTTTGAATCTCCAGACCGAGGATGGGAATACATTCGACATCCGTCCTTCTTATATCAATCTGGTGGAGATAAATATTTATAGAGGTGTGGCAGGTGAAGATCCGAGGAAGCATATGGAGACCTTTACCGATTACTGTTCTAGTATCCCCGCCACTAAGGGGCTAACTCAAGACAAGATTAAGGAGGTTCTATTTCCTTTCTCTTTAGCTGATTCAGACACTGGGACTGGCCGATCGACTTGACCGCACAAACACACTGGGGTTCTGATTGGGAGTCTCTTGCTCTTGCATTTTACAAGAGATATTTCCCTCCACAACGCACCAACCTGCTGAGGGCCAAGATTACCAGTTTCAGACAGGCTCCCGATGAAAGTTTCTATGAAGCATGGTCACGATTCAAGAAGTTGGTGAGGTCTATTCCTCACCATGGTTTTGACCCATGGTTTCTAGCTAATCAGTTCTACAATGGGCTGTATGATGACCACAGAGCCATACTTGATGCGGCATCTAGTGGGAGATTTCAGGAGAACACCGATGATGATAAGGGGTGGTCTCTTATTGAAGAGATAGCTAATCATAATGCTTAGTATGGAAACCCGAGGGATGGGATTAGGACAGTTCATGCAGTTGATAAGCAGGTTTTGGCTCAGCTGGAGACCATGACTGCTAGATTTGACAAGTTGGAGTTACAAGCTGCTGGGGAGCCTCAGACGGTTCATGTTCTTATTAGAGGAGAGACCGTTTCATGTGAGAGATGTGGGGGTAATGACGGCCACACTGCTGTTGGCTGTCTTGTAGAGAAGGAACAAGTCCTTGCCTTTCCGCAATATAGGCAAGGAGGAGGTTCCTATTACAATAATCAAGGGGAAGTCCATCCCAATTTGAGGTGGACTAGTCAAAATGTGCTCAATCCTACACCTCCTCTGCACCAGCAGCAGCCTTATGTTCCTCCACATAAGAATCAACAAGGCTTTCAGAAGCCTCCTTCCTTTACTCCTCCTAACCATGGTGCATCCTCTTCCGGTGGGGTGAGTGAAATTGGTGAGCTTAAGTCTATGTTACAAGCTTTTACAAAGCAGTTTCAGCTGAGTGATCAACAGAAAGATGCGTCCATAAAGGCACTTGAAACTCAAGTTTCCCAACTAGCCATGAATCAATCCTCAAGAAAGCAGGGTCAATTACCGACTCAAAATGAGAAGAATCCACACGAGACGGTAAACTTGATAAATCTGAGAAGCGGTCGTTCTTATGAGGGATCGAAAATACAAAAATCAGACCCGAGGAGAGCTGTAACTGATGATGAACAGTGTTCTGTCGAAGAAAGTGAGCTCACGGCAAAGCAAGTGCTCGATCGACTGGTTTCAGGTGGTCGATCGAGCAGATTTGGGGATGAAAGTGCTCGATCGAGTGATCAAGGAAATGGTACTGGTCGATCGAGTAGTTTTTCTACTCGATCGAGTGAAGAGCAAAATGGAGTTGCTCGATCGAGTGAAAATTTCACTCGATCGAGTGATATTATTGAAGATTCTACTCGATCGAATGGGTATATTGGTCGATCGAGTATTTTTGATGATGGGAAGCTTATTTGAGAGCCTGCTAGTGCTCGTTTAAGCGATAAATCACCGGAAAGACCTCGTTCGAGAGGTAAGAAGCGTCCAAAGGATACAGAACTTGCTCTGGAAGATACATTGGAAGAGAGAAACAAGGGACTCGAGATACCTATCACGGTTCCCTTTCCGAGGCGTCTGTAGAATACTAAGGCCAATCAACAATTCGGCAAATTTGTCGAACTTCTGAAAAGCTTGGAAGTTACTGTGCCGTTCACTGAGTTGCTGACAAAGGTACCCTCTTATCTCAAGTTTATGAAAGAAATTTTATCGAGTAAGAGGAGTATTAGTGATAGTGAGACCGTAGCTTTGACTGAGGTGGGGTCAGCCCTATTTCAAAATAAGTTACCTCCTAAGCGATCGGACCGGCGCTTTTCAATTCCGTGTCATATCGGTAACTATTTGATTGATAATGCGCTATGCGATTTAGGCGCTAGCGTGAGTGTCTTACCGCTGTCTCTGGCTATGAGACTTGGTTTGACAAAGCTGAGTTGCACTAACATGACAGTCCAGATGGCTGAGCGCAGTATATCACGGCCACTAGGCATAGTAGAAGACGTACCTGTGATGGTCAGGAGGTTCTTTATTCCCGTTGATTTCGTTGTCTTAGACATCCCCGAAGATGCACACACCCCTATTATTTTAGGGAGACCATTTTTGTCTACTGCCCGTGCAGTTATGGACGTCGGGGGAAAGACTTTGACCTTTCAGGTAGGGGACGAGGAGCTGATTTTTCATCAGTCTAAGTCCCGGAGGGCTCCCATGCAAGCTCAACCTTGTAATGCTCTCTCTTTTATTGATCCTATTATTGACACTCCAGTTGAAAATTTGGAGTATTGTGCGGCAATTGTTACCCCTCCGCCTCAGACTGAGAGCAAAAAGGAGGAAAGTTCGTCTGTTTTCCTTGCTGCAGTGCGGATGAAAGCAATGAAGGAGTGTCAAAGGATGTTGTGCAAATCATCAATCAAATTGGAAGTAAGGATGCTAAAGATGGTGATAGAGGAGCAAGGATGAGGAAAGTTCGTGCCTATGTGGATGTGAACTACTCCCCTCCTACCGTTTCAAATGATAATTCATGCTCATGGAAGCTGAAGAGGACAATCAACGTTCTTTGAGATGACGTCCTCCCGGTCAGGAGCCCTTCAAGGGGCTACTGAATTGCATTGGGAATTAAACGGGGAAATGCCCCGTGTAACACCTTGTAATAGATAATTTTTGAATTTTCCGTTGAATTTGTTTTATTGCTTTTATTAGGACAATTAGTTTATAGACTGTTTTTAGCATAGATTTAAGACTATAGACTGTTTAAATGCGTATTTGGTATGTTGGGATATTTTTGCACGTGTTTTTATGCAGGTTTGGGGAAGTTTTACGCATTCCAAGGGAAGAATAGACGAAATTCAAGAGCTTACGCGAGAAAAGAGCTCGATCGAGTGAAAAAATGGTCGATCGAGTGTTTCCTTTAGTCGATCGAGTAAAGCAATAAGTGGGACTTCTCGATCGAGTAGAAATCTACTCGATCGAGCAACTGGGCCATCAAAAGTCCTCGATCGAGTGGTTTAAGACCACTCGATCGAGTGAAAATGCACAGGACGCAGGGAGTTTTCCTTAAACTCTCTTGTTTTGTTTTTCTAATTCATTTTTCCCCTAAATTTCGACTAACCCCTTCCCTATTTGCGACACAAACTCCCCCAAATCCTCATTTTTTCTTGCTCAATCACCAAATCCGCCTCCTACAATCTATTGCTTGCTAATTAATCTCTCAAAACCCCTTAATTTCCCCCTTGATTGTGCTCGTTTACACGGTTTTTAAAGCGGGTTAAGGTTTGCGGTTTTTCGATCGAAAAATCGCCTTTTCTTGCTTGTTCTTTGAAGATTAATTGCTTTTGTAGGATTTATATCATCAAGTAAGTGATTCCTTCATTATCTATGCATTTTAATTTCGATTATTTTGAATTTTATGAGAAAAATTGGAATTAGGGTTTGAATATCCATTTTTGGTCGAATTTTTCGACTTCACTTGTCTTTATTGGCCCTTACTTGTCTTGCTTGATGATCTATCCCCTTTCCTCGCTGTTGTTGCATGATTAATTCGATTATTGTGCAAAATTTCGCGATTAGGGCTGTTCAGTCAAGTTTTTCGACTGTCAGACGGGTTTGTATGCTGCCATGATTTAATTAACCTCAATTGTTGTTAATTGTTGCTGTCGTTACCTGCTATCCCGTTCCCTATCGCTGCTTGCATACTGTAATTTGGAATTTTTGAGGAATTGCTGGGAATTGTATGCTGTAAGTCGAAATTTTCGACTGGTAGGGGTTTCACATGTTGTTTCTGCTGGTTTCTCGTGCTGATTTTAGCCACTATTAGCCGCTGTTTCTTATCATACCCCTTACCCCTTGTTACAGGATGGACTCTAGCTCTTTACCCTTTACTAGTTCGTCCTCCAGTCCGTCTCTGTCTGAGACAGTGGCCCCTGCTGTTGCCACTGTCTCCACTTTAATGACTACTGCAGCCCCAGTGTTCCTAGTTTCAGCTGCAGGTACAATCTTTGCCCCAGCTAGCTCTTCTACTAGCTCAGTTCAGGCTGCCACTTCCTCTACGGTCACCACCACTGCTAGTACTGCTGCTAGTTCTTCTTCGGTGGTGGCCATAGCAGCCACTACTCCTACACCAGCCACTACTTTTACTCCTGTGGTGGACTCGCCAGCAGCCGCAGCTACTTTTAGAGCAGCCTTGGTCCCTCACACCGTCTCTGGACGGGCTACTACTTCGTGTTCAAGAGGCCGGGGTCGTAGACAGTCTCGTTCTGCGCCAAATTTCCGACCACCTCTACTTCTCTCGTTTCGTTGTTCGCTTCTATACAGCACGATCCACGGTCAGGGGACACTTCCCTCGACTCGCACCTAGATTATCCGCAGGTACATTTTGTTAACGCTTTCCATCGTACGAAATTTTATAACCTGCTAGGCTGTGTGCATGTTCCCTCCCGTTTTCTAGAGAAAACGACACTTGTGAGACTCGGCATTTACGAGTCGGTTTGTGACTTACTACGGGCCACGAGGATGGCCGGGCTCATCACTATGAGCGGTCGCACTTTTCTGGAGCTGAGCCTCAAGTTTCTCAGCTCCTTTACCTTCTCCTCAGGGGCACACGATGCTGACCCCGATAGTTCTTCAGTGTCCTTCCGGTTGTTTAACCGGACTTTTCCGATGACCTTAGGGGAGTTTGGTAGGTTACTTGGCCTTACTTCTACGGGCGCGATTGCCGCCCCTAGGAGGGTCTTCCGTCAGCTTTGGAGGGCCCTGGCCCACACCACTTTTCAGGAGCGAAAGCTCCAACAGGTCCACCTCCCCGATGTCCGTTGTTTTCTTAGATTGATGGGGAGCACTATTTTCGGACGAAAGGAGCCAAACAACATCACAAACACCGAGCTCTCCATCCTGGGCGGTTACCTCAACATCGACTGTGAGGGTCCCTTTACCCTCAACATAGCTTACTTGACCGCCCAGTACCTTCAGAGCCAGGGGAAGAAGGAGACGAGAACCATCGCCTGCGGTGGCATAGCCACCATCCTTGCCCATTCCCTCATCCCCGTTTGGCCTCGTGACTTGCAGTACCTCTAGGGAGAGAGGCTACTGAGTCTGGATGCCATACTTTCTCAGCATTGGCTTACCCCAGACTACCAGACATGGAAGATAGACGGCTTCCTGTCTGTAGACTTACCTTGTGAGACTCTCCCCCGTCTAGAGCCTCTTCCTACTGTTGCTAGGGGTGCCCGCCTGCCACCACTGCCTGACCTTCACCTTCCACGCTGACCACCTCCTGATGCACCCGCCGCTAAGAAGCGGCGTCTTGAGACCGGAGAGGGGTCCACACCTTCAGGGAGTGCCCAGCCTTCCACGGCTACTCCCATACCGACCCCTACTCCCACTACTACTACCACTCCTACTCCCACTGCCACTGACCAGACACAGACTCTGTTGGGGCTGGTGTCCTTTACAGTTAGTGCAAGGACTTATAAATCTCTAAAAGGATCAAAGGGTATACTTTTGTATCATAATCAGTTGGTCCACGTTTATCAATAACGGTTGGCTTGCTAGATAAGTTTGACGTTATTGTCATTCTGATGGCGGTGATCAACGGTCCCTAAAAGTCACACCTATAGGATACGTTTGAGAGATGTGACGGTATGAAAATACAGTCATGTAGATGCCAAATTTGACTAACCAGTTAGTCTGAGTTATTTGACTAATAATTAGTCAAAATGTGATGTTGAGATATTTTATTTAATACGGATTAAATAATAATGGCTAAGGCGAATTAAGCAGTTAATTCGTAAATTGAATATAAGCGTTTTATATTTAATTAAATGTATATTGAATATAATTATACAATATCGTCTTTGTCGGACATGTATTAATGTTTCAACTAATCCGTATTATTAGTTGATGCTTTAATAACCGATAACCGATGACGATTTATAACAAAACCGCGTCATATACATTTTAGCGATTTGCGAACCGGACCATGAGCTAAAACTAAAAGGAAGTGGAAGCCCAATTCCCAAGGGGGCTCACGGTTTGGCCGGCCAAGAGAGAACAAAAGAGAGGCTTTCTCTCTTTTGTAACTTAATCAATCATTTGTGAAAAATAATTAGAGTTTTGGGAGAACATTTCCTCTCTAAACCTAGATCTCTCATCTAAAGAAAACTCACAAAATAATCCTATCAATATTGCAAGGCAATTAGAGGATTCATTCTAGCACAAGGGCATTTCTCAGACGATCTTGGGTGCATCATTTAGGAGGAGATCTACTTTGATCTCTCATTGCCAATTTGCACTAGGACCGAAGGTTAATTCTTAATCTTTATCATTTCATTGTTGTTTTTCGTTTATGACTATAAATTGCATATAAAATTTGCGTTATAATCCTATGATTAAAGGGTTTTATACGGATATTACCCCACAAGTGGTATCAGAGCGAGGCCACGTAAATTTTCTATGTGTTTTTCATTAAACGGAATTGAATTGATAATTTTTTGGCTTGGAAAACCGTGAGGCAGCAGCCATTTGGTCTCGGAAAAAATTTTTTTTTGCTGCGTTTTTCTTGTCTTGGGATCCGTGTCATGTTTACACGTGATGGTTGTTGTTTGTTTTGTTTTCATTTTGATCATTGCATATTGTTTTGTAATCGATAATTCATTGCAATATGTTAAAGATCTATCGATTGTTGACATAAAATTTCGTAAGGCAATTTTTTTTGTCTCGGCTGGTTTATTTTTTTTATACACGGCCTGTTTTGTTCATTGGAAATCGTGCCTTGTGACGATCTCTTGTTTTGTTTTCGATTTGTTCTTTGCGTATTGTTGTTTTAGACGATAATTATAACAATATGCGAAGATCATGTCAATTGTAATTTTGTTTTAATACGGATTATGTTCAATTTACAATTGGTTTTTTACAAATCGATTTTGTTTGCATTGATGAGGCTCTCGTTTTTTTTATTGAGCCGTTTATTTTTTTGGCCTTTTGATGCTCTCGGCATTCAGCAAGAAGAAAAAAAAAAAAAAAATTTCCTGGGTACTGTTCACGCCCAGCAGTGAAGAAAAAAAAAAAAAAATTTCTGTTTTGTTTTTTTTTTTCGGCCAATTTTGCATAATACTGATTTATGCACTCGCTTGATAGTGAAACGGTTCACCCACGAACAATTTAGTTACTTTAAAACGATTTAAAGTAACGGATTATCACGGATTAAAATTAACTTGACTAAAGCGGTTTTGTCACATAATTTTAATCATTAAAGGTGGTTTGGATTAAATTTGACATAATTACAGAATTATGTCACGAATAAATTTAAATTTTAGTTGATGCATTTTTTATCATTATTTTGATTATTTTGAATGTTTTTAATTATGTATTTATTTATTTTTGCAAACGGTTGTAACTTAGTGTGGCCTTAGTAGAACGTGTTACCGTAATGATGGAATACGGTCTTGGTTGTATTTTGAGATCTCGTATCTCCCTTTTTTATTTCTTTTAATTACAGTTTTATTTAGAATGTAAATAGGTTTATATTTTGTAAATTTTAATTGTAATTTTGAGAAGACTAAAGAAGGAGATCGGATGCTCACTCCCGCTGCATGGACAAAGATGGAACATCAAAACAAGCTTTTCGGGTCCAACGGTGGATTCCAAAGTTGTATTATGTTATTTTTACTAGGATAGGCCACACTAGGAATTTTTATTTACGTATTGCATTCATTTATTTATTTTCATGTAATGATAGTATGCATTATTTTCCGCCTAAAAACCAAACCACCTAATAATTGCATGAAAACTGACTCATATAGAGGTCACGCGTTAGTTTTCTATGACATTCTTATGTCACACGATCATTTTTAAGCCATCATCTAAATTAATTCATTCACGCAGTTGCTAGTTATTCGTTCACTTAAAATGAATTGAAACTTAGTTGATGGGATCTTCCTCGTATAAACCAAAATTGAGAATGGTCTTTATAGGTCAAACTCCAATGAGTCTCTTCTTCGTCGGTAGGCATAATATGACCCCTTCTACGTCGGGTAAGTTGGAACCGATTGACCTGTTTTATCTCAACGCTATGGTCACTCGTACGATCCTGTGATCATGGTGGACTATAGATAGGATTTACGGAAATCTATCGACCAAGAGTTCTTACGGAAGAATTAGCTAAACAGTTGGCTTATCAATTTACAGAAATTGAGTCTTGGGATCACTTGTATTATTCTTGAGGGAGATCAATTATGCAAGTGCATTGAGTCTACACGATTAAAATGAATTTTTAATAGACTTAAATCACCTCGATGAGTTGCTTATTTCGTTTTTGTTTTTCTTTTTCAGTGTAGAACACGCATTTTAAACTCGCTAATAACTTAATGGTGGCATCCTCGATGACCCAATGCCAAGTGCCACATTGGACCGTGAGTCCTGGCTTCGGATCTTCATGAATCGGATGAATCGGTCTACTAGATCAAGAATGATGGATCAAACTTCGCGGACCGGGAGGCGGCATTACGGAATGCTTTGCCACCGCCGACGGGAAGCTCAAGTATCTAATCGAGCCCCTCCCGCCAGCCCCCAGGTCCCACGGCTCGAGTTAACGAGGTCTCCACGTATAGCGACTTCGTCATGGAAGCGGGTGCGATTAAAAACGTACTCATTTTTGCAATGGAATCCAATTTGCAGAAACGCTTCATAGCCCAAGGTGCAAACAAGATTTTCACCACGCTCACTAAGGAATTCTCGAAAGCACCGAGAATCGTGACCTATGAGCATACCACTCGCTTCTTTGATGCGAGACTCCAGAAAGGCCAACCGGTTAGCCCACACATTCTCAGCATGATTGAGAATGTCGAGAAGCTGGAGACGCTTGATTGTAAAATCAGCGAGAACATTGTGATTGACCGCATGCTTCATTCACTCCACGATGGTTTTGCGCTCTTTAGAGCGAATTATTATATGAATGATTTGAAGAAAAGTCCCCATGAACTGCACTCCCTTCTCGTACAGACCGAGAAGGACATGAAGTTCAGTGGGAGTATGAAACAGGATATTCTCGTTGTGTCAAACAAGGGCAAGGGTAAGGGCAAAGCTAAAGCGGACCCTAGCGAGAGGTAAGGCGAAGTTTAAGAAGTCGGGTTCAGGTAAGAGTGGGCCTGGTGAGGCAAGTAACTCATCAGGCGCGACAAAGAGCAAAACCGATAACATGGAATGCCATCATTGCCACAAGACTGGGCATTGGAGGCGTACATGTCCTGTTTATCATGAGGACATAAAAGCGGTCGCGTTAAACCTTGTTGGTATGTCTTCTCCTTCTACTTTTATTCATATGATTGAGATTAACCACGCAAGTTACGGAACTTGGGTACTAGATACTGGTTGTGGTTCTCATCTGTGTAATCATGTGCAGGGGCTCCGAAACATCGAACCCCTCGTAAAGGGTGAGGTGGACTGCGTGTGTCGGGAATGGAGCACGAGTGGTGCCGTCTCGAGGGGAACATATGTGATCCGACTTCCTAGCGGATTTGAGTTATCTTTATATAATCGCTATTATGTACCCAGTCTTTCTAAAAACATTATTTCGGTTTACGCACTTGACAAACTTGGTTTTTCATTTGTAATAGAGAATAATTCTTGCATTTTCTCATTACACGATATGATTTATGGCAAGGCAGTCTCCATGAACGGAATTTATGTTTTAGATCAGACCACCGAAATATTACACGTAATGAATAAAAAGTTAAAGGTTGGTGACAAAGATCAAACGTATCTATGGCACTGCCGTATGGGACACATTAATGAGAAACGCGTAAAACAGCTCATCAAAAATGGAGCTATCTCGGCCTTTGATTTTCAATCATTTGGCTCGTGTGAATCATGTCTCATCGGTAAGATGACTCGGATTTCCTTCAAAGGTGTTGGAATGCGCGCTGCTGACCTATTAGGACTCATACATACGGATGTATGTGGGCCTATGTCAATCACCGCACGAGAAGGCTATAGGTATTTCATCACTTTCACGGACGATTTAAGTAGATATGGCTATGTCTACTTAATGAAGCACAAAAGTGAATCCTTAATGAAGCACAAAAGTGAATCCTTTGAGAAATTCAAGGAATACCAGAATCGGGTACAGAACCTACTGGGTAGAAAGATTAAAACGCTACGTTCAGATCGTGGTGGCGAGTATCTTTCTCACGAGTTTGATCAACACCTCAAAGACTGTGGGATTGCCTTACAGTTAACTCCACCTGGAACACCTCAGTTGAATGGTGTGTCCGAACGGAGAAATCGAACTCTACTTGATATGGTTCGATCCATGATGAGTCACACCGTGTTGCCTGACTCATTGTGGGGTTATGCTCTTTTGTCAGCCGCTCTAATACTTAACCGAAGTCCGTCTAAAGCTGTTGACAAGACTCCATACGAACTATAGAAGGGAACGGTCCCTAACTTGTCCTTTATACGGGTTTGGAGCTGCGAGGCTTATGTCAAGTGGAGACACGAGGATAAGCTCAGCCCGCGATCGATCAAGACATACTTTATAGGTTATCCTAAAGGAACACTTGGTCATTACTTCTATTCGCCAACCGAACAACGTGTTTTTGTTGCGGCTAGTGCGACATTCTTAGAGAAGGAATTTCTCGAGAATGCAAAGAGTGATAGAACCTTCGACCTGTCGGAGATTCCAGAACCAAACACCGAGCAACCATTGGAGGAACCAATTCCTTCAATCCCTACTGCGTGAATATTCCCGAGGAACCTAGGAGGTCGGGAAGAGTCTCTATTCCTCCGGACAGATACATTGGTATGGTCGAGGAACATGACATAGATGACATTCTACTCTTAACGAGTAGTGAACCCGCAACCTATAAAGGTGCCATGACTAGTTCCGACTCAAAGCTATGGCTTGAGGCCATGCAATCCGAGATGGACTCTATGTATGAGAACAACGTATGGGATCTCGTTGACTTACCTGCTAAGGTTCGTCCCCTTCAATGCAAATGGCTTTACAAGATAAAGCATTCTGTGGAAGGTCAACAAGATATCTATAAAGCACGACTAGTTGCTAAAGGTTTCACCCAAGTGCCAGGCTTGCACTACGGTGAAATTTTCGCACCCGTAGTCATGCTGCGTTCCATTCGGATTATCTTAGCGATTGCCGCTTTTCATGACTATGTGAAAACCGCCTTCTTAAACGGCTTTTTGGAGGAAGAGTTGTACATGGTACAACCCGAAGGTTTCATCGATCCAGAACATCCTAAGAAAGTGTGCAAGCTTAAGCGTTCCATTTATGGACTTAAGCAAGCATCTCGGAGTTGGAATCATCGCTTCGACCATGTGATTAAAGAAAATGGATTTACTCGATCGGTCGAGGAACAATGTCTTTATATCAAGTCGAGTAGGAGCAAGATTGTCTTCCTAATATTGTATGTCGATGACATACTCCTGATTGGGAATGACATACCTCTCTTAACTTCGGTAAAAGTATGGTTGAAAAACCATTTCCAGATGAAAGATCTGGGTGAGGCGCAAAGAATTCTGGGCATCCGTATCTATCGAGATAGATCACGACGGATGTTATCTCTCGATCAGAGTCTTACATAGACAAAGTCCTAGAGAGATTCAAAGATGACTAACTCCAAGAAGGGGTTTCTTCCTATGGCTCCAGGGGTGCATTTGAGCAAGTCTCAGGCACCAGAGACACCGGAAGAGAAAGAGCGCATGACACGGATTCCTTATGCCTCGGCTATAGGATCAATCATGTATGCCATGATATGCACACGTCCGGACGTGGCATATGCATTGAGTATGACAAGTCGATTCCAACAGCATCCAGGTGAATCACATTGGCTAGCTGTCAAGAACATTCTTAAGTACCTACGGAGGACTAAAGATTGGGCATTGACTTATGGAGGCCCTCAAAGCTATGCTAACAACCGTTCTGCAGATGCTAGCTTCCAAACGGATCGAGATGACTCGAAATCTCGATCTGGATTCGTTTTTACTCTTAATGGCGCTGATCAGATCACCGAAGAGTTCCAAACAAATCTGTTACAAGATTCTACGACTGAGTCCGAGTACTATGCCGCGTCTGAAGCTGCAAAGGAAGCGATATGGATGCGTCAATTCTTACAAGGACTATCTGTAGTGCCTAGTTCGAATGACCCGATCACCATCTATTGCGACAATAGAGGTGTCTGTAGGTTAATATCCGTATACTACCCCTTAAAATGTAGGACTATAACGTAAAATTTACATGTGAATATCGTCATAAAACGAAAAACATAAAGAAACGATAAGGAACAAGAAATCAACCTCGGGTCCTTTAAATTGCGGCGTAAAGAACAGAAATCAAAGCAGATTTCCTCCTAATCGTTGCACCCAAGACTTGCCCGAGATATGCCCTTGTGCTAGAACAGTGTTCTCCGATTGCCTTGCAATATTGGGAGAACTGATGTGAGTTTTTCACTGGATGAGAGATCCGAATTTCGAGAGGCACTGTTCTCGAAACCCTAATAATTTTTAGCAAGTGAATTAGGTTAGACAAGAGGAGAGAACTCCCCTTTTTGTCTTTGTGATTCTCGGCCAACCGAGTGAGAGGAGCCCATATGGGCTTTTCATTTTCTCTTCACTTAAACTCGCGGTCCGGTCCATAACTCGCTAAGTGTATATGACGTGGTCTGATTATAAACTGTTATCGGTTATCGGAAATTAAGGCATCAGCTAATAATACGGGTTAGCTGAATTATTAATACGTGTCCGACAAAACAGATATTGTATAATTATATTCAATATACATTTAATTAAATATAAATCGCTTATATTTAATTTTACGAATTAACTGGTTAATTCGCCTTAGCCCATGATATTTAATCCGTATTAAATATAATATCTCAACATCACATATTTGACTAATTACTAGTCAAATAACTCGGACTAACTGGTTAGTCAGTTTTGGCATCTACATGACAGCATTTTCATACCGTCACATCTCTCGAACGTATCCTATAGGTGTGACTTTTAGGGACCAGTTGATCACCGCCATCTGTATGACAATAACGTCAAACTTATCTAGCAAGCCAACCGTTATTGATAAACGTGGATCAACTGATAATAATACCAAAGTATGCCCTTTGATCCTTTTAGAGGTTTATAAGTCCTTGCACTAACTGTTAAGGACATCAACCCCAACAAGCTCCCACTTGTCCGTACAAGTGTATGTGCAATGACGTTATCCGCACTAACTGGAGGACACAAGCTCCAACAAACTCCCACTTGTCCGAACAAGTGTATGTGCGATAACCGATTCTCATATTCATTTAAAATTTCTCCCACTCAATGTAAAACAATTTGCAGATCCGGATCCGCAAAGGTCGTATTTTACAATCGATCTGTATCTAGAGTGGTTTCCCCGACTAGAGAGTAACTTAACTGATAAAACGAATCCGTATCCGAGCATGGCCATGCATTTCGATTCTGACTCCTCGAGTGGCCCCGAGAAAAATCGAGTACACGATAAAGGCTGAATATTTCCTTCAACTCGACTCCTTCCGATCTAAGCACGAAAGATGAAATGACCCAGAAAAAATCTACTTGGCCCCCTGTTACGGATGACCGTGAGAAAGAAACCAAAGTCACCCAAAATCTGCCGTAGTCTCAAGAGACAGTCGATAGTCAAAGAATCGACTCTTAGGATCACCATGGAAGTCCTATCCACGACCGGGCAGCGAATGTTATAAAACATTTAGGACTCCACGTCGATGTCACAAGTGTGTCCTACGAAATATCCGTATAAATCGCCTCTGTGATTGGTCACCAACCGGTTGACTTATGGCTCGTTGAAGCCACCATCAACCAACGTCACAAAATAATTGCCGAGTTATCGGCTCATGTGGGCAATTAAGGACTCGAAAAATATATGATGTTTGTTCGATTCACTTTGTGGTGTTCAAAATTGTCGTACAATTCCACATGAAAAACAAAATATATATATAAAATATCAAAACGATGATGTCATATAGAGTACAAACGTGAATGAATCTAATCCATAAAAGAGTACTACAACTTGGGAACACGTTTGATTCCCATGGAATTAACGTGCCCTTCATGCTTATCTTGTCGTAATGCTTTAGTGAGAGGATCTGCTATGTTATCATCGTAGCAATCTTTTCTATCACTACTTCCTTTTGCTCCACGTAATCTCGGATTAGATGAGCTTTCCGTTGTACATGTCTAGACTTGTTGCTAGACTTTGGCTCCTTAGCTTGGAAGATGGCACCACTATTGTCGCAATAGATGGTGATCGGGTCATTCGAACTAGGCACTACAGAGAGCCCATGTAAGAATTGACGCATCCATATCGCTTCCTTTGTTGCTTCAGACGCGGCATAGTACTCGGACTCGGTCGTAGAATCTGCTTTGTAATGATTTGTTTCGAACTCTTCCGGTGATCAGCGCCATTAAGAGTAAAAACGAATCCAGACTGAGATTTCGAGTCATCTCGATCCGTTTGGAAGCTAGCATCTGCGTAACCGGTTGCGCATAGCTTTTGATCGCCTCCATAAGTCAATGCCCAATCTTTAGTCCTCCGGAGGTACTTAAGAATGTTCTTGACGACCAAACCAATGTGGTTCACCTGGTTCTTTGTTGGAATCGACTTGTCATACTCAATGCATATGCCACGTCCGGACGTGTGCATATCATGGCATACATGATTGATCCTATAGCCGAGGCATAAGGAATCCGTGTCATGCGCTCTTTATCTTCCGGTGTCTCTGGTGCACCGAGACTTGCTCAAATGCACCCCAGGAGCCATAGGAAGGAACCCCTTCTTGGAGTTAGTCATCTTTGAATCTCTCTAGGACTTTGTCTATGTAAGACTCTGACTGAGAGATAACATCCGTCGTGATCTATCTCGATAGATACAGATGCCTAGAATTCTCTGTGCCTCTCCCAGATCTTTCATCTGGAAATGGTTTTTCAACCATACTTTCACCGAAGATAAGAGAGGTATGTCATTCCCAATCAGGAGTATGTCGTCAACATACAATATTAGAAAGACAATCTTGCTCCCACTCGACTTGATATATAGACATGGTTCCTCGACCGATCGAGTAAATCCATTGTCTTTTATCACTTGGTCGAAGCGATGATTCCAACTCCTTGATGCTTGCTTAAGTCCATAAATGGAACGCTTAAGCTTGCACACTTTCTTAGGATGTTCTGGATCAATGAAACCTTCGGGCTGTACCATGTACAACTCTTCCTCCAAAAAGCCGTTTAAGAAGGCGGTTTTCACGTCCATTTGCCAAATTTCATAGTCATGAAATGCGGCAATCGCTAAGATAATCCGAATGGAACGCAGCATGACTACGGGTGCAAAAATCTCATCGTAGTGCAAACCTGGCACTTGGGTGAAACCTTTAGCAACTAGTCGTGCTTTGTAGATATCTTCGACCTTCCACGAGAATGCTTTATCTTGTAAAGCCATTTGCATTGAAGGGGACGAACCTTAGCCGGTAAGTCAACAAGATCCCACACGTTGTTCTCATACATGGAGTCCATCTCGGATTGCATGGCCTCAAGCCATAGCTTTGAGTCGAATCGGTCATGGCACCTTTATAGGTTGTGGGTTCACTACTCGTTAAGAGTAGAATGTCATCTATGTCATGTTCCTCGACCATACCGATGTATCTGTCCGGAGGAATAGAGACTCTTCCCGACCTCCTAGGTTCCTCAGGAATATTCACCGCAGCCGTGATTGAAGGAATCGGTTCCTCCAATGGTTGCTCGGTGTTTGGTTCTGGAACCTCCGACAGGTCGAAGGTTCTATCACTCTTTGCATTCTCGAGAAATTCCTTCTCTAAGAATGTCGCACTAGCCGCAACAAAAACACGTTGTTCGGTTGGCGAATAGAAGTAATGACCAAGCGTTCCTTTAGGATAGCCTATAAAGTATGTCTTGACCGATCGCGGGCCGAGCTTATCCTCGTGTCTCCACTTGACATAAGCCTCGCAGCCCCAAACTCGTATAAAGGACAAGTTAGGGACCGTTCCCTTCCATAGTTCATATGGAGTCTTGTCAACAGCTTTAGACGGACTTCGGTTAAGTATTAGAGCGGCTGACAAAAGAGCATAACCCCATAATGAATCAGGTAATATCGTGTGACTCATCATGGATCGAACCATATCAAGTAGTGTTCGATTTCTCCGTTCGGACACACCATTCAGCTGAGGTGTTCCGGTGGAGTTAATCGTAAGGCAATCCCACAATCCTTTAGGTGTTGATCAAACTCGTGAGAAAGATACTCGCCACCACGATCCGAACGTAGTGTTTTAATCTTTCGCCCAATAGGTTCTGCCCCTATTTTGGTATTCCTTGAATTTCTCAAAGGATTCACTTTTGTGCTTCATTAAGTAGACATAACCATATCTACTCAAATCGTCCGTGAAAGTGATGAAATACCTATAGCCTTCTCGTGCGGTGATTGACATAGGACCACATACATCCGTGTATATGAGCCCTAATAGGTCGCCAGCCGCGCATTCCAACACCTTTGAAGGAAATCCGAGTCATCTTACCGATGAGACATGATTCACACGTGCCAAAAGATTGAAAATCAAAGGCCGAGATAGCTCCATTCTTGATGAGCTGTTTTACGCGTTTCTCATTAATGTGTCCCATGCGGCAGTGCCATAGATACGTTTGATCTTTGTCACCAACCTTTAACTTTTTATTCATTACGTGTAATATTTCCGTGGTCTGATCTAAAACATAAATTCCGTTCATGGAGACTGCCTTGCCGTAAATCATATCGTGTAATGAGAAAATGCAAGTATTATTTTCTATTACAAATGAAAAACCAAGTTTATCAAGCGCAGAAACTGAAATAATGTTTTTGGAAAGACTGGGTACATAATAGCAATCATATAATGATAACTCAAATCCGCTAGGAAGCTGGATCACATATGTCCCCTTGGAGATGGCAGCTACTCTTGCTCCATTCCCAACACGCAGGTCCACCTCACCCTTTACGAGGGGTTCGATGTTTCGGAGCCCCTACACATGATTACAAAGATGAGAACCACAACCAGTATCAAGTACCCAAGTTCCGTAACTTGCGTGGTTAATCTCAATCATATGAATAAAAGTAGAAGAGAGAGAAGACATACCAACAAAGTTTAACACGACCCGCCTTTAAGTCCTCATGATAAACAGGACATGTGCGTCTCCAATGCCTAGTCTTGTGGCAATGATGGCATTCCATGTTTTCACTCTTGCTCTTTTTCATGCCTGATGAGTTGCTCGACTCACCAGGTCCACTCTTACCTGAACCCGACTTCTTGAACTTCGCCTTACCTCTTTGTTAGGTTTGCCGGAGCTTTGCCCTTACCTTTCCCTTTGTTTGACACAACGAGAACATCCTGTTTCGAGCTCCCACTGAACTTCATGTCCTTCTCGGTGCCGTACGAGAAGGGAGTGCAATTCATGGGGAGTTTTCTTCAAATCATTCATATAGTAATTCGCTCTAAATTGCGAAAAACCATCGTGGAGTGAGTGAAGCATGCGGTCGATAACAATGTTCTCGCTGATGTTACAGTTAAAGGTCTCCAGCTTCTCGACATTCTCAATCATGCTGAGAATGTGTGGGCTAACCGGTTGGCCCTTCTGGAGTCTCGCATCAAAGAAGCGAGTGGTATGCTCATAGGTCACGATTCTCGGTGCTTTCGAGAATTCCTTAGTGAGCGTGGTGAAAATCTTGTTTGCACCATGGGCTATGAAGCGCTTCGCAAATTGGATTCCATTGCAAAAATGAGTACGTTTTTAATCGCACCCGCTTCCATACAGAAATCGTTAAACTTGGCGATTTCGGTAGCTCTAGCCGTGGGACCTGGGTTTGCGGGAGGGGCTCTAACAAAAATTTGAGCTTCCCGTCGCGGTGGCGGCATTCCGTAATGCCGCCTCCCGGTCCGCGAAGTTGGATCCATCATTCTTCGATCCGAGTAGACCGATTCATCCGATTCATGAAGATCCGAAGCCAGGACTCACGGTCCAATGTGGCACTTGGCATTGGGTTATCACTTGAACCAGCCATTTGATGTTTAGCAGTTTAAAATCGTGATCTACACTGAAAAGAAAGAAAAACAAAACGAAATAAGCAACTCATCGAGGTGATTTAAGTCTATTTTAAAATTCATTTTAAACATGTAGACTCTCGCACTTGCATAATTGATCTCCCTCAAGAATGATACAAGTGATCCCAAGACTCAATTTCCGTAAATTGATAAGCCAACTGTTTAGCTAATTCTTCCTTAAGAACTCTTGGTCGATAGATTTCCGTAAATCCTATCTATAGTCCACCATGATCACAGGATCGTATTTAGTGACCATAGTGTTGAGATAAAATAGGTCAATCGGTTCCAACTTACCCGACGTAGAAGGGGTCATAGTATGCCTACCGACGAAGAAGGGACTCATTGGAGTTTGACCTATAAAGACCGTTCTCAATTTTAGTTTATACGAGGAAGATCCCATCAACTAAATTATAATTCATTTTAAGTGAACGAATAACTAGCGTCTGTCGTGAATGAATTTATTTGGATGATGGCTTTAAAACGTGTGACATGAGAATGTCAATGAAAACTAACTCGTGACCTCTATATGTGTCAGTTTTCATGCAATAATTAGGTGGTTTGGTTTTTAGGCGGAATATGATGCATGTTATCGTAACGATAAATAAATAAAGGAATGCAATACGTAAATAAAAAAAATTCCTAGTGTGGCCTATCCTAGTATAAGAACATAATACAACTTTGGAATCCACCGTTGGACCCGAAAAGCTTGTCTTGATGTTCCATCTTGATCCAAGTAGCGGGAGTGAGCATCTGGTCTCCATCTTTGGTCTTCTCAAAAATTACAATTTAAGATTACAAAAATAAACCTATTTACATTCTAATTAAAAACTGTAATTACAAGTGAAAAAACCAAAACAGAGATACGAGATCTCAAAATACAACCAAGACCGTGTTCCATCATTACGGTAACACGTTCTACTAAGGCCACACTAAGTTACAATCGTTTGCAAAAATTAAATACGTAATAAAAAGGCATTCACGGCATTCAAGATAAACGATAAATAAAATGCATCAACTAAAAAAAAATTCATTCGTGACATAATTCCGTAATTATGTTAAATTTATCCAAACCACCTTTTAATGATTAAAATTCGTGTGATAAAACCGCTTCTATCATATAATTTTAATCTATTATAATCCGTCATTTTAAAGACGCTTTAAAACAACTATATGGTACGTGAGTGAACCGATTCACTATTAAGCGAGTGTACTATATCCGTATAAAGTACATATTGAAGCCAAAAGAAAATTTAAATCAAAAGAAACAAATTTTCAAAGCTGTTAAAGACGAAATCCCTCGATCCAGGGACACAAGTGCTCGATCGAGGAACTAAAGGGCTCGATCGACTGAACTGCAAGTCGATCGAGGGGTATGCTAATCAGGGAGTACTCGATCGACTAAACTGGAGGTCGATCGAGAACTTATATCAGCAAATCTACTCGATCGAGTACGAGGACAACTCGATCGAGCAGAGGGGTTTTGAAAGGGGTCGATCGAGTACAACAGGGACTCGATCGAGCAAAAGGTTTTGGAACAGGGTCGATCGAGTACAGCAGGGACTCGATCGAGCAAAAATTATACAGAAAAGCCACTCGATCGATTAAAAACTTGGTCGATCGAGTGCAAAAGTCTCTGGAAAATTCAAAACCCTCGTGAAAACATATTTCGAGACAAAAACAATTGCAAATACGATCAAAAATGCATTAAAACAAATTTGACAATAGACAAAACATGACATATTGTTATAATCTCTGTATAAAACAACAATATGCATAAAAAAAACAAATCGAAAAAGATGAAATTACCGTGTAATACATGACACGGTTTCAAAAAATTTCTGCCGTGTATACTAGGCACGGTTTTTCGAGACAAAAGCAAAGTCGTTTCAAGATCGTTTTATGAAAAACACATAGAAAAATTTACGTGGCCTCGCTCTGATACCACTTGTAGGTTAATATCCGTATACTACCCCTTAAAATGTAGGACTATAACGTAAAATTTACATGTGAATATCGTCATAAAACGAAAAACATAAAGAAACGATAAGGAACAAGAAATCAACCTCGGGTCCTTTAAATTGCGGCGTAAAGAACAGAAATCAAAGCAGATTTCCTCCTAATCGTTGCACCCAAGACTTGCCCGAGATATGCCCTTGTGCTAGAACAGTGTTCTCCGATTGCCTTGCAATATTGGGAGAACTGATGTGAGTTTTTCACTGGATGAGAGATCCGAATTTCGAGAGGCACTGTTCTCGAAACCCTAATAATTTTTAGCAAGTGAATTAGGTTAGACAAGAGGAGAGAACTCCCCTTTTTGTCTTTGTGATTCTCGGCCAACCGAGTGAGAGGAGCCCATATGGGCTTTTCATTTTCTCTTCACTTAAACTCGCGGTCCGGTCCATAACTCGCTAAGTGTATATGACGTGGTCGATTATAAAACTGTTATCGGTTATCGGAAATTAAGGCATCAGCTAATAATACGGGTTAGCTGAATTATTAATACGTGTCCGACAAAACAAAAGATTGTATAATTATATTCAATATACATTTAATTAAATATAAATCGCTTATATTTAATTTTACGAATTAACTGGTTAATTCGCCTTAGCCCATGATATTTAATCCGTATTAAATATAATATCTCAACATCACATATTTGACTAATTACTAGTCAAATAACTCGGACTAACTGGTTAGTCAGTTTTGGCATCTACATGACAGCATTTTCATACCGTCACATCTCTCGAACGTATCCTATAGGTGTGACTTTTAGGGACCAGTTGATCACCGCCATCTGTATGACAATAACGTCAAACTTATCTAGCAAGCCAACCGTTATTGATAAACGTGGATCAACTGATAATAATACCAAAGTATGCCCTTTGATCCTTTTAGAGGTTTATAAGTCCTTGCACTAACTGTTAAGGACATCAACCCCAACAGTGTCATCTTCCAAGCTAAGGAGCCAAAGTCTAGCAACAAGTCTAGACACGTACAACGGAAAGCTCATCTAATCCGAGATTACGTGGAGCAAAAGGAAGTAGTGATAGAAAAGATTGCTACAGATGATAACATAGCAGATCCTCTCACTAAACCATTACGACAAGATAAGCATGAAGGGCATGTTAATTTCATGGGAATTAAACGTGTTCCTAAGTTGTAGTACTCTTTTATGGATTAGATTCATCCTCTTTTGTATTCTATACGACATCATCGTTTTGATATTTTATATATATTTTGTTTTTCATGTGGATTTGTATGACAAATTTTGAACACCACAAAGTGAACTGAACAAACATTATAATTTTGTTCCTTAATTGCCCACGTGAGATGATAACTCACGGTAATTATTTTGTGACGTTGGTTGATGGTGGGTTCAACGAGCCATAAGTCAACAGGTTGACTGACCAATCACAGAAGCGTGTTATACGGATATCACGTAGGACACAATTGTGACATCAACGTGGAGTCCTAAATGTTTTATAACATTCGGTGCCCGGTCGTGGATAGGACCTCCATGGTGATCCTAAGAGTCGATTCTTTTGACTATCGACTGTCTCTTGAGACTAAGGCAGATTTTGGGTGACTTTGGTTTCTTTCTCACGGTCATCCGTAACAGGGGGCCAAGTAGATTGTTTCTGGGTCATTTCATGCTGTGCTTAGATCGGAAGGAGTTCGAGTTGAAGGAAATATTCAGCCTTTATCGTGTACTCGATATTTCTCGTGCCACTCGAGGAGTCAGAATCGAAATGCATGGCCATGCTCGAATACGAATTCGTTTTATCAGTTAAGTTACTCTCTAGTCGGGAAACCACTCTAGATACAGATCGATTGTAAAATACGACCTTTGCGGATCCGGATCTGCAAATTGTTTTACATTGAGTGGGAGAAATTTTAAATGAATATGAGAATCGGTTATCGCACATACACTTGTACGGACAAGTGGGAGTTTATTGGAGCTGTGTCCTCCAGTTAGTGCGGATAACGTCATTGCACATACACTTGTACGGACAAGTGGGAGCTTGTTGGGGCTGGTGTCCTTTACAGTTAGTGCAAGGACTTATAAATCTCTAAAAGGATCAAAGGGTATACTTTTGTATCATAATCAGTTGGTCCACGTTTATCAATAACGGTTGGCTTGCTAGATAAGTTTGACGTTATTGTCATACAGATTGCTACAGATGATAACATAGCAGATCCTCTCACTAAACCATTACGACAAGATAATCATCAAGGGCCTGTTAATTCCATGGGAATTAAACGTGTTCCTAAGTTGTAGTACTCTTTTATTTTTGCATATAGGTTGAGTCGGAACGGTAGATTTCCGTGATGATAATGCACTATAACTTGTCTTTTTGCTTGAGCCTTGCACTTTATTGATAGTTATTAGCCTTGTCATACGCATAGTCTACGAGTTTCTGTTCAAATATAGCTGACTGTCTAGACTTGACCTGATAAATTGGCAAACTACTTGAAAAATTATGAGTTTTAGAGCCTTATAACTGGTGCCATTCATGACCAGTTCATTAGGAATTGAGAGTAGTACTCCTTGCATAGCATGTTCATCATTTTTGCACATTTATGACATTCAATTTCTCGTCAAATGCACATATTCGGGTTTGTGGTTGGTGTCACATGCAGGGAGGTGCTTGCAAATTTCCCTTTCTTTATATTTTTCACCCATTTAGCTCCACATTAGCCAAATTTGCCTTTTTTACCCATTAGCTACATTCCAAATTAATCCTGCCTGGTCAAGCTAGTTAGTATGTTCTTTTGGGTATGAGTTTCCGGTTGCATTTTGGCCCGTATTTCTGTGTTTGGAGTTGATGGAAAATAGAGGAAGGAGGAAAAAGAAAAAAAAGGGATTGAAAAAGAAAAAAGGAAAGACGTGAAAGTGAAAGAAAAAAAAAGAAAAAAAAATTAAAAAAAATGAAAAGAAAGAGGCTGGAACGTGAGAAAAGAAGAAAAAGAAAGAAAGTTTGAAAAAAAAGAATTGTTTTGTTTCAGTTAGTTATTTCAGACGGTGTTTAAAAAAGGAAAGTTTGTGGCCGTCTGACTCCTCCATTCTTATTCTATATTTTTTGAGGAGATTGTGTTTGAGTTTAGTGAGTTTTGTGCCAAATGAAGAGCACCTGTACTTAGTTTTTCAGTCAGTTGAGATTCGGATGGTTTCATTTGTTTGGAAATGTGTCCTCAACAATAGTGCGATCACATGATTTAAATATCATTATTAAATCTCATTTTAAGAATACATGTGGGAAGTATTTTACTGTCAACTGGTCCACACATATCGGTAATGATTGGCTGACTAGAGTTTGACATTACTGTCGTGCGACGGTGGTAATCAGTTGATCCCCTTAGGTCATACCTATAGGGAAATACTCTTAATTGATTATTTAATTAATCGTATACCGATACGAGTTAATTAAATTGCTTAAAATTGACGGATGATTTTATGAGTATAATTTACGTATCTTATTGTAAATATGATTAAATGAGACACGGTCTAAGTAATCGAATTATTTTATTACTTAGATGAAATTATTGTTTAAAGAAACAATTGAAACGGAATGAATAAATTATTATAAATCACAACTCAATACATGGCTTAGAGCCATGAGAATCCGAAATAAAAGGCTTGATTAGTGACAAAGGGTTTTGCACTAATAAAGAGATATTTCAAAGCAAGATTGGTTGCAAAGGGTTTTGCACTAATTGAAATGCTTAAGTCTATTTGGATCTTCTTAGGGATTGTGTTTCATTATGAGGTTATGAAATACGAAGCAAGTGAATCTAAAACCCACTTCTTCAAAAGAAGAAATGTATTCAATACATGTCATGAGTTTTGTAGATTCTTGCAATCCTAAGATAATGTGAAACTTAAGAGAGGGTATTAAGTAGGACATCAATGAGTTAGAATAAACATTATGATCATGTGATAAAACATTTCTCGATAAGTCGAGAAGTTATGTTTATACATGGAGTTTAGTGGGAGTTACGGAAGTTTTAATTAGTCCGATATGTGGATGACATATTGATCATTTAGAATGATTTAAGACTTTTGGAGTATTATAATACATCTTTAATATCTAGATTTATGCAGATAAATCCACATGATATTAGCGTCAATAAGAAGTCTTATGTAGATAAGATTCATGACTAGTTCAATTAAATTGAACATATTTGATTGATTCCATTTGCTTCCGCTGCCGAATCAATTAAATAGGAAATGATGTATAGCACTTCATATACTTTGAGTATGATGAATTGTTTTTCAAAATCGAATTTAAGTAATCTTTACCTAATAAGCTATAAAGATTACCCTTAAGTGCATGCAGAAGCATTAAGGAAGTAAAGCAAAGTGTTTATGATGCAATTTTGTGTAAGGGTGTTACACAAGTGACAATTGACAATTGAGATTGCGCATGGTTTCCGACAAAACCATAATCAAAACACATTAGGATGGTTAAGATACCATTGTGGCAATGTTAATTAAGAAGTAGATTTTCTAGAATCGTTCTAGGCAATAAAGAACAATGAGAGATATTTATAATGGACATTGAGTACACTTGCAATCATGAGATGTGCAAGAGGATGAGTCCCGCGCACTGTGAAAACAGTGGGAGCTATTCTTAGGCTAGAAGGCCTATGTCTTGATTGGATCCCGACACGTACTCAGAAAGTTTTGTGATGCAAATGTATACATTACAAAGGAAAACGAATATGTAGTAAGGTTGAGTAAGGTACAAGAAGTTGATAAAACCTACTAACCAAAGCCTTCGCATAGGCTTAACATGATGAGTCATGTCATTTCAATTGAATTGAAATGAGCAACTACATACAAGATCAAATTAGATTATAGAACATGAAATAGTAATCAGGCGTTGACTATTCATATGTGATAATCGCATTTGTCGTTCGAGTTTTTACTTTAAAACTCTTTTATTATACTTTGTTACATCCAAACGGGTTGTAAAGACAATTGAACCCCGTTAAAGTGAACACGGATTAGCATGGTATTCGCCCATAGTCACTTGTATGAGGTGACGTCTCGAAGTGACTAGAGTGTGATGCGATTGATGTCAAGATCAAGTGCCATAGAGTCATGTGAGATGACTAGTCAATCACATAGGCAGACTGTTAGGAACGTTTTGTCGGGCCTTATGACCGCTTATAGAGTTCTGGCAAATTTATATAGCCTGGTCGTGGCGAGAGCTGCTATAGTATTCAAATGAGTCGATTCTTTTGACTAAAGACTATTCACCTAAGATGGCACAGTTTCAGATTAACTTTGATTTGTGTTACTACGACCTTCGTAAATGGGGTCAAATGGGCATATTTTGGGTTATGATGGCTGTGGCTAGTCGAAGGGAATGAGTGCGATAGGAATTGTCCATCCCCTTGTCAGGGTTAAAACAATATCTCGGGGCCACTCGAGGAGTAATGAATCGGAAATGCGTGGCCACGCTCGGAAGGTATCCGAGTGGATAAATCCGGTCAATCGCTTATTCTCCGGATCGAGGAAACCACTCTCGATATGATCACTTGCAAGTACGACCCGAAAGACACCTTGCATTGAGTGGGAGATAGTAATAGGACAAGAGAATTGGTGACGCACACTTGTCGAGGACAAGTGGGAGATTGTTGGGAAATGTGTCCTCAACAATAGTGCGATCACATGATTTAAATATCATTATTAAATCTCATTTTAAGAATACATGTGGGAAGTATTTTACTGTCAACTGGTCCACACATATCGGTAATGATTGGCTGACTAGAGTTTGACATTACTGTCGTGCGACGGTGGTAATCAGTTGATCCCCTTAGGTCATACCTATAGGGAAATACTCTTAATTGATTATTTAATTAATCGTATACCGATACGAGTTAATTAAATTGCTTAAAATTGACGGATGATTTTGTGAGTATAATTTACGTATCTTATTGTAAATATGATTAAATGAGACACGGTCTAAGTAATCGAATTATTTTATTATTTAGATGAAATTATTGTTTAAAGAAACAATTGAAACGGAATGAATAAATTATTATAAATACAGAATGTTGTAGTTTATAATTTGGGAACATTTTTGGTACAAGTAATTACGAATTACTAGTCGATTTTGTAAATGACATATTTTATGAGTATGTTGATTTTTAATATGTTAAAAATACATTACATTGTGACATGTCATGTAATATGTTACATGTGACAAATTTGACAAATTACAAAATAAAATGGGTTCTCCATTTTATGCTTAAAAACCGAAAATGAGGAGGTAGTGTAAGATATATATTGTGTTTTTATCTTGAGTGGAAAACACAATCATGACATCTAAGTACTAGCCTTGCAAGCCTAAGTTTTTGAGAAGAGCAAAAACAAGAGGCATTGGGCATACTACCCAATGCTCTCTTTTTCAGCCTCCCACAAGAAAGAGAAGAGAGCTCTTCTCTTTACTCAATTATTTCATTCTTCCCATCTTTTTCTAGTGTAAGAAAATCCTCTAAAAACTCTCTACAATTTATGATAATTCTAGAGAAATAAAATCTCACAAAAACATCACCTCTTGACCGAAATTTCAAGAGCAAAAAATACAATTTATTTTGTGTCATTTTTATGGTAAAACTAATATTATTACTAGATCTAAATAGTATTGGTTTATTAAGATGTATTCCTTGGGTATATGCTTTTGGGAGGGATTCTACACTTGAATCCTTGTTCTTCCATTTGGAGAGCTCAAGAACAAGTGAGTAGTTGAACTCACTTGTGCCCATAAATCCGAAAATCACATGGTGAGATATAGATTTTTCCATCTCTTTAATTAATGTTTGCATGCATAAGACCTTTATTAATTTTATGACAAATTAATTTATAAACATATATGAATATGTTAGTGTATATAGATCTACATTTCTTTCATCATTATGGTCCTGTTAGGAACTAGGTTGATGCTTTTACCTCCACATTTCCATAACATGTTTTGCCTTTCTCACCTGAACCTCACTATTCCCATATTATTTGTAAGCCCTCGGCTGTGACGGACATTATTGGTTGGAGTGTGTGCATTAGTACTTGAATTGTCTTTCATTTTTGTTGCATGCATGCTATGTAGGTCGCAGTTAGGTGAGTGTTTGTCTTTTCTTCTCTCTTTTACATTTAACATTCACCCTTTGCTTCATGAGAGAAGAGTGACCACGAGAGAGTCCGATTTTGTTGGTCTTGCAAGGTCGATAGGTTGGCTATATTTCTGAACAGCTTATAATTCGTTTGCGTATTGATCGCTTAGCTTTAATCTTGTTAGTTTTTGTTGCATTAAATTGGTTCAAGTAGACAAGTTAAGCTAGCTCTGAGTTATCATTTCCGTTCCATTAGTTGCACTTTAGTTTACTCGAGGACGAGTAAAGGTTCGGTTTGGGGAGATTTGATACGTGCTTTTTATATAGTCTTTTTAGCCTATTTAAGCACGTATTTCTATGCATTCTTATACTGTTTTTATAGTATTTTGCCCCGAATTGGCTACTTTGGTTCGTTTTGTCCATTTTGTAGAAATAAACGCGAAAGTAGTGGAATCGTACCCTTTTTCGTCCTTTTTGCATGCATTTAGAGGAGACGGGATTTTTTTCCAGAGTGAGATACTACGTTTGGAAGCGTCGTGGCACGGATTACGTGGCATTTAGGCGCGGACTTGAGCTAAAATGAAGACAAAGAACTCGATCGAGCAGTTTTACCACTCGATCGAGTGCTTTTTACGTCCCAGGATGGTCGATCGAGTGGTTTTCCACTCGATCCTTAGCTGCAGAAAGATGGGTTACTCGATCGATTAACTTTCTACTCGATCGAGTAGATTTGATGAGGTGTTTGCTCGATCGAGTGGTTTTAATCCACTCGATCGAGTAGTTTCGCTATTATGGGCTTCTAAACAGCCCGTGTTATGTTTATTTTGCTAACCTTAATTACTTTGCTATTTAAGCACGCTTTACTAGGTCATTAGGATATATCTTTTGATTATCTAAACTTTCTACTGTAAACTTTGTTACGTTGCTTTCCTCTTCACTGTAACCTTGCTCTCGGTTTGTTTTCACTCGGATTTTGTGTTCTTTACGCCGGATTCGCTTGATTGTAATTCCTTTCTTATTTCCTTATTAATAATTAATCATTGTTTGCTTTAATTTCTTGTTTACTCCATTTAATTCTTTTTGCCCTAATTTCTCTTTTATGCAATTTTATTGTTATTTCATAATGTTTACTGCTGGGAATTTATCTGCTGTTATTTTAATTAGCGACATGAGTATCTAAACCACTTTCATGTTGGGATTAGGGGATCTGCGGTAGGAAAGTGACGATGTAGTAGATGAAACAGATGAATTGATTACAAGGCTATGTCACCATAGCAATTTAATTGTATTTATTCGACTTAGTTGAGTGCACACTTCTAAGTTAACCTTTAATCTGGCTAAAATTAATCCTAGATCGAAAGATTGGACTAAATAGGCCTGCTATGAACAGTAGACTACCCTGACGATAATGATAGTTAAGTTAGCGGTATTTTAGGATAGAAAGTGGACCGAAAGGACCTTTCAACATCTGTCTTACATTAATTCGTCTGAGTCATTTACAGCTGAGTCACTGGACTACCGTAGTGAACCGAAATCCTGACATGTCCCTCTCTATCTGATAGTTTTATCCTTATTTCTCTGCTTTTATTGCTCTTGCCTTTATTTCTCTTTCCATCAAAACTCGTAGTTAGATAACAATTCAAACAACCCCCCCCCCCCCCAATTTGTGACCAAATAGACGGACCACTACAGATATCTTGCCTCCCTGTCGAGATCGACCTGACTTCCCTAGCTATATAGTTAGTTTAGTTAGTTTATTTTTGACAGGTACACGACAGACGTGTCATTGATAATACTAATCAATCACGGTTTCAACAAAACCGTTGTCCGTTTGGAAACGAAATACAACGGTTTTTCTTATACCGTGTTTATTACTTTCCATTAAATAAGGTCTTGCAAGTGTTGTATTATTCACACATATATACTCTGAGTTTCCCCTCCTCCACATAATATCCTCAAACACTGAGTTTCCCCTCAACCACCAGCCTACTCCATCGTCGTTGCAGTCATCATCATCATTGTTATTGCCTCTGCCAAATCAACCCGGATTCTCCTCTTTAAAGAAGTAATAAACCCTCCTCTCTAGAGATTTGTTTGTTATTATAAGTATGCATTGTTATTATTTTTTATTAATTTCTGCTTTAGATATGGTCTAAAAATGTAAAAGAAACGCTGGAAATGCGTCAGGCGATGACTCGGGTGATGAGAATAATTTGCAACACACTGCGGGTCGAATGCGCCATAGGGTTTCCCTATAAGCAATAAATTCAAAGATACCTAATCCGTTACAATGGGATAAAGACACGGGGCTGCCATATGGTGAGAATGCCTGGTATTTTGTGAGTTAGATTGGTTGTTGTGTAAGACAGTATGTGCCTCTCAGTACATACACCGCGTATCAGTGAACTGAGTAAAATGCAGAACACCATGCTAATAAACAGAATAAAGGTATGTATATATACAATAATAAATGCTTTAGCTGAAATTAAGTTATTACTTGATATGTGTATTAGCCGAAACAAACCAACTATGCTCATTATATATGTTGTTAGCTTACGGTGTCCCCGAAAAGTATGATAAGTACCTTAAAAAAAGACAGGGAAAGCCTTCAGATCTTGGAAGTTAAAGATTGCTGAGAACCACTTGTTCAACAAGGAAATTAGGGAGAAGAAAAAGAAACCACCAACAAAGAAGTATCTGTATGTCAGTCAGGACCATTGGGATAGCTATATTGTTTATAGGCAGTCTGACAAGTTTAAGGTAACTTAATAACTAAAGAAGTAAAATTAGTTTAGTGTTTGGTCATGCTTACGTTTCTCTATACAATTTATTTGATGAAGGCTATGAATGAGAAGAACAAGGCGAACATTTCAAAGAAAAAGACCGTCTTTTATGGCTTCCGAGGTGGTTATAGATTGATTAAGACGAAACTTGTAAGTACATAATTCTTATAGTATTAGACTATTAGGTGTTTTAGTCGGATGTTATATATGTTCATAGTAATCATACATATTTTGAGAGGATATCAATGTGATGAATGAATTGTACGCAAAGGTTGGAAAATTCACTCGTCACGACGCTTGGGTGGAAGGTCACACTCCTAAGTATGAAAAGACAACAACTGTTTGTTTGACTTAATATGTCACTCCTACCACTGGTGGTCGGAGTTATATATTTGTGAGTTTAAATAAAATTCAGTTGTTTAATGGTTTTTTGTGTATGTAGAGGATCTGTGAGAAGGAAGTAGAGGAAGGAAAATGGAAGCCTCAAGGACGTGATGACATTCTTTCTACGGAAATCGGCAAAGCAGAGCATCAAGGTCATGTGAGAGGGGTATCGACGCATGTTTGTATCACTAAGTATTTTGGGAAAACTCCTCGAAGGATGATGAGTGGTGATGATTCCAAGAAGGTAATCATATAAATATTGTATTTGATTCAACATAATTGAGAATAGGGTTTACCCCCTACAATGAGAATATGTATGTATAGTACGTGATTATTATAATGAACCACGATTCTATAAATTTATTAGTAACATGCTTACATGCGTGTAAATGAACTAACAGTTCAATGTCCTAAATTGAATAGGAAGCATTGGGTATTAATGGCAATCCAAATGGAAATAAAAACAGTGCATTGGATTGACTATCATGAAGGCAAACCCTCTGACAAAATAGTAAAGATGATAACTGGGTAAGTTTACAACCTTCAATAATGTCATTTGTTATTGTATGACTTGAGCCATATATATGCAAATATTAATGGCATGTGTGTATATTTGTGAATTAGTGTTTTTGAAGCAAAAAGAAGATTATGTCCACTTGAGAAAAATGAAAGAAACACGGCCCAATTTTTTCGCGCCATTAGTAAGTGTATTCTTACTAATTACTCGTATCATTTAATTTATGTTTATGCGATAGGTTGATTATCTAATTCAGTTGATTTGTGTGTGATTTATATAATAGTCTCCTAAAGCACCAGACGACAAATAATGCGCCTTTTACGTTTGTCAGTCCATGTGGGGGGTTATCAACGAAAATTATTCTACCATTCCGACATGGGTTAGTGTAATTTAAAAATTATTTCAGACGTAAATTGAGTTCAATTCTGTATACTTCCATGTATTCTGTCTATTTTGATTATGTATATTTTGAATTTTAGTTTCCACTAATACTCAACAAAGCCCCAGACTATTCGCCAGAGGACATCACCCAGTTGAGAAATATTTGGGCGAGTTATGTTGTTTCATTAGCGGAGTCTCAATAGTTTGCTCATGCTTTATGTACGTGTATATATAGAGGCATTATGTATTGGCTTCTTTTGTTTTTTTAAGGAACTTGTATATTGGCTTTTGATCATCCTCTTTGTACTGTTTTTAAACTGGGTTTAATTGAACATGGGGTGTAATATTTTGATGCAGGATTGAATTTTTGCAGTGCAGAGCTGCTGGAATGCTATTTTTCAGCAGCTGGCGAAAAAATAGCATTTCAATAGCTGCTAGAACAAGCTAAAACATTTTTTTCCAGAAAAAAAATAGTTAAAAACGATAACGGTTAAAAATAATCCGTTGTAAATAATTATCTGACAACGGTTTTATTTAGATAAATAAACGTTAACATATTTTCCCTCCCATTCAAACTGCCAAAAATATAAGATAACGAAATGAACCGTTATCATATATAATATTTAACAACGGTTTTGGTAGCACTAAATCGTTGTCAATAGTAAACTACGACAACGGATTTGAAACCGTTATTAAGATTTAATAACGGTTTCTCAAAAGTATACCCGTTGCCATAAACATATTTAACAAGAGTTTTATAACCGTTCTTAAGTTGTGATAACGGTATTTGTAATACCCTGTAACTTAATAATAATTTATGAGAATAATTTATGGAATTTAAATAATTAATTAATGGCATTTCTAATAATAACTACAAATAAGACGTTAATTAAATAATAAAGTTAGTAAGCAAGTCAGGAATTGGGCTTAGCTAGTAATAAGGCCTTGGGCCATGTGTTATATTTAAGTGGGCCGGTTTTGTTGGCCACGTATGGGTATTGGTCGGGATTTGAAGCGGAATTTAATAATCAAATAATAAGTATAATAATAATATGGTAATTCCTAATAATAATCGGAATAAGGCAATAATTTCCTAATTGGCCTCATATACTCTCTAAGATTAGACTATAAATACCATGATATCTGAAAAATATATCACGAAGAAAGAAGAAGGAGAGTTAAGAAACGGAAGGAGCAATTAGCGATAAAAGGTAAAGATCGTCGTAATTTATGTTTATATCGTCTTAATATATTAATTTAACGTTTATACACCGTATGGACCACCGTGATCAGTGCTGATGACCTTAGTAGTTGCCCTTGACCGTCGTGACTCTAGTAAGATCGACCTTGACCACTGTTGACCACCGTGGGTGGCGGCTTGGGCGTCTAAAGGGAGGATTTCGTGAGATTTTAAGACGGGGCTTGTGCCGTGTGTGGTTGTCGATGTGACCTGGGACATGGGTGGTTAGTTAGGTCAGCGGTAGGCGGTCCTAGTGGTGGTGTCTAGGTGGTCGCAGGTGGTGGTTGGTACGGTGGCTGTCGAGATGGGTAGTCGTTTGGGTGTTTATGAATTAGAAGGGTAGTGTGTCATTTCTGGGTGGTTGTGGGTTGCCGTGAGGGGTCGTGACCAATGGTGGGACGACCGTGGGTCAAGGGAGACCACGGTGGTGGCCATTGGTGGTCGCGGGGTGGTGTAAGGAGGTGTGTGGGTGTGTGGGTGTGTGTTGTTTGGTTGTGTCGAGTTGCGAAGGGCCTGTTTAGGGCGGCTGGTGGCGGTAAGGCTGGTGGTCAGAGGATGGTTGGGTGCATCGTGGTGCGAGCAGAATGTAGCTAGGTTGGGAGGTGGCCGTGGTGGCCTGTGGTAACGGGATGGAGGGTGTTTGTGGAGGTGGTTGGGCACGGTTTTGAAACAGTGTATGAGAGGGATGTAGTTGGGTTTTTGTGACGGGTTTCCTTTTTGGGTTTTTCGGGTTTGTTTTTTAATCGGGTTTTCAATATCGTAAACCTTTAACAATAATAATAAATAATTAATTTGATTAATGAATATAGTTTATAAATTAGTAAATAATAATGGAAGGTAATAATTAATAATTGATGGAAAACTATAATATTTATGTTAGGTGACGATTTGTGAAGGGATTATAATCGGGTTCGGATGACTTTAATTATTTGGATCGCTTGAGCTGCTTATTTGGAATTGCTTGGCAGGTAGGGATAAATCCTACTCAACTCTGGTTTGTTAATGTTTGGTATAATGGATGATTTATATTAAAGTGGAATTGATCATATGTGATAAGTGAATTATTCATACGTTGATATTATTATAATTGTTAGAAGGGATAATTATATTACTTGTGTGGTACAAACTCATCGTCAAAAGCTACCAACCAAAACAATATTTATAACTTCACAAACTACTCTTAGCAAAGAGGCGAGTAAAGGTCGGATCCCATGGGACGGGTATTGATGTAGGATTCTAAATTGCAAATGGTTGTGTCTTAGGGTGTCACAATTTGGGTTGAGATGAAATTGGTCTAAACTAATTAACAAGGTGAAAGTAAAGCAATAAAAACAAGCAAGGTAATTAAAATGAGATGTAAACAACTGATAAAAAAGAACTAGGGTGTCATGGGTTCATAGGGGATTCATGGGAGTTGATCATACAAACATGTTTTCAATTATATGCAAGCACTTATTGTTGTGATGGGATCGAGTTGGTGTATAAGCTTACAATCCCTAGGAAGGTTTAAATTGGGTCCCGGAGCCGAATCGATAAGATTGTACAACACCTACAAGTCGACTTAATCCTTCCTATTCAACTATGTGCATGGTCTAATGAGGCTCGAGTTTTTTAATATGCTTACAAGCCTCATTGAAAAGATAGGTGATGGATCAAAAAATGCAAGGATTCATAGGCTCGCATTTCATCAAACATAACATGTGCATAAGTTGAAATTACAACAAAGAAGCAAATAAATTATGAAAACATATTAGATTAAGCATGAATCATTCCCCATGTTTATTTCCCCTAATTCCCCATTAACCCTAGCTAGGAGACTACTCACTCATTATCAAGTTCAACATGCTAATAAGATTGTCAATCAAACTAACAAAGCTAAACATGATGAATAAAGAAAGTAATTAACAAGAATTAAAACAAGGGTAAAAGGAATTATACCTATGAAGATGATTCCAAATAATAATGCAAAGAATAATAGAAGTACTTGATGATTGATGGAAGGTTGTCAATCTCCCAAATAAACCCAAATAATCTTCTAATTACCCAAAATAAATGAAGAACAATAGAGAGATTAAAGAAACATTAAGATATAATTAATATTGATAAATTGTATTACAACTAATTTGAGAGTAATTAAGAGATGATTAAGAATGGATTAAGAGATGATTTAAAGATGATCCAAATCTTGGTAGTACAAAGGGGTATTTATACTAAAGATTAGGTACAAATATTAGGGTTACTAAGGGCTTAAATGACTATTAAGACCCGAAGAAAAGTTGAGGAAATGTTCCTCTTGAAGGAAATGAGCATATTCATGTGCTAGTCCTGCCACGATTCGTGCGTCTTGAGGTAAGGCACGGGCTCTCTAACTTAGGATCGCTCGGATCCTGGGGGAGACGCTCGGCTCAAGGCGCTGCAGGCCGCTCGTCTTGGGCACAAGACGCCCGGATAATGCTGTTGGGAGACGCTCGGATCGTGCCTGATCCGCTCGGATTCCTGGGCAAACAACTTTCTTCTTTTCTTCCTTAACAATCCGCAAGGATCATCTCGGGGATGCAAGGATCCTTTCATCATTGCCCATTTTACTTTATTATCTACTTAGGCCTCTAGTGTTGGTCTTCTCTTTGATGCTTGGTCATTAGATGCGATCTATTTAGCTCTATTTCGCCTTGTCAATGCAAGATTAGTCATCCTTTCCTGCCAAGGAGACAAAACTTCAAACAATATGCAAAATGGGAAACTAAAGATAGTAAATGACCCAATTATGCACTATAAAGCATGGGAACGAGGTTAATTCGGGGACTAAATATGCTCACATATGAGTCACATCAAACATCCCCAAACCGAACCTTTGCTCGTCCCGAGTAAAGAGGTGACTACAACTATGACCTTTATTTAAACTAACCTACTAATATAACCGATATGAGATAATTAGCGGGTCTCACTCCGCCCCTTCAACTCACAATAAGACAACCATAAGGTCGGATGCCTTCTTGCATGGCAAGGTGGGGATTGCCAAAATGGCGATACATCCAAGCATTAAGCACACAAAATAAGTAATGGATGCATCTACAAAAGAATAGCCACTTTCCTCATCTAAGTGGCGGAAATTATCTACAAGGGAAACAATCTAAGGGTACACACTCCATTATAGATACGGTTTCTTCAAGCTACTAAGCCTAGGAGGATACCAATAAATCACCTCCATATTGTGTCAAGCTAGGGTACCTTTGTCCTCAATCGTTAAATGCTTTCGTCAAGAGTAGATACTCCTTATGGTGTTAGAAACACTGGAGGATCCACTACTACAGATACAGGCAATAACAACGGGTAAAAACCGTTGTAAAAACAAAAAGCGGACGTTGTTAAAGTGGCCGTTGTAAAAGGTATTTACAACAGTTAGGTTATTTACTAAAATCGTTGTGGAAATTATTCACAACGGTTAAAAGCCGTTGTTGTTGCGAGTAAGTCGTTGTGGAAAGTTTGACAATATTTTGGTGGGAATGATATAACAACGGTTATCATATAAAAAACCGTTGTTGTATCTTTCCCACCAAAATTGTGACGACTTTTAACAACGGGTATAAGGTAATTAACCGTTGTTGAAATTGTTAGTAATAACGGTTCTTCATTTAAAACCTGTTGTTGAATATTATACGCGGGTATTTGTGAAAGGTATTTACAACAGTTCTTCTTTTAAAACCTGTTGTTGAATATTATGCGCGGGTATTTGTGAAAGGTATTTACAACGGTTTTTGTTTTAGTAACCGTTTATATTACATTTTTCTAATTTTTTTAAAAATTAAATATGTTTCAGCCATTCAAAATCCTACATATATCAAAGCAAATATATATCAAAGACCAAGATAAATCACAAATGGGTTCATCAGAACTCAATAGATTCAATTCAACCACAACAGAAGCATCATATATACTTACAATTTGATCACTTTACATGAACTAAGATTCCTAAAACTGTGCATCCCCTAGCTCTATCTACAAAGATCATTCCCTAACTTCAACAAAAAATTTACTAAGCTGATCTAAGCAAGTATCGTGCATTTAGTCTTCATTGTTATGTTCTAAGACGTATTTGCCCAACATGTCCCTTACCTCATCTATTTGGTTCCATTTATACTGCTGAAGTTCTTGTGGCGTGCTGATTACATACTGCGGAAAAAACAAAGACAAGACATTATTGTAACAACATCAGCTCTAATTTAAAAAAAGTAATAAACACATTATTAAATTACTAACCTTTTCTGGAATAAGGATATATCTTCGCATAATAATCTCCAACATGAACCGACAAACGTAGTATCAACATTGTATGCTATCCGGCTGGAGACGGACCTATTATTACATAAAAAACGAAGAGACGAGAGAAGGCCCACATCAGAATCTTGCACTTTAGGTATTGTATTTGCGCACGTATTATTATTAATAAAGACAGATTTTTGAACTTAAGGTATTGTATTTGAGTACGTACCCCTGTTATCGTAATAAAAGTAGGGCCATCATCAGAATCTTTCGTGGGTTGATCCTCGTTAGCTCTTTTATTCTCATAGACCCTTTTTTTATAAAACAAAAAAGGAGGCAGAAACTCATATTTTTGTGGCAAAAATGAGCTTTTTGCTATAAATAAAAATTGAAACTTAATGTTATTATAAATAAATCAGTACTATAAACTTACTTAATAATCAGCCCTTAAAGGTCTCGGTTGGTTGTCTATGCAAAGAATCCAACCAAAAAACTTTCTTCTTGGTCGGCACGATGGTTGCTAGCACCCAATGACTCCTACATCAAGAGACATCATCATTATTAACAAGTACATATATTAGTTATGAAAATGCAATTGTAGGGGGAAACGTAATATTAATTTGTTTATTACCCAATTTCATTATAAGGGGCAAAGACCAGCTTTTGGTTGTCGCCAATTCCCGAGCAATATAATCTACCCGATCTTCAAATGAAAACATCGTGATATGCATAGATAAAATATAGGGGCACAGGAATCCGTATTGATCACATGGAATCTTGTTCTCGGGGATCACTCTCAATTTCAATAACCTACATTATTACGGTATTAATTCCGGTATTTAAAACACTATCTTGTCAAAATATTAGAATATAAAATGATTTATTAAGAAACTTACTTCATCTAAACAAATAGGTGTTGGACATCAATCTCGAGAAGGCCAGCCCAAATGGCTAGCAGCTCCCATGACAGAATTGTTTCGCGCTCAATCCCTAAAATATCCTCCTCGAGCGGAATAATTATCAATTGCTTGTTTGCTATTCATTGGTTAGCCTCCAAATACAGTTTCCTCATCGTCAGCGTTCTTACTTTTAGCATGAATTCCTTCCCAGAAAAATTAGTGGAGTTTATACTCCTAACAACTTTCAGTGCGGGGAAATAATGCTTCTCTCTTTTTGTGCTACTACCACCAGCCTATACATGTAGATAATTAAAATAATAAAAATCCAAAGGTAACATATCCTAGCTAGTTGGAGTAATAAAAATAAAAGAGTACTTAACTAAATACCTCATCAACCTGCTATTTCAATGATGATGCAGTAGTAGGTATGTCTGGGGACTTAGGCTTATCCGTCTTTTTTGTCCTCTACACAAAATTTCCATGCTTTATAGAAATACAGAAAAAATATAAATAAAGAGAGGTTTTTAAAAACAATGGAGAAGTTAATTAAATACATCATCAAATTGTTGTTTCGACGAGGTAGTTGGCATGTCTGGGGACTTAGGCTTATCCGGCTTTTTTGTTCCCTACAAAAAAAAAATAACATATAAATTTAACATATAAAAACATTTAACATATAAAAATTTAACATATTAAGGTATTTTTTCTAACCCCAACTGCTTCCGGTTGAGGCGGAGACAAACGAGCCAGGAAGATGTGAGATTCAGGCCATTGGATGAAACTTCCAACCGCATCTGCCAGAATGGTAATGTCGTCACGAACTAGGACGGGCAGTTAAAATTTTTCATGGCCTTCAAAGACTTGAGTTATCTCCACTTTTCTATGATTCGGCAAAAGTTTTTCGCCATGAACCAATAAAGTTTCCGCTGATTTGCTGGGCAAGTCTACGAGACCCCGGCCAACACGCACAGGTTTCTCGGATTTAGGGTCAGTAAGAATAACTACCCTCCTGTTTACGGCCTGAAGAATACACATACATTATATATTATATCCCAAAATTTAATAGAATTCATATACATTTAACTAATTAAAGACTTCATGCATACCTTGCCGAAAACTGTGAACTGATTTGAAGGGGATGTATGCTGCTATTTTCCATCAGCCGTCTTCTCAAGTTGCATCCCCTGATTATTGTCAGCTATGGCGGATAACTCAAGTTGCATCTCCTTTTCAGACTCATTTACCTAATAAATTAACCAATGGCACGATGTCTGAAGTTATAGCATTAGAGCTGGCAGGGAACACACCCCCTGATCTTACCAAAAAAAAAAAAGAAAAGAAAAATAAGGAAGTCATATATTTACCTTATCGGCTTTAGTTGTTACAACTTCAGAAGCATTACGTACCTGATCTTTCGGAATCTCGTTGACCGATACTTCATTCTCATGTATTGCCAAGGTAGTAGTGTTCTCGGCCTCTTGACCAATCTATCTTCAATTCTTCTTCGAAAGGCTTGCCTCCAAAATTCATCTTTAGTATCACGGATGCCAATAACTGAACCTGCGTGCCAAGAATGTAATGTTTCAACAATTTGTTTAAAATAATAACATGTGAACTTAAATGAAAATAATAGAATAAATGGTACCATGTCAGCCTTCTCAGCCTTAGTCTTCCTTTTCTTCTTTTTCGGGGCAGTTGTCCCATAATATTTTGTGACTCCAACCTGTAACGGGACACCATCAATCGACCTGGATGTTCGGGTCGGCCGATCGCTCTAGGAAGAACGTCATCACGACCATTGGGAGTGAATTACCCTTCTTCTACCTCCTTCAATACCTTCTCCTATAATATATTAAATAAACTTCAAATTATATTTGTGGCTAAAATAATAAAGTTAGTAATGAACTCGTCTTAATAAAATAATGCTACTATGTTGGCCAACACTTCCTGATCATATTTGTCACAGGGCCGGGATCCTTTAGGCGTGTGCCCTTCTTTATAAGTTACATGCCGATTCAAGTCGGTCACTCCCTTTGCCACCTACACATTAACATGGCGACAGGTATACATGTAAATGTGTATCAAGTCCAAGTGTGATTAAAAAAATCAAATAAACAGGGGAATGCATGCTACTTACGAGGTTGTCTTCTATCAATCTGTAACCGCCTCGAGAACCATACCATTTCCCCTTCTTACATGAAATGTTAGCACGATTTCTTCTGCTAACGGCCTTCAAATTATATAAAAGCGCAAGTAGACGAGATAATAAAAAAATTATAGAGAACTCATTAATTAAAAAAATGATAGGTAAATCATTAAAAGACGAGGGTATTTAACCTCAAACTTCTCACTAGTTCGAATTGCTTTGAAAAGATCCCATTGTTCCTGAGTGATGGTGGGACACTTGTTTTCCGGTGGGCTCTTACGCATCTCCCCCGTCTCCTTGTCCACATACAACCAATACTTACCAACGTCACACTTCCACTGCCTTAAGACACTCCATACCTTCTGTATTAAATACTTATCATAGCATTCGGCAATATCAAAGACTTCCTTTATACGATCCAAGAATAACTTCGCCAATTTTGAATTCAAATTCCTAATTTCATCTAAATGGATAGGCACAAACTGTCTTGTGCAAACACCAAACCAAGTGGATAAATGCTTCGCATTTGGACCAGTAGGGAAACCCTTCGCGTTCCATTTTATTTTAAGCGGCTCTTTAGCCGCTATAGCTGCAAGGGCTGCAGGGCACTTCGTTGCACCCCTCTCACCAGGCTTATTATTCTTTTGACTTCTTTTCCGTTTTTCACCCATGATAATCCTAAAACCCTAAATAGGAATGAAAATTTAAAACAACAGTTTGAGCTTCTAAAATCCTAAAACCCTAATAAGAGGAATGATGTAGATGATGCGGGATGATAAAGATAACAAAGAAGACGAAAAACAAACAGATGAAAACCAAAAAAGATGATCTTAAAACCCTAATGACGAAACACAAAAGTGAACATACCTGATGATGATGATAAAGAGAACGAGTAGGATGATAAGGGAAGGCAAAGGAATCTGGGCGACGGTCGGCAACGAGAATGTAGAAAGTGGGGGAGAGAGAATAAACTCAGGATACCAACGGTTGAACTGATGTTGTGTGGAATGTGTTTGTGCTGTGTTTGTGTGGGTTTGTAAATTAGTTTTTTATTAAGACAAACTATTGACAACGGGTCCATAAAACAAAACCGTTGTGATATGTTAATAACAACGGGTCAACAAAAGTAAACCGTTGTCATAACTTTATTACAACGGTTAAAATATACCCGTTGTAATATATTTTCACCCAATTTGCGCCAAAATGAAATATGTCTAAAAAAGTAATGACAACGGGTAGAAGTACTACAGCGGTTTTTGAAAGTAATAAAAATGGGTGATGTCAAAATAACCGTTGTTGAAAGTAATAACAACGGGTAATGTCAATATAACCGTTGTTGAAAATAATAACAACGGTTAATGTCAATATAACCGTTGTTATTGTGTAACATTTATTTTTTTAAATTACTGTAATTACATTACAGTCCAAACCTGTAACAATACAGCAGCATAACAACTTTAATCAGCAATTTCAACAACGGCATCCACATCTAATAATAAGATCAAGAAAATAAGACAACACCACCAGCATGCATATACTGCATATCTACAGGATTTACCATGCCATGCAAATTTGGGAATTTTTAACAATGACCATTGCTTCTATTGGCTTTTTAAAGCTACCAAAAGCTAAAGACAACATACATACACTCCAGCAACACATCTCAAACTTGCTATAAATTCAGAAGCTCGGCATCCCATTAGCTCAGTATCCATTAGCTCCCCACAACTCACAAATAAATTAAACCATCCAATTACTGGTCTGAAAATGACTCAAAATGTTGGTCGTCCATATCACTGTGTCTTGATGAATGCCCCAGGCCAGATAGATATAGACAGTGGAAAATTTGTTGCCAAAAGCTTTAATCCTTTGAGGAATAAGCTTATTGAGCTGGGATACTCGGTCAGCAAAATTAAGCCACAATGGGGGCCATGGGGATTCAAAGGGAGTCTACTCATTCAGTTTGGAACATCACCTGCACATGCGAATCGCATTTAAGCTTGACATGATGTTTCAACTCAGAGGCCATGGCAGGAACGACTGGAATGCTCCGAATAGATCAACACTCGAACCATACCTCTGGGTAGCCACAGACTCGGATGTCGAGCTTCTGAAGAATACCATGGACTATGTCCAAGTGCTGTATGCGACCATCTTTGATGGGCAGCAGTCGGCCAGGTCAGAAAGCGTTGATGCCTACAGCCAGGTTGTGGCTGTTTTCCATGCAATGTACCCCTAAAACCCCTAAAAAATGTGTCCGTGTATGTGGCTGAAACTTCCAAGCAACGTCGTGTGTTATTTATTGAGTGTCAAACTGTGTGTGTCTGTATCCGCCTATCATAAGCAGTGTCGTGGGCTTGTATGAAAAGGCAACTTAAATAAAGGTAATGTGTAACCCTGTGGTCTTGTAAAATTTCCAGTACTGTTCTATAAGTAGCGTCGAGAGTATCAGTGCTTTACGTTTGTATTAAATATGCAGTTCCTAAATGCAAATCTGTTTAGTGGAGATAGTTATTTAAAAAAAAAAACTAAAAGGAAGATATATATATTTAAAAAATAAAAATAAAAATAAAAATAAAAGCTAATAAATTACATTATAGACCATCTCAGGATCGGGGATGTTTCTTGGATGTCATAGTTTCTTCGTTAACCCAAATACCTTCACCATGGTCATCACGCATATAGATGCTTTCAGTGTCTCCATGATCAGTGTCAACATCGTCGATATAAGATACAGTGGTAGAGTGATCCATTCCCTCAAAAACGAAATCAAGATCATCATCACCATTATCGGATGGACTACTCCTTCTACTCCTTATGGACAATACAACAGACCACTTCTTATCCATAGGATCGGTGACATAGAACACTTGTTTAGCTTGGGATGCCATTATGAAAGGATCATCCTTATTATTGCCAACCTTACCCAGATTGACCAACGTAAATCCCATCTTATCCTTTCAGACACAATGGATTTTGTTATCAACCCAGTTACATCGAAACAAAGGCATTGTGAAATCAATGTAATCTAGTACTAATATTTCTTGAATAACACCATAATAAAGGCATTTTCTCCAAATAGGCTTTTTATCTTTTGAAGTAGCAAAGTGCATTGCCTCAAATTCAGAACTCACACCCTTATTTTTCATTGTGCTCAACTCATCTTGCTCGCGGGTGTAAAAAGTATATCCATTAATGGCAAAACTGCTGTAAAAGGTGACCCTGTCATTTGGACCTAAACCAAGACGTAGTAACATAGGAGAGATGTCATCACCAGTTTGATTCGTACACTCTAAGACAATATTCCTAAACCACTCTGCAAACGTCTTCGTATGCTCATTTGCAATCCACTTCTTGGTCTTGTTTGGGTGATCGTATTTGAGCTCATCTTTGTATTGTTGAATATAAGGTTGCACCTCATCTTCGTTGTTTAGCACATATGTATGTGCTAAATGCAACATTTTACGTGTCACAATTTTTTCAACCCGGCCCAAAATACCTTTTCTGGTCATCCAGTCACTATGACGATTCTTAGGAACGCCAATCAACTCCTCAAGGGAGAGATGAGCATAACAATATGAAAGAGCTTCTTCTCAAATAGCACGTTCATAAATACAATATTCTGGACGATACCGATTAGATGTATAGTCCTTGTAGACTTTCATCAATCTTTCGAAAGGATACTGGTATCTCAAGTACACGGGCCCAAGGTACAAAATCTCCTTAACCAAGTGAATGGTCAGATGAATCATGATAGTGAATAAAGAGGGTGGAAAATACATTTCCAACTGACAAAGAGAGGTTACAACAAGGTCCTGCAATGAATCCGCGTCATCAGGATCAATGACTTTCTCGCATATGGACTGGAAGAAGAGATAGAATCTAGTTATAGCATATCTTACCTTTTCAGGTAAAATGGAACGAATAGCCACAGGTAGTAATTGTTGCATCAAAGTGTGACAATTATGTGACTTTAATCCGGTGAGTTTTAGGCCTTGCATCGACACTAGGCTTTTGATTTTTGACGAATAACCATGTGGCACTTTAATTCCATTCAAGCATGCACATAACTCTTTTTTCTCATTCCGTGAAAGGGTATAAGCAGTTGGCGGTAAAAATGTACGATTACCTCTCTTCTGTGGTGCCAACTCTAGCCTAATACCCATCATTTTCATATCTTCCCTAGCTGCGGCGTTATCCTTTGTTTTACCGGGAACATTTAGAAGGGTATTGATAATATTATCACAGACATTTTTCTCAATGTGCATGAAATCGAGGCAATGCCTGACCTCCAGGTCAGGCCAATATGGAAGTTTATCAAAAAAATATGGATCTTTTCGTATACCCACGAGTAGACAATTTAGAGCCGCTCTTCTTCTCATAATCTATCTCAATATGCTTTACTTTCTGATAAACTTCATGCCCACTCAAAATTCTAGGAGGTTGACGAAGTTCTTGTCTTCCATTGAATGCTTTCTACATCTTGCGATAACAATGGTCATGATACAAGAACCTCCTATTTCCCATATACACATACTTACGAGAAGACTTCAAGTATTCAGACTCGATATCCTCCCCACACAATGGACAAGCCTCTTTCCCATAAACTGTGTGCCCAGAAAGGTCGCCATAAGCTGGATAGTCAGATATTGTACATAATAACATCGCTCTCAAATTGAAAGTTTCGTTCTTATATGCATCAAATACTTCTATCCCACTATCCCACAACATTCTCAAATCATCTAGAAGAGGTTCCAAATAGACATCTATATCATTTCCAGGTTGTTTAGGGCCGGAAATTAAAAACGACAACATCAAATACTTTCTTTTCATGCACACATATGGAGATAAGTAATAAATAGCCAACACTACTGGCCAAGTACTATGTTGGCTACTCATGTTTCCGTGTGGGTTCATTCCATCAGTGGACAGTGCTAGACGTAAGTTTCTAGGTTCATTGCCGAACTCGGGATACTTAGCGTCGAACGATTTCCATTGCATACCATCTGCCCGGTGTCTTAGCTTTCCATCATTTATTCTTCCATTTTCATGCCAAGTTAACATTTTTGAATCATCGGGATTCGCATAAATCCTTATGAATCTTGGTATCACTGGAAACTACCACAACACCTTAACCGGGATCCCTTCCATATCCTTATAACGCCACTCCAAACATTTAGGGCAATTGGTTAAGTTTTGATATAATTTCCGATACAATATGCAATCATTTGGACATGCATGTATTTTCTCATATTTCATACCCACTCCTCTTATTAGTTTTTTAGCCTCATATGTCTTACCAGGTAGAACATTACCATCTGGAAGCAACTCCTTTATCAAGGCTAAAAATCTAGTGAAACACGTGTCACTCACTCCATTTGGCCCCTTGATATTATACAACTTCACCACAGCCGACATTTTTGTGAACTTACAACCAGGATACAGAGGTGCTTCAGACTCACACAACTTCTCATACATGTTGTTAAGGTCATCCCAATTAATAGTGTCATCACCTACATCTGCAAAAGCATTCGACTCATCATCATTCTCTTCATTGTCTATAGACCCAACATTCAACTTGTCTGCTTCCAACTCTTCCAACTCAAAAAACTCGGCAAACTCAGGATCATCAGTTAGCCTTTCGTATACCTCAACATCATCTTCTTCAGAGCTATTCTCGTCCTCTAATGGTTCTCCATAAAAAAATCCAACGTGTATAGGATCGACTAAATCTCCACTTTTCTAGGTGTATTTTAACGTCCGGAAAAACCATATACCTAATATTGCCACATCTTTCACAAGGACATGGAATACTAGAAGAACCTTTCAAATTGTTCGAAACGACTTAATAAAATTCAGCTAAACCATCCTTATAGTTAATATATAGGCAACTAATTCAGAAAATCCAATAATAGGCAAACAAATAAACGAAATTCAGGAAATCAATTAAGCTAAATTATCAACAAATTAGATAATAACCCAACAAATTCACAAATTCAAAAATAATCAACATTCATAGGCCAGGAAATTGAACAATCCTATATCTGTATATAGCTTGAAAATATTAATAAGAAATAGTTAATAAGCTAAGAAACATATATACCTGATTGATAAACACGATGAGGGAGAGAAGACGGTGATAACAGTGACGGAGATGAAGACAGAGAGAGACGATCAGCGAGGAATGGAGGACGATATTTGTGTAGCAGTATTAGCTTGTGTTTGTGTTTTGTAGCATATAGCAGAATAAAGAAATATGTTGTTCTTTAGATCTTCATAGCTTTAATAACAACGGTTATTGAGTCTACAACCGTTGTTAAAAAGTATTAACAACGGGTTTATATATAACCGTTGTAATTAATTTTCACTAATTTTGTGCCAAATTATTAACAACGGTTATAATATATTACAGAGTAAACTGTTGTTATTAGTTTTTATATTAACAACGGTTGTGCAAGTTTGACCCGTTGTTAAAACCAATAACAACGGTTAACAACACATAACCGTTGTAATTAAGTTTAGTAAAATTCGCGCCATCCATTCTACAACGTCTTATGGTGATTTTCGTGAATAAACGTTGTTAAAGGGCCGTTGTAGTTGCCTGGATTTGTAGTAGGGATCGCGGAATTCCCCTTCTTGCCTAGACAAGAAGAAGGGTCGTCCCTTCTCCACCATGCATAAAAGTGGGTTCAAGGATAAAGGAATCATTTGTATTTTGAGTTTCATATGGGAGTTTGCTTTTGTTGTTGTTTTCCCCCCAATTTCTTGTGGCATTTGACATTTGAGAACACTTCTTTTAGTCATTTCTTTGATGTTTGACATTTCAATACTTGAGAACTTGAACTTTTTGCATTTTTTGAACATTTTCAAAGTCACCCCAATTAGTAACGAGGGTGCCTTCTATTTGAAGCATAGGAGTTCTTATTTTTGTACTCCTCTTTTCTTTGATGCAAATTGCGAACTTTTTTATTTTTTTATTTCAATGCTTGAACTCAAATTTGAACAATTTTTGTTGTGCCCATTCCCTTTTGTTGACAAAAATGTGGTAGAATATGGAAGATGGTTACATGGCTTCAAAGGTCACCTTAGAATAAACGGTAGCCAAGGAGTTATCACACCACAAGGTACTCTTGACTAGGCCTTAATCCATGGGTCAAAGGATACTAGCATGACACATCCTAGGGTGTTTTAGAAACATTCTAATGAGCAAAGTCTCAAGAAGAAAAAGTATCTACAAGGGCCTTATATACACTTGTCAAGTTTCCCAAATAGATGTTTTCACAAAAAATTTCTAAAATGTAACTATATGCGATGATGCAACTAACATTTATACAACCTAATGCATATGCTTCTATCAACTAGTATGCCATATAGGCTAAATGCAATTCCTACAATCACATTGTTTCATACCGCATCAATCAAAATAAAGCCACATAGTCATTAACATAAAGAGGAAAAAGGAGATTGGAAAGATCATACCATGCGGTCTTCATAATCCTCATGTCTCGGATGTGGCGTAGTCGATCAATATGAAAAAGGATAGACAAACAAACAAATATATACAAATTATACAATTCTACACTATAAAGGAATGAACATGTTTTTGGTTTTTGTAATTTTAAATTTTTATGGGTTTTTGTTTTAATGAAATAAAAGGACATGTTTTTTTATTTTTCAAAATTTTTCAATTTTTATCATTTTTGATTTTAAAAGTGAAGTTAGAATTTCCCATCCCCACACTAGTATGGGTATTGTCCTCAATGGCCAATACAATAGGAAATTATGCAAGCTAATATGAGAATGCATGATTTCTATACTAATATGTAAACTACATGACATATAAACAAGTGATGCATTCTATACTACACTATATGATGTATGAATTTATTGGTTGGAGAGCACAATTTGAATTGACTCCCAATGCTTGTGGTTGAACTTCCCCAAACCAAGTAAGACACTATTGCTAGTGTAAAAGTGGGGGAGTTCATGCACAAAAATGCTATGCATGAAACTAGTTTGTGATTTTGGATTTTCAAAGTGGGAAAAATATAAGACACCTCAATGGAACAGAGGTGGGAGTCCTCTAAGTGTTGCTAGGACTCAAAACCAATGATCAAAATTAAAAATTAGAAACAAGAGACATAAACAAAGCTAAGAGGAGGTGTAGGAAACTCACAATGGATTGTGGCATCCTCCAAAAGCTTGTCAAACCTCAATTGTCGCTCATTGCGACATCCTCATCACTATCATCGTCATTATCATCCTCCTCATTATCATCATCATCAGCTACCTCCATGGACCCGGAGGCTTCACCATCATCTTCATCACCTGAGCTTTCCACTTATTCCTCTTCTTCCTCATGGCAAGAGTAGCTACCTTCCCCGCTCTCAACAACAATCTCCTTATCCTTAGCAACTTCACCATCCAATTTGGCATTTCTAGGAGCATTCGGGAAGAATACCTCCCTATCCGCCCAACTAGGCAAAGGACATGTAGGATCAAGGAGTCCTTGCCTAGCTAGATGAAGGAGAGGCGGATATTGAGCTCGGTAGGCATTGACTCAGTCTTCGTAAGCTTGCTTATGCATATGTTGCAATAATTGAGTCAAGTAGTCTTTGCCTACCTCAACATTTGTGCCACTTGGTGTGAATTCTTGATAGTCAATTGGGTAAGGTGGGGTCACAATAGAGGAGGAGGAGGGCTTGGCATTCGATTCCCTATGTTTCCTCATGATCATCTCGGCTTCATCAAAGACGGGAAGTAGGTAGCTTGGACTTCGGACATTGATGCAGCATATCTTGCTTGGCAAGATAAAGGACTTAGCTTCTTTAGTGAGCCACTCAAATTTCTTGTCAAGATTATAATTCTTGACCCAATGAAACTTGTTGATCACAGTGGCCAAGTCAAGAAGGTTGCCACCTCTAACCGGTTTGTATGTCTTGTCTTTGTTAAAATCCAGGTTTAAGTGTTTGGCTAACCATGTTACTCAGCCTCCATTAACAATAAAAGCCGACCCATCCTTCCCATGGTCAATTTCAAGCCACCGATCAATTAAGAGTTGAAGTATGTTGTATTCCTTGGTGAACTTTTTGTTGACATTCATGGTAGATTCTAGGTAGGCAAAGTCGAGCTCGGTAAAATGATTAGTGCCCTTTCTCGCAATTAAAGTGTTGCCCACAACCTTATGCCACACTCTTATGCCCGGATGGTGGACATAAAGAACATGACACTCGTGGAAGAACTCAAATTTTCTCCCGGTGATTGCTTTCTATAGAGGTGCGGGATCATATTTCAAGGGCTTTTTCACATAATGAGAATGCTCTTCAAGACCAAACACTTTGCCAAACTCACTTATCGACATTCGTCTATCCACATTTTTAGGGCGAAAATCAATATTTTTCCGAGTCTCTACGTTAGTCACCTTCAAAGAGCTTATAAATTCCATGGTAAAGGAGGGGTAGGTTAATTCTTGCATGTCATAGAGTGTTTTCAACTTCATAGACTAGAAAAAATTCTTGGTCCTTTCAAGCACACCCAACTTATCTAAGGCATCATGGCATATGAATTTGGTAGGCAAAATAGTTTTTCTAGCAAGGGATACAAATGCTTTCCTATGAGAATCATTTATGAAAGTTACCTCCGGATAATCTTGTAATTGTTCAATGACCGGAGTAGGAGTAGCTTCCACCATAGGAGTAGCGATTCTTGACTTTCAACCCTTTCTTGATGCACTACCATAGGCTTTGAGGCTAAAAGAGCTTGTTGCCTTTTGGAAAGATTGGAGGTTGTAGGTGCTTTGTGTAATACTCCGTATTTATAAGTCTTGGGGTACTCTATCGAGTAGCCCTTACTCTGTCGAGTAAGGGCAAGTTGCGAAATAAAATAGTTTCTGACCTGTTGGGTACTCGATCGAGTAGCTGGGGTACTCGATCGAGTAGGGGGGGTACTCGATCGAGTACCTTGGGTACTCGATCGAGTGTCCGGTTTTACGGGGGAGTTTTCTCGGGTTTTGTTAATTACGCGATTAAGGTATTTAAACCAATTCGTCTTTGTTCTAAATCACTTTTTACAAAACCTAAAACCTGTTTAAGAGAGAAAGCAACTTGTCTTCTTCCTAATCGCGTTCTTGACAATTCCCGGAGTTCAGACGGTCGGTTTGCATCGTAGTTTGTGTCGTTGGATTCCTTGCGTCGAGGGTAAGCTTTTAATGTAATTTATATAATGTTTTGTTAAGATTAGTGAAACCCTAATTTAGGAATTGGGGGTTTTTATGAATAGTAATTGAATAGTAGTATCTATGTGTTGTATGGTAGGAGGAGAGTTCATAGAAGAGGCGTTTTGAGACAGCTGTAGATACCGTCTGCGTGTTGTGCTATCCAGGTAGGATTTCCTACTCAGTATTAGTCCCATAATGGGATATTGGTGATGTGCTGTAGTTAGTGATTGATATGATGATTGTAATTGTAATTGTATTTGTGATTGTGGTTGTGTTGTTGATGGTTCTCGAGATGCGTTCTCGGCTGAGTGGGGTCACTTGCGGGAGTGATCTCACGCCCTAGTTTCGCCCTTCGTGGAACCCGCCACGAAAGGGGATGTGCACATTAATGGGACAGGGTTATCGCTCGTACGATGAGCGGGGCTTAGGTGGGAACGGCTGCGGTCCCCCACTCGCGGGTGTCCAAAGGTGGACGGTCGATTGAGACGATGGGAGTTGGTGGTGTGTGTGTGTGTGTGTGTGTGATTCAAATTTTATCTTATCTTATTGTTGATATATGTATTGAATTGTGTGATTAGTATCGACCCCGTTTAAATGTTTTAAAAACTCGTGGTGATCCATTCGGGGTGGTGAGCGATTATTGAGCGGTGTGTGATATGACGCGTATGGGATAGCCGGGATGAGTCATCACGTGGCGCTTAGAAGTCTTCCGTGTGTCGACGAAGTCTAGTAGCTTTGATAGTTTTAGCAGTAGACCGTATGAGAACCTTGTAATTCCTTTTATTAGTTTTGGTTTGAACATGTAATCACTTAATCTATAATTACTTTAAAAGTACGTTTCTTGATTGTCTTATGATATTCAGTACCTCGGGTAACCGAGATGGTGGCATCCTTATACCTGAGTGGTCCTGGTAAGGCACTTGGAGTATGGGGGTGTTACAAATGGTATCAGAGAGACGATCTTGGAACCTGTAACAAATGAACATAATGAACATAGGGAGTCTAATAAAATGAACCTGGTGTATGTGTAATGGGAGCCCCGGCTGATGCTAGGTTTTGGGAGAGTAGGCGCCCTCACTTCAAAATCTTGGCCCCATGATACTTAAGCCAGTCACATGGTATGGGAACGTGGAGTCCGTGGGTATATGTGTGACGTGTATGTTAATTGTGTTGTATATGGTTTGTTGAAAGTATGTTGCATGATAGTTGGTTGACATGTTGGTTGGAATCGTTGGAAAAGTATATGAGAATGATGAATGATATGGTAGAAAAAGAATGTAGTTCGTATATGATGATGTGTGATGAAGTGGATTTGTAATGTTGTTGTATTAGCAACATGGAAATAGGATTTGTAGTGTATGGGTGTGGTTTGTGTTATGAAAAGTTATGAAAATTTAAAACATGCGAGTAATACATGATTGAAAGTTGAATGTTATATGAGCATGATAGGTGGTAATGTTTGACTTTTGGTAAGTAGTAACATGAAGAATAGAGGTTCAATGATATGTGTTTTGTATAACGAATTGGATGAAAAGCATGATGGCTGTTTATAACGTGGCATTTAATAACACGAAGTAGATTATTTTGTTGATTGTATGAGGAGTCGCGCAGATTTGAATGCGTAGTTGTAATCATAATGTTGAAATAATAATGAATGCATAGTACGTTAGGGTATGTGAGATAACATGCGGGTAGTATTCACGAGTCTGCATGACTCGATCGAGTGGGTTTGACTCGATCGAGTGGGTTTGATTCGATCGAGTGGGTACTTGTCGTTATTTTGACCGAGAATCGTGTTTACGGGCACTCGATCGAGTACCTCGGGCACTCGATCGAGTATTTGGTCACTCGATCGAGTAGCCGGGCTACTCGGTCGAGTAAGTCGAGATCGAAGGTCTATTTGGGTTAAGAGTCGGGGCACTCGATCGAGCATGTTGGGCACTCGATCGAGTAGCCTCAACTCGATCGAGTAGGTTCCGTACTCGATCGAGTGGGGTCCGTACTGGTCATATGCGTATTTCGGGTCGTATGTTTGTCTTTTGACATTCGTTGCATATTACGTTTAATTCAAAGGTGTTGTATTACTTCTTTATGCATTGTTTTACGTATGTGTTGGTCCTGAAGCGTAAGTTACCCAATCTTATGTTGTAAAGAGTGGCACTATGATGAGTATGAGTTCGGTGGGGAGGACATGAATTATGAGTGATTATGATAGATGGTGGAAAAAGAAAAGGAAGATTGGTATAGTTTATTGAGGCAAGGCGCACGTTTTGCGAGACGGGATGAGTGATATGATTGTGTGTTGAGTAATGTAGAAATAAGTGAATATAGACAAGGGATGATGTGAGTATAATGAACGTGAGAATGAAAAGATTGAAAGTAAGAATGTGGATAGTGGCAGCTTGAGATGTGTAAAGAGTTAAGGAGGGAAATGGTTAGGAGTCGTGTGGGTTATGGATTTAGGTAGTGAAAGTTCGTTTAAAGGGGTTGAGAAGAGTAATATATAGTGAACTTTGTGGAGACATGTCGCGAGGTGTATTTATAGACAGTGAGTGAGTTTGGGAGGTTTATTAAAAGATGAAACTACTGTGTGAGTTCCTTGGGTAATTGGCGGTATGAAAGGAATTTTGATTTCTAGAGATGTAAGAAGGAGATGCAATTGTTGAACAAGAACGTTGATTCTATGGATGTATTAGTGGCAAGGGTGATTGATGACATAATAAGAGAATATTTGTGGTAAGAAAGAGGGAGATGATATCGATATAAAATAATGGGATTTGAGTTTTGGAGCGATGAGAAGGTAATTGGTGCACAAAAGGGTTAGATAGAAGTAATAAGGAGTTGAGCTATTAAATTGGTATTATTGAGTGTAAAGAGAAAAGAAGGATAAAAGTAAGCTGAGGAAAATGTTCACCGGAGTTATGTGATGTAAAGGTAAGGAATCATCGAAATGTGTGATAGTATCACGAAGATGTTAGTCAAGGTTATATAGGAGTTTCAGGACAACATGATTGATAATGAGTTTCGAGGAATTAAGGAAAGTAGGAAGTTAGAAGAATATCTGCATGATATGAGATTTTGGTGGAGAAATGGATGATGATTCAATTAAGGAAAATATTGGGAAGAATGTTGAGATAATTTTGTTCATGGATTCGATGTTCGTTGTTTGGGATGTTAACCAAAGATAGAAAAGAAATCATGATATTTAGAGATGAGTGAAGAGGTTTGATGTCCGAACAGTGGTAGTGTTATGGTCTTTGACTAGTGGTTAAGGAAAAGTGTATATTAGAAAAGTGGCAATTCTAAAGAGGCTGATTTTGTAAAGACTGAATTGATAAAAGTATGGTTGTCAGGAAGTATAAGACATAGTCTTAGGAGGTGGTTTCTCATAATGAGTGTTAGCTGTATGGTTATGTATGGCGAAGGTCTTTGGTGATGCGAATGGAAGAATGTGATGAGGGGCATGCGAGTTAAGCTCGGACAACGAGTAACCTTTGTTGAGTGGTAACTTACGTGGTCAGGATTGACTAGTTGGTTGTGATTACGGGTCTATGATATGTGTAAATGTTTGTGTGAGGTTCTGACCTCACAAGAAGTGGTACGGTGTGATAATTATAAAGCTATTTTATGAATGTTCTGTAATATATATATGTTGGACACGGTAGTTTAATTGAATGATATCCAAAAAGGTAATAATTTGATTAATTTGACATGGCTAGTTATAATTTTATGTGTATTAATAACACACGTGTATTCCGTGAAATGGTAGAGATGATGTTCATGAGATGCTTATCTGTTATTTCATATAATATGTTGCGTTGTGATAGAGTAAAGTGGATTGGAGTAAGTTTCCTTGTCCGAAAGGTTATTTCCGAGGCAGTATTTATGGAATCGTATGTAGTTGTGATGTCTATCGATGTGGTTGTGGTGCCTCGGGTGGTGATCCGGGCTCGATATTTAGTGTTGTGATGCGGGTATTTTCGCACTACGGTGTGGCTGTTGGTGGCGGCGTTGTGATGCCGTCACCGGTTGTGGTGGAGTAGGCGGGGTGATTATGATTCGAGTTTCGAAAGTACATACCAGTTATACATGGATTGTTGTTTTGTTTGATGTTGCTCTCTACGAGTTTCGATTTGTCTTTGATAGACGTTGTCTTGCTTATTTATGTTTTCGTTACTAGGTTAAGTTGGGAATGAGGTAGAGTATGATGTGAAATAGAGTTGTATATGTTTCGTTGTTGTCATGGGATAGTGATAATCTGTTGATGGGACGTGGTTGTGAGAGGTTGTTACGGTAATGTTGATCTTGTTTTCAGATGAGACATCGGTAGACATGGTAATGGGAAATGATTCGTGGATCATGTGTTGTAATGAGCTGAAAGCGGCAGGTAGTTCATAATCTTTTGTTGAGACAAAGGAGTGTGGGGTGTTGGGGAAATTAGTGTCATGTTAAGTTGTGTATGAATTTTGCGGTAATGAAAGAAAGAACTTGAGGATCTAGTGTGCGTGTACGTAACGAGTGCGGATCGTGAGTTATGCTTCGGAAGATAAGTGCTTTACATAGCGAGGTATCTTTGGTTTGCGGTGATAATGGAGAGTTAGTATGGTGATTTTGCTACGAGCCTTATGGTATAGGTTAGGGGTGTGCGATTGATTTGAAGTATGAGAACTGTTGAAGTAAGAGAGCCTTGAGAAATAGGAGTGATTATGGAAATGAGGTTATAGGCGATTATCTTTGACATAGGGTGGTGATGAGGATAATGAGATAATATAGCTAAGGGTTTAGTATTAGTGAGTTACGAGGACGTAACATTTGTCTTAAGAGGAGTAGGATGCAATAAAAGAGAGTTTCATGGTGGTGCATGCGGTAATATAATTGGAAGTAGAGTGTTAGCGTAGCGTAAAGGAGGGATTTGTTTTGTGGACAATACTTATAAAAGGGCCATGGCCGTGCTCGTAGTAGTATGATGCTTGAGTGGGGAATATTTTATATAATGTTAACAGTTGGAGGATGATGTTATGAGTGTGAGTAAACTTCGAGGACGAAGTTCCTTTTAAGGGTGGTGGAATGTAACATTCCGTTTGATGTCTATGAGTGTCTTGGTATTGGATTTGATAGTTGATGATATTATGGAGCTAGCAGAATTAGAGGATGGTAGTTGGTTATGTATGGAGTTGGTGTCGTGAAAGATATATATGTGGTAGATACGATATAGTGAGTCATGTTGTGGAAGTAAACATAGTTGGTAGAATGGGGTTAAGAGTTCATGTTCTATGTTCGGTCGAGTTCTCGAGTCCTTAGCTAAGTTGTTGTGTCTTGGTCGAGTCGGTATGGTTGTTTTTATGTATGGGTTGAACTTCGGGGACGAAGTTCCTTTTAAGGAGGGAAGACCGTAATACTCCGTATTTATAAGTCTTGGGGTACTCTATCGAGTAGCCCTTACTCTGTCGAGTAAGGGCAAGTTGCGAAATAAAATAGTTTCGACTGTTGGGTACTCGATCGAGTAGTCAGGTACTCGATCGAGTAAGGGGGTACTCGATCGAGTACCTTGGGTACTCGATCGAGTGTCCTGTTTTACGGGGAGTTTTCTCGGGTTTTGTTAATTACGCGATTAAGGTATTTAAACCAATTCGTCTTTGTTCTAAATCACTTTTTACAAAACCTAAAACCTGTTTAAGAGAGAAAGCAACTTGTCTTCTTCCTAATCGCGTTCTTGACAATTCCGGAGTTCGACGGTCGGTTTGCATCGTAGTTTGTGTCGTTGGATTCCTTGCGTCGAGGGTAAGCTTTTAATGTAATTTATATAATGTTTTGTTAAGATTAGTGAAACCCTAATTTAGGAATTTGGGGTTTTTATGAATAGTAATTGAATAGTAGTATCTATGTGTTGTATGGTAGGAGGAGAGTTCATAGAAGAGGCGTTTTGAGACAGTTGTAGATACCGTCTGCGTGTTGTGCTATCCAGGTAGGATTTCCTACTCGATTAGTCCCATAATGGGATATTGGTGATGTCTTTGTAGTTAGTGATTGATATGATGATTGTAATTGTAATTGTATTTGTGATTGTGGTTGTGTTGTTGATGGTTCTCGAGATGCGTTCTCGGCTGAGTGGGGTCACTTGCGGGAGTGATCTCACGCCCTAGTTTCGCCCTTCGTGGAACCCGCCACGAAAGGGGATGTGCACATTAATGGGACAGGGTTATCGCTCGTACGATGAGCGGGGCTTAGGTGGGAACGGCTGCGGTCCCCCATCGGCGGGCGGGTCCAAAGGGACGGTCGATATTGAGACGATGGGAGTTGGTGGTGTGTGTGTGTGTGTGTGACAGATTCAAATTGTCTCTTTATCTTATTGTTGATATATGTATTGAATTGTGTGATTAGTATCGACCCGTTTAAATGTTTTAAAAACTCGTGGTGATCCATTCGGGGTGGTGAGCGATTATTGAGCGGTGTGATATGACGCGTATGGGATAGCCGGGATGAGTCATCACGTGGCGCTTAGAAGTCTTCCGTTTGTCGACGAAGTCTAGTAGCTTTGATAGTTTTAGCTGTAGACCGTATGAGAACCTTGTAATTCCTTTTATTAGTTTTGGTTTGAACATGTAATCACTTAATCTATAATTACTTTAAAAGTACGTTTCTTGATTGTCTTATGATATTCAGTACCTCGGGTAACCGAGATGGTGGCATCCTTATACCTGAGTGGTCCTGGTAAGGCACTTGGAGTATGGGGGTGTTACACTTTGCTTCCACCTTTAGTTCTTGCCATGTCTTCTCCTTTTCAAGATTGTATCAATAAAACAAAGTATTGCTTGAATGCTTCTAGTCTCTTCAAGCTTCAATTACTAATCGATTTTGGGGTTTTCGAATTTGCCTTGAAACCCTAGAACATTGATTCAATTTTTGAGGATTTTGATGTTTGGATGGTGTTTTGTTGATGAAGGAGTAATTTGATTGTGATTTTAGGAAATTTGGGTTTGATTTTAGTGAATTTGGGTGAGGAATTTGTGTTTTGTTGATGAGGGGATTGAGGGTTTTGAGGGAGAAAGGGTGTGTGTTGGTGTTTGAATAAGATGGAAATGATTTGGGGAAGGAGGGTTTTAATCCCGTTTTATAGCATTCAGCAGCACGAGACAGGCGGATTTCTCTGAAGACGCTCGGATTATTAAACAGCGAGCTCAGAAATTCTTAACCCGTGCTGAGACGCGCGGATTCTTCAGGAGACGGGCGGATTTCTGCAGGAGACGAGCGTCTTCACTTGGGGACGCTCGGATTTATAGACAGTGTGGACTCTAAGTTTTTGCACAGGCCAAGACGCGCAGATTGCTCCTGAGACGAGCAAATTCCACCTGAGACGGGCGTCTTGTTTGTAATCTGCTTGGACTTGTAAACAGTCCCAATTTTTTCAATGTCAGCACTCTCAAGACGAGCGTCTTAAAGCCAGGATGCTCGGATTTCTCCCAAGACGAGTGTATCCTTATGGGAATGCTCGGATCTTCTCCTACACCCACGAGTTCAGGTCCACCCGTGGGGACCTTCATTTTCCATATCATTCTTTCTTCATTCCTTTGTTCAACATTGTGGGTGCACTATGGAGGCTCGGTTAGCCTAGGCAATTGCTATCCCCACACTAAAGCAAACACAACACATCAAAGCACATTAAGATCCCTCCCTCACTTTCTCTCATAATGAAAATCTTGATCAAAGTATGGAATTGCAAATCCAAAATTGACAAAAATACAATACAAGAAGTAAAATGCAAGTTAAGGGTTAGAATATTTACAAATGGTGGTTTAGGGAGGACTCCACCAAACTCTCACTCTTTGAATGAGATGTCAAGGGGGCATAGCCAAGGTGTTGTTGATGTTGTTCCACACCTTGTAGAAGTAGTCGAAGGCTTGTTCATTGTCATTATAAAGATCTTCAATAGACCGTTGTATATTGTGTTCTTCATGGTGGTGACTTGAGTCAAGATGGTCACCAAAGCCTTGGTCTAAGGTCATAGCATTGCCAATGTAGGGATTGACCAATCCTTCAAATTCGTCATCCCATAGATCACATACTTCACTAGCTTGCTTCCAAATGGTATCTTGAGTTGATGGAAACAACTCCTCTTTCTTGTTGTCATGGCCAATGAGGCCTTCTTCTTCTCTTGTCATGATTGGTGGTAAGCTATTCAAGCTCTCATTGTTGATGAAATTTCCTTGCTCTCCGGATAGAGCATCTTGAGGATTATCCACTTTCTTCTTCCATATGGGTGGTGATTCTTTACCCATAACTTGTTCTTTGCATTGAGATGCCAACTTCTTCCTATCACTTTCTCGGCTATAATGATCAATCTTGAAACATGGCTCATGTAGTCGGGGAGCTCTCATTGTCTTGTCAAGGTTAAAAGTGATTGTCTCATATCCCACTTCAAGTGTGAGCTCTCCATGTTTCACATCAATTACCGCTCCCGCAGTATGCAAGAAAAGTCTTCCTATAATAATAGGAATGCTGGAATCCTCCTCCATATCTATAATGACAAAGTCTACCGGGATGAAAAATTTGCCAATTCTCATGGGCACATCCTCCCATATCCCTAGAGGTATCTTTGTTGATCGATCCGCAATTTGAAGCGTAATGTTGGTGCATTTGAGTTCTCCCATTTCTAGCCTCTTGCACACGGAGTATGGCATGACACTTACACTTGCTCCAAGGTCACATAATGCTTTGTTGATTGTAGTGTCGCCAATGGTGCATGGAATAGAGAAGCTTCCCGGATCTTTGAGTTTTGGAGGGGAACTTCCTTGTAGAATAGCACTACTCACTTTAGTGAATGCAATAATCTCTAGTTTCCGAATGGATTTCTTCTTTGTAAGAATATCTTTCATGTATTTCACATAGGCCGGAACATGATTGATCAATTCCGTGAATGGGATTGAGACTTCTAAGTTCTTCAAAATTTCCATGAACTTTCCAAGTTGTTCATCAAACTTAGGATTAGCTTAATGACTTGGGAATGGAAGTCTAATCACAATAGGCTCTTTCTCCTTAGCGTTCTCTTCATTCTTCTTCTTTGAAACTTCATTGGTGGTGGGTTCTTCTTCCTTATAGTTCTCAACTCTTTGCTTGTCACTAGCATCCACAACTTCTTCATCAATTGGCTTCTTTGGTCCCTCATATCTTGTACCACTCCTCAAATGGATGGCATTCACCGTTTCATGTCTTGGGGGATTGCCTTGAGGTGGTAATTGCCCCTTTTTTCTTTGAGAGCTTGAAGATGCTAATTGAGATATTTGGGTTTCCAACATCTTTGTGTTAGAAATCTAGGTCTCATTTTGAACATAATCTTATATGTTTCATATTTATTTAGTCATAAAATAAATTCTAGATCTTATGCATGCAAACTAAAATAAAAGAAGATAAGAAAACATTTTCTCACCATATGAATTTCGGTTATATTGGGCACCAACAAGATCTCCTCCTTGTTAGTTCTTGAGCTTTCCATTAATGGATGAACATTCTTGACTTCAAATTAGAAGCCCTCCAATTAGTAGCACCCAAAACTATCCCTTAATACCACAAACTAATATGTACTAGATATTTATATTGTGGTTTTCCCTAAAATTGATTACTAATACTCATATATTACTTTGATAATTTTAGTAATCTTTTGAACAAATTTGAATCAAAAATTCATCCTTTTTGATGAAGATTAAAGAGAGAAATAAAACATGAACATTTTTGCATGTATGTTGAATGGTAGAGTGTGATGAATAATAAAAGAACAAAAGCCCTCTCACTAGTAAGAGGCCACACGGTTTGGGTGAGGCAAAAGGACCAATATATGGTCCTTCACTTTTCATTTTGTTCTTTTCTATACCTTAGCCTTGTAAGGCTAGTTGTAGGTTAGTGATTATTAGCTTATTTTATCTCATAAAATAATTCACCCACTAACTTCCTTTACACTCTTATTTCGGTCCATCTACATAAAATGGACTACCATTTTATTTTTGTCAATTTGTCATTTATCACACAATATGTCACATATAATATGATATATGTTACTAATTAATTAAATGCATATTTATCACATAAATATCATTTTATAAATTAATTAAATTATATTCAACAAATTGACTAGTGATACTTGATCACATAAATAAAATGGGTCATATAATTATAATTCACAATATCTTGCAATTATAATCAACCATTCATTCTTATCTTTATTGTTTCTCAAACAATAAACAATTTTAGTAATAAAGCATTTTATTTACTAAAATAAATCTTATTTAATCCCATTATAATAAGATATCAATATTCTCTTTCACAAATTGAATTGTTCAATTTTAAGGAATTAATTAATCTGTATCGGTATACAATTAATTAACCTTTTCAATTAAGGGAATCGTCCTTTAGTTGTGACCTCAAGGGATCAACTGATCACCACCGTCGCACGACGAATGTCAAACTCTAGCCAACCAATCATTACCGATATGTGTGGACCAGTTGACTATATATATTATGTATCATCCCTTCCGTATTCTTGAAATGAGATTTAATAATGATATTTAAATCATGTGATCGCACTATTGTTGAGGACACATTTCCCAACAATCTCCCACTTGTCCTCGACAAGTGTGCGTCACCAATTCTCTTGTCCTATTACTATCTGCCACTCAATGCAAGGTGTCTTTCGGGTCGTACTTGCAAGTGATCATATCGAGAGTGGTTTCCTCGATCTGGAGAATAACTGATTGACCGGATTTATCTATCATAGATACCTTCTGAGCGTGGCCACGCATTTCCAGTCTATTACTCCTCGAGTGGCCCTGAGATATTGGTTTAACCCTGACAAGGGGTAGACAATTCCTATCGCACTTATTCCCTTCGACTAGCCACAGCCATCATAACCCAAAATATGCCCATTTGACCCCATTTACGAAGGTCGTAGTAACACAAATCAAAGTTAATCTGAAACTGTGCCATCTTAGGCGAATAGTCTTTAGTCAAAAGAATCGACTCATTAAAATACTATAGTAGCTCTCGCCACGACCAGGCTTTATAAATTTGCCAGAACTCTATAAGCGGTCACTGCCCGACAAAGTGTTCCTAACTGTCTGCCTATGTGATCGACTAGTCATCTCACATGACTCTATGGCACTTGAACTTGCCATCAATCGCATCACACTCTAGTCACTTCGAGACGTCACCTCATACAAGTGACTATGGGCGAATACAATGCTAATCCGTGTTCACTTTGACAGGGTTCAATGTTGTCTCTACAACCCGTTTGGATGTAACAAAGTATAATAAAAGAGTTTTAAAATAAAACTCGAACGACAAATGCGATTATCACATATGAATAGTCAATGCCTGATTACTATTTCATGTTCTATAATCTAATTTGGTCTTGTATGTAGTTGTTCATTTCAATTCAATTGTAATGACATGACTCATCATGTTTAGCCTATGAGAAGGCTTTGGTTAGTAGGTTTTATCAACTTCTTGTACCTTACTCAACATTACTACATACTCGGTTTCCTTTGTAATGTATACATTTGCATTACAAAACTTTCTGAGTACGTGTCGAGATCCAATCAAGACATAGGCCCTCTAGCCTAAGAATAGCTCCCACTGTTTTCACAGTGTGCGGGACTCATCCTTCTTGCACATCTCATGATCGCAAGTGTACTCAATTTCCGTTATAAATATCTCTCATTGTTCTTTATTTCCTAGAACGATTCTAGAAAATCTACGTCTTAATTAACATTGCCACAATGGTATCTTAACCATCCTAATGTGTTTTGATTATGGTTTTGTCGGAAACCATGCGCAATCTCAATTGTCAATTGTCACTTGTGTAACACCCTTACACAAACTTGCATCATAAACACTCTGCATCATAGTCTTAATGCTTCTGCAAGCACTTAAGGGTAATCTTTATGGCTTACTTGGTAAAGATTACTTAAATTCGATTTTGAAAACAATTCATCATACTCAAAGCATATGAAGTGTTATACATCATTTCTTTTTAATTGATTCGGCAGCGGAAGCAAATGAAATCAATCAAACATGTTCAATTTAATTGAACTAGTCATGAATCTTATCAACATACGACTTCTTATTCACGCTAATATCATGTGGATTTATCTTCATAAAACCGGATATTCAAGATGTATTATAATACTCCAAAAGTCTTAAATCATTCGCAATGAACAATATGTCATCCACATATAAGACTAATAAAAATTTCCGTAACTCCCACTAAACTCCATGTATAAACACAACTTCTCGACTTATCGAGAACAGTTTTATGACATGATCAAAACATTGATTCTAACTCATTGATGTCCTACTTAAGACCATCTCTTAAGTTGCACATTATCTTAGGATTGCAAGAATCTATAAAACTCATGACATGTATTGAATACATTCCTTCTTTTGAAGAAGTGGGTTTTAGATTCACATGTTGTATGCGTATCCTCATAATGAAACACAATCCCTAAGAAGATCCATATAGACTTAAGCATTTCAATTAGTGCAAAACCCATTGCAACCAATCTTGCTTTGAAATCTCCCTTTATTAGTGCAAAACCCTTTGTCACTAATCAAGCCTTTTATTTCGGATTTTCATGGCTCTAAGCCTTGTAATGAGTTGTGACTTAAACACTCTCATGTCTTATGTAAGTCATATGTTCATTACTTTCCAAAAGTAATCAACTTGAATCAAACGATTTGTTTTGTAAGTTATAAGCTCTTTTCTTTCTTAAAAGTAGCATGAATTCATCATCTTTAACAAGTGACGAATTTAACCTCCTAGGTTTTAAAGAAACAACGTCTTACACAAAACGTCTCATGTAGCCAAGAAAGACCAGTTTCTTGCGACATAACATTCTTTGTGGCTCCTGAAAAATTTCTCCCACTCTGTCTTCTAAAAATAAACTTGTATTTTAGAAAGACAGCTTCACGAGCCGCAAACCCATCGTACTCGTGATAAATGAAGGGAAAAATGAGTATTTGTTTCTTGTGAAAACTTACAAACATGGTATCCTACCATTTCATATCTCATATGATTCGATTTAGTGGAAAATTAATTTAGACAAAAATGATAAAATCCCCAAAAGGATCAAGTAACTCAAAGTAACTTGATTGAAGTCCAAACCTTATCGAATATCGTTTGAATTCTTATCCAATCATACATTATCCCATAATGCGTGTTAAGAGAGATTAATTTGTGATACTATATCACAATTTATTTGGCTTATATCAAAGTCTTCACTTTGATAATCCCATCACGACTAAATCGTTATTCCTTGAACTCTTTGAAATTCTTCAAAGATTTCTCTATTTACCTTATTAAGTGAACATATTAGTGTCAACAAAAATCGTTGGTAAAAGATAATGATCAACCTATTTTGGATCGATGATTTACAACCTCGATCTCCTTTTCAACCAAAAGGCACGAGATATCTTGCTTTGAATACAAGATACGCATATACCATTAACAATCTAATGGTTTCAACAGTACTTGATAACTCTTTGCGTTAATCATTCCAGAATTTAAGGTTTAATCTTGGGTTACCAATTTGAATCTTACATCATCTACATGATATATCATTCTAATTTGGTTTAGAATATAATCACCTTGATAATGGGTTAGCCATACATCAAATCGTGGTGTATAGGGTCACAAAAGTGAAAAACCTCTTTTGTATCTTAACAAGTTTATATTCTTATTTAGAGTTTATGTACTTAATAGTCATAATTAAGTACAACTTTAAATCCAAAAACTAGATTGAGTACACAATTACTCTATCTCTCGACATTATTGTTGCTAGTCGTCATATTCTAATCATCTTATGTGTCGAATACAATGATGAAAACCTCCACTGGTTTCTAATATTGACGAAGTGGTACTAGCAAAATTTATGTTTAATCAAATAAACATTTAAAGAAGAAGGTCCCATTAGATGTCCCACAACTAACTTGTTGATTCTTCAATAATTTGGGGTCGTTTCCTTTCTTGTGTCCAACATTTAAGACAATGGAAACTTTATCGGTCGGGATTGACAGGTTTAGCATCGTTATTCTCAATAACTTTACTTTTAACATTACCTTGTATTAATTCCATTTACTTCTTGAACCTCATCCCATCTTAACGGTTTAAGAGAATGCTCCCACTCATTTTAATGAGTCTTTGCTTTGAGAAGCAAAATTGAATTCATGAAGATTACTCTTCATTTGTTCGTTTTAGTCTTAAAAACTTTCATTGAAGTGGTTGCGTTATTTTGGTCAATTACTTAATTCACAAATCTAATTACCAAAATTAGAAACAATTCATTGTAAGTAGATGTGTTAGTCAAGAATCAAAAACCTGTTTGATAATGAATAACTTTAATCTATACTCTTTGCAAGAGATCCTTAGCAATGGTTCATTTGAGGTTCTAGAAGCAAATTCATATTTGTCTTTAGTTACGATGTTTTAATGGAGATTTGAATAAAAACGAAATGATATCGTATATGAATTGTGGTAAAGAAATAGAACAATATGATAACGGAATAGTGGAAAACTTAACATTTATCGTTTTATTAATACTTGTAAATAACAAGTAAAGCATTTACATAGTGACCTCTACCCAACTATGATAAATGATTCCGAGATCCAAATTCATATTAACTTGGGCACGGGGTAGCCGATGAAACCCTTATCAATATAACTCGGTGGATTAACTCTTTAATCGATTCTACTTTTAGAACTCTCGGTCGATAAAATTACATTAACCTTTATCTTTAGCCCAAAACACATCCGACAAGGGCACGGGGTAGCCGATGAAACCCTTATCAATTACTTTTGTTGAGTTCAACCCAAATTTCGAATAAATGTGTCCATGATCCAAATTCACATTAACTTGGGCACGGGGTAGCCGATGAAACCCTCATCAATATGAATTCGGTGGATAGACATTTATCACCCACTTCCCCTACGTAACAAGGTTTGTACCCCGGGGTAGCCGAGTGCACTCCCTCGCGAAATAGGTTTTCATGGTTTCTACTATTTGGTAAGGCTAAGTCTCAATTGTTTATTTTAGCGAGAGGTCATGTCAATTTATTATCTATCACGTTTTAAGTGAACTAAAGCGGTGAACTACGATAATTGTAATTGACACGGTCGATAAACTCGATAAAAAGATGATGCATGTTTTAGTTATGGCGATTTAGCTATGCATGCGACATATAAATAAAATGCAAAGCATAAAATAAATCCTAGTATGGCCTTCCTAAAATAGAAAATCTAATTAACTATTACAAATTCGGAAACCAACTCCATTGGTCCCTTGAACTTTGGTTGAGGCACGCATCTCGAGGTAACACCATCTTTATGTATCGCCTTCTTGAAGAAATCCGTCTTTATGGAACTCCGGAATAAATAAATTACATAACAAATTACATAATTTCCTATTATACATTTGTAATTAAAATAAAAATAAATCTATTAAATTACAAACCGGTGATACGAGATCACAAAAAAAAATACAACCGAATCGATATTCCCATACATTTCGGGTAATATCAATTAAAACTAAGGCCATACTAAGTAAATTACATAATTCAAAAATTACATAAAATAAAATTATGACAATCATAAATAAAATGCAGAATTATAATATGTATGAACATGCCCAATTTTATGCTAAATCGCCTTTAAAGAGCCAATATCGTATATTACACGGTTTTTACGGATTTGCGTGATTCAACGTTTTATAATCACTAAAATTACATAAATTCATATTTATGCACAAGTTAATTATCCTAACTTCTTAGGACTCAAAAATTAGTCTCCACTAACCATTTGACCATAATTAACTCATATTTCTTATTATTGTTCATAAAAGGACTTAAAATAACAATAAAAGCTATAAACTTCAAATAAATCACAAAATTTCAAATAAATTCAAAAATTTGAAATTTAAAACTTGTGAACATTCTATAAAAATACCATGACACTCATAATGTTCAAAAACTTAGGTTAAAATTTCGTAATATTATCGGAAAAACTATGTTGCGGTTTATCGGATTTATCAATAAAAATCATAAAAACATGAGAAAAATTATATTCATCAAATTTTCAATTTTAGATCTGAAAAAGATAATAAAATGCAATATGTGACGTTTTTCCTTAGTCATGAAGTATGTTTTAGCAATTATTCACTAATTAAGTCACTATTTATGCTATTTTTCATCAAAAATCCATAAATCATGCATGAAGGCTTCATTATAGCATATTATTTTAAAAACATCTTATAAAATTGCATGTGACAACATACTAAATTTCTATGACCAGATTCGAAATATTTCTCATATTAACCTATTTTTCATCTAAATTCGATTTTTAACATGAAAAATCCATATTTCGAGCATAAGAACTCATAAAATTATGAAAATTTCCAGATCATCTAAAAATAATATATGTGAAAACATATCCAAAAACCACTAGAAAATTCGAAGTTTAGCTAATTTTCGTCCAAAAATGACATTTTTATCATAAAAATCACATTTTAATGCCAATACTATATAAAATGAACAATAAAAATCCATAAATTAACCAAAATATCCTAAATACATTTTAGGATCAGAAACTTTAACATGCATAAATTATTTTTGTGATATATCATAATAACACAAATTTACAAGTTTTGTATGTTAATCATATAACTCGGAAAAACTATAACCGATTTGCATGCAAACAACCTTGTGCTCTGATACCACTTATTAGAAATCTAGGTCTCATTTTTAACATAATCTTATATGTTTTAAATTTATTTAGTCATAAAATAAATTCTAGATCTTATGCATGCAAACTAAAATAAAAGAAGATAAGAAAACATTTTCTCACCATATGAATTTCGGTTATATTGGGCACCAACAAGATCTCCTTCTTGTTAGTTCTTGAGATTTCCATTAATGGATGAACATTCTTGACTTCAAATTAGAAGCCCTCCAATTAGTAGAACCCAAAACTATCCCTTAATACCACAAACTAATATGTACTAGATATTTATATTGTGGTTTTCCTTAAAATTGATTACTAATACTCATATATTACTTTGATAATTTTAGTAATCTTTTGAACAAATTTGAATCAAAAATTCATCCTTTTTGATGAAGATTAAAGAGAGAAATAAAACATGGACATTTTTGCATGGATGTTGAATGGTAGAGTGTGATGAATAATAAAAGAACAAAAGCCCTCTCACTAGTAAGAGGCCACACGGTTTGGGTGAGGCAAAAGGACCAATATATGGTCCTTCACTTTTCATTTTGTTCTTTTCTATACCTTAGGCTTGTAAGGCTAGTTGTAGGTTAGTGATTATTAGCTTATTTTATCTCATAAAATAATTCACCCACTAACTTCCTTTACACTCTTATTTCGGTCCATCTACATAAAATGGACTACCATTTTATTTTTGTCAATTTGTCATTTGTCACACAATATGTCACATGTAGTATGATACATGTTACTAATTAATTAAATGCATATTTATCACATAAATATCATTTTATAAATTAATTAAATTACATTCAACAAATTGACTAGTGATACTTGATCACATAAATAAAATGGGTCATATAATTATAATTCACAATATCTTGCAATTATAATCAACCATTCATTCTTATCTTTATTGTTTCTCAAACAATAAACAATTTTAGTAATAAAGCATTTTGTTTACTAAAATAAATCTTATTTAATCCCATTATAATAAGATATCAATATTCTCTCTCACAAATTGAATTGTTCAATTTTAAGGAATTAATTAATCTGTATCGGTATACAATTAATTAACCTTTTCAATTAAGGGAATCGTCCTTTAGGTCTGACCTTAAGGGATCAACTGATCACCACCGTCGCACGACAGTAATGTCAAACTCTAGCCAGCCAATCATTACCGATATGTGTGGACCAGTTGACTATATATATTATGTATCATCCCTTCCGTATTCTTGAAATGAGATTTAATAATGATATTTAAATCATGTGATCGCACTATTGTTGAGGACACATTTCCCAACACTTTGTGTGGGCTAGTATGTTGTTGATGGTGATGTCTTTTGCTTGGCTATCTTTTTGCATTTGAGTGAAAAATTCTTGTTGATTCTTTTGCATTTGGAGGACCGCTTTTTTAACATCAAAGCCTTGGTCATTTGTTTGATTGTATGAAGGTTTATTTTGATAACTTTGGCTTTGATTGTAAAAGGGTCTTTGAGCTTGGTTTCTCATTGGAGGTGGGGTGTATGTTGGTTGAGGGTTTTGAACATTTTGGCTCTTGTATGAAAGATTGGGATGGAATTTGGTATTCTCATTATAGTAGTTGGAATAGGGGGTACCACTTTTGTATGCTTGGAAAGCATTCACTTGTTCACTTATTCCCCTACATTCACTTTGGTCATGTCCCAAAGTTCCACAACTCTCACATACTCCACTTGGAATTGAGGATGATGCCACCATTGCATTAACATGTTGTTTGGGTGGTTTGGAAGCTTCATCAAGCTTAGCCATAGCCTTCTCAAACTTCAAATTGATGGTGTCAATGTGAGCACTTAGTTGAGCACCCAATTGTGTGATGGAGTCTACCTCATGCTTTCCTCCTCTAGTAGCCTTTCGAGGTCTACTATATTGTGAATTATGAACCGCCATCTCTTCGATTTTGGCCCATGTTTGATTGTCATCAACTTCGCTAAGCATCCCATTTGATCCCATGTTGAGGATATTGCGGGAATCTTCATATAGCCCATTCCAAAATTGTTGCACAAGGAACACTCGCTAAGTCCATATTGTGGACAAGAACGACAAGTGTCCTTAAATCTCTCCCATGCCTCATACAATGATTCCTCATCTCTTTGCTTGAACCCGGTGATTTGGGCTCTCAACATGTTAGTCTTCTTCGGAGGATAGAATTTCTTGTAGAAAGCAAGTGCCAACTTCTTCCATGAATCAATACCAAGAGTAGCCTTGTCTAGGCTCTTTAACCATTGCTTTGCGGTACCAATCAAAGAAAAAGGAAATAATACCCATCGGATTTGGTCTTGAGTAAATCCGGTTTGAGAAATCGCATCACAATAGTCACAAAAAGTCTCCATATGTGAATGAGGGTCTTCACTAGGCATCCCTCCAAATTGACTCCTCTCAACTAATTGTATGAATGCGGATTTGGCAATGAAATTACTGGTTAGATGTTGTGGTGTAGGAGTACCATTTGGTAGGTTCTCCTCTGTTGGTACAGAATGTGATGAAAATTTAGGCATTGTGGGTTGATTTTGTGGTGGGTTTTGTATTGGGTTATCCTCTCCTTCTCTTGCAAAAGGGTTTGTAAACTCAATGTTATTTGGTTGAATGTCCACAATCTCACCAATACCTACAACTCTTGAAGTACCTCTAGCAACTCTTCTATTGTTGGTTAAGGTCCTTTCAATTTCGAAATCAATAGGCAATATATTACCTTGTGATCTCCTAGTCATGCAAAATATCAAACAACTTGAAAACAATGAGACAACCTTGAGGAGTTTTACTTCCCCAAGGTAAAGAAAGACACAATTAAAAATAATTAATGAAAATCAAATCAATTTAACACCGTCCCCGGCAACGGCGTCATTTTTGGTGTGGTTCAAACTCGTCGTCAAAAGCTACCAACCAAAACAATATTTATAACTTCACAAACTACTCTTAGCAAAGAGGCAAGTAAAGGTCAGATCCCAAGGGACGGGTATTGATGTAGGATTCTCAATTGCAGATAGTTGTGTCTTAGGGTGTCACAATTTGGGTTGAGATGAAATTGGTCTAAACTAATTAACAAGGTTAAAGTAAAGCAATGAAAATAAGCAAGGTAATTAAAATGAGATGTAAACAATTGATAAAAAGCACTACGGTGTCACGGGTTCATAGGGGATTCATGTGAGTTGATCATACAAACATGTTCTCAATTATATGCAAGCACTTATTGTTGTGATGGGATCGAGTTGGTGTATAAGCTTACAATCCCTAGGAAGGTTTGGGTCCCGGAGCCAAATCGATTAGATTGTACAACACCTACAAGTCGACTTAATCCTTCCTATTCAACTATATGCATGGTCTAATGAGGCTCGAGTTGGTTTATATGCTTACAAGCCTCATTGAAAAGATAGGTGATGGATCAAAAAATGCAAGGATTCATAGGCTCGCATTTCATCAAACATAACATGTGCATAAGTTGAAATCACAAGAAGCAAGCAAATAAATTATGAAAACATATTAGATTAAGCATGAATCATTCCCCATGTTTGTTTCCCCTAATTCCCCATTAACCCTAGCTAGGAGACTACTCACTCATTATCAAGTTCAACATGCTAATAAGATTGTCAATCAAACTAACAAAGCTAAACATGATGAATAAAGAAAGTAATTAACAATAATTAAAATAAGGGTAAAAGGAATTATACCTATGAAGATTATTCCAAATAATAATGCAAAGAATAATAGAAGTACTTGATGTTTGATGGAAGGTTGTCAATCTCCCAAATAAACCCAAATAATCTTCTAATTACCCAAAATAAATGAAGAACAATAGAGAAGTTAAGGAAAGATTAAGATATAATTAATATTGATAAATTGTATTACAACTAATTTGAGAGTAATTAAGAGATGATTAAAATATGATCCTAATCTAGGTAGTACAAAGGGGTATTTATACTAAATATTAGGTACAAAGATTAGGGTTACTAAGGGCTTAAATGACTATTAAGACCCTAAGAAAAGTTGAGGAAATGCTCCTCTCGAAGGAAATGAGCATAGTCATGTGCTAGTCCTGCCACGATCCGTGCGTCTTGAGGTAAGGCACGGGCTCTTTGACTTAGGATCCGCTTGGATCATGGGGGAGACGCTTGGCTCAAGGTGCTGTAGGCCGCTCGTCTTGGGCACAAGACGCCCGGATCATGCTGCTGGGAGACACCCGGATCGTGCCTGTTCCGCTTGGATTCCTGGGCAGACAGCTTCTCTTCTTTTCTTTTTTAACAATCCGCAAGGATCATCTCGGGGATGCAAGGATCCTTTCATCATTGCCCATTTCACTTTATTATCTCTTTAGGCCTCTAGTGTTGGTCTTCTCTTTGATGCTTGGTCATTAGATGCGATCCATTTAGCTCCATTTCGCCTTGTAAACGCATGATTAGCCTTCCTTTCCTACCAAGGAGACAAAACCTCAAAGAATATGCAAAATGGGAAACTAAAGATAGTAAATGATCCAATTAAGCACTATAAAGCATGGGAACGAGGTTAATTCGGGGACTAAATGTACTCAAATATGAGTCACATCAATTACATTGTGTTGGTTGTTAATAATAATCGTGATGAGGTGATTAATTATTATCGTTGATTGTGAATATAGAAATTCTGATAAGCTGTACTATAGTCAGATGTACGTTGTTGTGGGAGTTTGTACTCCGAGGTGACGGTAATATGTACGTTGTGAGAGAGGGGTACTATTACATAATGGCGGTACGTTGTTAAGGGAGGGGTACCAAAGTAATGTGAGCACATTGTTAAGGGAGGTGTGCTAAGTCATGAGAAGGAGCACGTTGTTAAGGGAGTAGTGCAATGTAATTGAATTGGATTGCCTAACGTATGTTCTTGTTGTTAGTATTTATTCCTACTCAACCTTATGGTTGACCGTGTATTCGTGAACACCTGTGATGAACCATAATGGGGAGCAGATTTGACAGGCACTAAAGATTAGCTGACTTGGGAGCTTATATGGATGCGTGAGGACTTGGTCAGTCTACCTAGAAGTCTAGACCATATAGATTATTTGATCACTTTATTTATTTCCGCTGCGAGATGTACTTTAATTTATATAAAGTTTTAGTTGGTTAATTGTAATAAACATGTAATCGCTAAAGTTTTATTTAAAGTACTTTGGTTTGTTGTACTTTGTTATTCACTACCTCGGAAAACCGAGATGGTAACAGTCCTATTTATTTGGGAATGTCTTGCTAAAGGCTCCTAAATAAATGGGGGTGTTACAAAGTGGTATCAGAGCAAACGATCCTCGGGCCTAACTAATGAACTTAATAATGAACTAGGAGGTGTCTAATAAAATGAACCCGGGTAGAAACTGTTAGGTTCCCCATTAGGCTTAGGATGAGTAAGGCGACCTTCACACCAAACTTCTGGCCCTTTTAGTTTTGAACCGGTTACCTTGAGAGATATTACCGTGTGGGGTAATTTAAAATGAATATCGTTTATTTGTCTTAGGAGTTTTGTTTACCTTGTTTGAATATTGTTTTCATGACTGCGGTTACGGGGACGTAACCTTAATTTTACGGTGAAGGGATGTGATATGATTTTAAGGATTTTTATAAGCATGTGAATATGAGAAAAGTGTCGATGAGTGTATTTTATATAAGGTTTTTACCCCATATTTACATGCATTTTTATGTTATTTATGTGGCATCTAGCTACAAATGCCCCCGAATAGTCTGCTTTGGTTTGTCTTGTATTAATTGCATGGATGAACCGGAAAGTAGCGAAATCGAGCTTGAACCTGTCCAAATCCCATGCATTTTGGAAAAGGTGTTCAGGAAGTTCACCCGTGCCAATATAGCTCGATCGACCAAGTTTGCTGATGATATTGGTCGATCTAATGCTTTATCCTGCTGAAGTTCCTCGATCGAGTTCCCTCTTTACTCGATCGAGATAGTTGTCAGTTGAAGTTCTCGATCGAGTGTGACACGGCTATCGCAACCCTATCAAAGATAAAACCTAACGGTCTCAACTAAAATGTAGCAGAGGCAGTCGAGTATCGAATCCACAGGGAGGAAATGTAATTATAGCTGTCTATTCTAATCCTATGGTAACAATTGGGGGTTTGATTAAAATTGATTCTAAACTAAGAGTAATAAAAGCAGTAAATTACGATTTAACTATCAAGAAGAGAGGGACATGTCGGGATTTCGGTTCACTACGGTAGTCCAACAAATCAGCAGTAAATGACTCAGACGAACTAATATGAGACGGATGTTAGAAGGTCCTTTCGGTCCACTTCCTACCCTAAAATACCACTAACTTAACTTTCGTCCTCATTAGGGTAGTCTACTGTTTATAGCAGGCCTATTTAGTCCAATCTTTTGATCCAGGATTAATTGTAGCCAGTTTAATGGGTGACATAGAAGCGTGCACTCAACTAGGTCGGGAATTACAGTTAAATTGCTATAGTGACAGGGTCTCTTAACCAATTCATCCAATTCATTCACTACGTCGTCATTTTTCTACCGCAGATTCCCTAATCCCAACATGAAGGGGGTTTAGCTACTCATGTTCGTGATTAAACTAACAGCAAATAAATTCCCAGCAGAAGACATAGTGAAGTAACAATAAAGTGCAAATACGAAAATTAGGGCAAAGGAGAATGATAACATGAACGAGAAATAAAAAGCAACAAGTGATTATTAATAATAAAGAGAAAGGAAAGATTACAATCTGAACAAATCCGGCGTAAAGAACACTGAATCCGAGCAACCAATAATCCGAAAATCAAAGTAACAGTGAAGGCAAAGCTACGTACTAAGGGTTTGATAGTTTTCTAGTGTAGAAGATTAGATACATTAACCTAATTAACTTAGGTTTAAATAGAAAAAAGAACTAAAGTTTGCGGAAATAAACAACACACGGACTAATTAAAAGCCCATGCCCGTGAAAACCTCTCGATCGAGTGGATTAAACCACTCGATCGACCAACATCTCAAATAGAAGTCCCTCGATCGACCAACTTCTCGCGAGAGTCCCTCGATCGACCAACTTCTTACTCGATCGAGGACTTGGTCATGTGCAAACTTACTCGATCGACTAAGGGATAGCTCGATCGAGCATCGTCGGGTCTAGAAACCACTCGATCGACTGGGAAACTGCTCGATCGAGTGATTGTGTCTTCATTTCAGCTCACGTCTTCACCCAAGTGCCTCGTAATGCGTGCCACGACACTTCCAAGTGCAGTATCTCACTCTAGAACAGTCCCGTCTCCTCTAAATGCATGCAAAAAGGACGAAAAGGAGTATGGTTCCACTACTTTCGCGATCATTCCTACAAAAAGGACAAAATACACCAAAGTAACCAATTCGGGGCAAAATACTATAAAAATAGTATAGAAATGCATAGAAATACGTGCTGAAATAGGCCAAAAAGACTATATATTAGGCACGTATCAAATCTCCCCAAACCAAACCTTTACTCGCCCTCGAGTAAACTCAAAACTAAACTAATGGAACGGAAATGATAACTCAGAGCTAGCTTAACTTGTTTACTTGAACCAATTTAATGCAACAAAAATCAACAGTTAAAGCCAAGCAGTCAGTACGCAAACGAATCATAAGCTGTTTAGAAATAAAGCTGACCTATCGACCTTGCAAGACCAACAAAACTGGACTCTCACGTGGTCACTCTTCTCTCATGAAGCAAAGGGCGAACGTAATATGTAAAAGAGAGAAGAAAGTACAGTCACTCACCTAACTGCGACCTACATAGCATGCATGCAACAAAAATGAAAGACAATTCAAGTACTAATGCACAAAATCCAACCAATAATGTCCGTCACAGCCGAGGGTATGCAAATAATATGGGAATAGTGAGGTTCAGGTGAGAAAAGGCAAAACAAGTTATGGAAAAGTGGAGGTAAGAGCGTCAAGCTAGTTCCTAACAGGACCATAATAAAACCATCCGGATCTCAACTGATGAAAGACTAAGTACTAGTGCCCTTCACTTGGCACAAAACTCACTAGACTCAAAGCACAATCTCCTCAAAAAATATAGGATAGAACGGAGGAGTCAGACGGTTACAAACTTCCCTTTTTTAAAGACACCGTCAGAAACAACTAACTGAAAAACAACTCTTGTCGATTTTACATCTTCGAACATCTTCTCAACTCTGACAAGAGGGTACAACTTTTTCACAATTTTTCTTTCTTTCTTTTTCGATTCAGCTCTCTTTTTTCTGTTTTTCATGTATATTTCTTTTTTTTTTCTTTCTTCTTTCTTTCACGTTTTCTTTCTTTTTCTTTTTTCTTCAATACTTTTTTTTTCTCTCCTCCTTCCTTAATACAAACACCAACTCCAACAAGAATTACGGACCAAACTGCAATGGAAGACATACCACAAAAGACATACTAACTAGCTTGACTAGGCAGGCTTAGTTTGGAATGTAGCTAATGGGTCAAAAAGGCAAGTTTTGGCTAAAGTGGAGCTAAATGGGTGAAGATATAAAGAAAGGGGAATTTGCAAGACCCTCCCTGCATGTGACACCAACCACAAACCCGAATGTGTGCATTTGACGAGAAATTGAATGTCATAAATGTGCAAATGAGACAAACATGCTATGCAAGGAGTACTACTCTCAAAATTCCTAATGAACTGGTCATGAATGTCACCAGTTATGGCTTTAAAACTCAGAATTTTTAAGTAGTTTGCCAATTTATCAGGTCAAGTCTAAACAGTCAGCTTATATTTGAACAGAAATTCGTAGATTATGCGTATGACAAGGCTAAAGACTATCAATAAAAGTGCAAGGCTCAAGTAAATGACAAGTTATAGTGCAATTTCATCACGGGAATCTACCGTTCCGACTCAACCTATATGCAAAAGTAAACGTGAAATGTTTTTGAATTTTTTTTTTGAATTTTTTCTAATTTTTTGATTTTTGAATTGTTTTTTTTTTTTTGAAAATAAACAACAATGCAAGCTGAAAAATTAAACGTGAATGCAGAACAAATGCAGATGCAGACTCAAAAGGATGCAATACTTTTCTAATTTTTTGATTTTTGAATTGTTTTTTTTTTTTGAAAATAAACAACAATGCAAGCTGAAAAATTAAACGTGAATGCAGAACAAATGCATATGCAGACTCAAAAGGATGCAATACCCTCCCCAAACCAAAACGGACAACGCCCTCGTTGTCCTCCAAAGATACACCACCAGTGAAAAGATGGGGATGGGGGTATACAACCAGCAGAATAAAAATAAAGGAGACAAAAATGAAAAGAGTAAAAAAGTACGTACAAAAGCGAACTTCCCCAAACTAGCAAGAAAACTGGGGAAGTGAGTAGACCAGTAGCTACTCGTCGTCGGCACTGCCGTCTCCCAGGTACTCCGACTCAACAAAACGGTCTCCCCAAACCAGCAACAAACAAGGGGGACCTCTAGTCGTCATCTCCAGCCACGTCCTCCGCAGTCGGTGTAAACGGGGGATCCCTCTCCTCCTCTCTGGCAGCTCGTTGTGCTGCCTGCTCAGCCCGCAACCGCACCTCTCGTGCTACCGGTGTCTCCTCCGCCTCCTCCTCTGTGTCAGAAGGAAGTGGAGGGTACCCGTCCGCTGGGTATCGGTAGAAGGAGGGATGCGGCCACCCCTCTGGAATCGGTCGCCGGGCTCGGATATGGAACTCGTAGAGCGGGAATACAGCCAAAGCCATATCCCGTCTCATCTCAGTAATGTACCTGCACATATCCAAAAGCAAGGCATCACGACGCCCTTGGTCCATGACCTCGGGCGCCCCTAAAACAGGAGGGCAGACAAAATTGGCCGGAAAGGCCGGATCAGAAGGAGGTGGAGTGAGTGAAGGTGTAGGTGTGGGAGTCTGTGTGGGTCCAGTCTGGGCTGGAGTCTGAGCCGGAGTCTGGGCCTGAGAGCTAGAAGATGCTCTGGCCTCCCGCTTCCTCTTCCTAGAAGAAGATGTAGGAGTGAAGGTAAGGTGGTAGGTGGGTGGAGGTGGCCTCGCTCCCTCAGCAGCAGACGGGAGCGGTAAGAGTGGAGGAAGGGTAGGGCACGGCAAGGTAACAGACGTGGAACCACAAATCTTCCACGTCCTCGCGCTCCCCTTCGTCTTTGGAAACCAGGCGAAGTCGGCCATGGCACCCAGGTCAAGGTAAGCCATCCTATCGGGTGCAGTGAGTCCAGGCTCAGTGGGGTAAAGGTGGGGGGCAATCCTAGTCACTAGCCCGCCGCAGACAACAGCGGTCTTGACCCGAGTCCCAATTCCGTTCCAATGCTGAGCTACTAGATAGGCAATGTTTAGAACAAACGGGGTACCGTAGTCAATGTTGAGGTACCCCGCGAGAATCGCTAGCTCAGTGTTGGTCACGTTATTGGGCTCAGGTCGCCCAAAAATGGTCTCTCCTATCAGTCTCAAAAAGTAACGGGGAGCAGGTAAGTGTACGTGGGCTCCCTTCCGTGTGGGGAAGGGAGTGTGAGAAAGTGCAGCCCAAAGTGGCTGAAGGAGATCCCGAGGTGGGTCTACGGGGCCGTCACTAACTAGGCCTAAAACCTGCCCAAACCTGGCCAAAGTCCAGTGGTGCGACTCATTGCGGAGTCGAAAGTGAATGCAAGAGCTGGAGTGGTCAGCATCGTAAGAGTCGGTGTCAAAAGAATAGGAGCTGAAAAACTCGTATGTAGGGGTACGAATAGCAGCTTCCTGCATGGTGATCAGACCCGACATACCCGTCCCGTTCAACAAACTACAAACCTCCACATAAATTCCTAAGGTCTCTAGGTCAGTCCGTGCAAGGAAACGGGTGGAGGAGAGGGGGCAACGAAGTAAAGCGGCTAACCGAGTCCGGTGATCCGCTGAAGTAAAACGTACCGTGGGCATCCGCGGTAAAGGGGTGAGAGTGCCCTCTCCCGTAACAACAGCCTCAGAAGGGCTGGAAGTGATGGCTAACTGGCTAGCCTGCTGGTTCGGCCTAGGTGGCACCATACCTGGCCCCAGGAAGCGAGGAGTGAGTCCTCTGTCCAGCATGGAGAAGGGCCGGCAGAGTGGTGGCCGGTGTAGCTCGAATCGAGCTCCCTACCGAGCTAGCTGAGGTGTAAACTGTCCCTGCAGCTGAAACAAGGAGAACTGGTGCTGCAGTGGTGACTAAGGTGGAGCTAGTGGCAACAGTAGGGACCACTGTGTGGACAGCGGGCCGCCCACGGGGGCGCTTGGGACGAGGGGAGCTCGGAAACAACAAGCGTTTGCATTTTGTAAGGAGTCGCCACCAATTTTTATGGGAAATTGGAACCGTTCGAATACCTCATGTCATGTCAAGACACAAAGTAGTGACATGAACACTAAGCAATCGTTACCCTTAGCATTCTATGTCTAGAATGACTCTCGTGGATGCCAATGAACACGGGTGCTCACGGAGATCTGGAGTAAGGGGTGAGGGTACGTATTAGGAAGCTCTTTTGATCGAACACCTAATCCCGCCCGCCTCGATAGCGGCCTCTACTAATGATTAGGGGAGTTATTCGTACTTGATATATTGTCGGCTATATGCATGCAATGCAACATCCATTGATTAATCCTAACATGTGAGAATTAGCTAAGTCGGTTGACAATTAGTTAGCATACAATTAATGTCGAAGTTGGAATTAATGTTCATTTACATGTGAAAGCACACAAACAATAGGATGAATACAATAAAAGAAAATTACATTAAAGGAAATTACATTAATTACAACGGATTAGGCGATTTATGTCGAAAATACCTTTAAAACGGATAATTTGAGAAAAAGGAATAAGTGAATAAATTAGAAAGAAATACGAATAAGTCAGAAGGTGATAATACGAGTACTAGTGGATTAATACGTAGACTAATTAAACTAGGGTCAAAGCAGAAAAGGAGTTCGGAGAGGCGAAATTCACCTGAACAGCGCGAGAATCGCGCCCTTTGGAAGAGGCGCGGCGATTCTTTGCGTCTGTTCCAAGGGTGAGTTCTCGGGCCGTGAAGCGAATCGCAAAAACCGTTAATGTTGATTGTTAATTTTAAGGATTGATTGATAATAATTACTCGGATGAAAGTGATTTAATGAATTATTTACATATGATTAAAGTCATAAAAACGGTAAAACATGGATAAGACGGAAATTAGACGGATTAAGCGGATTAATCATGTGAAGGGTCGATGTTAATGAATGGGATTAAACTAACATGAATAAAACAAACTAAACAATTAATTAGACTAAACATGACGAATGACGACGAACATGGATGCAAATATATCAATGACGAATCTCAGAAACTCAACATGAACAAATTGAATCTCTAAAATCCGGGTTTGAATATTAATGACGAAAAACCCGTAAATATTGATTATTTAGGATTTAAGTCGGAACAATGATGAATTAAGCAAGAACATGATGATGAATAAATATACATATGAATTGATATGTTATTATGATGAACGAATTAAAGAACAAACAAAACGAAAGAAACAAACAAACTCGAATTACAGAGGACGGAGGAAGAAGAAAAGAAGCAGGAACTGCGGCAGCCTCACGAAGAGGCGCAGCAGGTGCTGCGCTCCTTCGAAGAGGCGCAGCAGTTGCTGCGTCTTTTCTCTTCGTCTGTCTACTGGAAATCCGTAAAAAAAGGTTTTAAAGACGGTTTTTAGAAATCGGTTTTTAATGGTGTTTTCGACGTAAATCTTACAATGGTGATACGATAAAGTAAAATACAATAAATAAAAGGAATTATACACCCTCAGACTTACATGTTGATGGAACGAGAAGAACTAAGAAAATCGATTAGTGATGCTCGACGCGAATGCAAGGAAAGAGTGCCCTCGAAAGAGGAAAACGATTTAACAAGTTGATTAATTAGATTGATTGAGTGTAGTGGTCAAATTGGTCGGTCATGCAACGGAGAGGCTGGTACCCGGAAGGATCCGAGCTTACGTGGTCGAAGGTTCAAGCACGTAGGCGCCAATTAGTAAGAACGAAGTCTAGAATGCAAAGGGAGAAGAGAAGGGCGGACACTCGCGTGAGAAATATGAGGAACGAAAGCTCCTATTTATACTAATCACGCGGAGGAATAGGGTTTCGAAGACTCTTTGGAAGTGAATCTCGGAAAGATATAAAAAAGATACGTAAATCATGCAAAGAAGGGCACGGGAAGAGGCGCAGCGCTCTGCGTCTCTTGGAAGAGGCGCAGACTTTCTGCTTGCGTCTATTCCCGTGGAGGTTTCCTCCTGTTTAAGAAAGATTTCCGTGTTTTAGTTATGGTAGGACGGATTTAATTCGATTATCTTTTGAATATTACGGGATATTATTTGCCAAAAGATAAAATTTGAGAAATATGGAATAGAAATATCCTAACATTCCGAACATTCGACTCGGGATTTAACAGTTATCAGAAAATGGAGACGGTTTTTGACCCGGACTCCGAATGTACTCTAATTACTGCCAAAACGACCGTATCGGCACGTAGATGACAACTAAGAGGTTGACATTAATTTTTGAGCAATCACTTGACGATAATCTTACGAACTGTCACTAATCGTTCCGCGAATCAAACATGCGGCCCAATCATCACCGGGTGGTTTGCGAGGGGTGCAGAAACGAGGTGTCTACAGAGCCCCCACTTTGACTGAGGCTTGGACAAGGCGAAAGTCAAAGTATAGCCATCAGGTCAATCGAAGATTACAACCTGACGACTATGGCGACGCGAGGCGGCTCAAGGGGTCTGAGCCAAGGACCTGTCGTCGGGAACATTTTAGAGTCTGTCGACTATCGGGGAGGGTCGTTTAAAGTCCATTAGACTACGTAAGGAAGCTCGCCACCATAAGAAGAGATCATACCCGAGACACCCCGGTGAAGCGGGATCAAGACGCTTCGAAAGAAAAAAGAATTCATTGGTCCAAGATAACTTGGTGTCTCAAGGCATTAGGAGGTCACAGGGAACTTTGGTCGAACTCGGGGAACAAGAGATATATAAAAAAATAACAAAGGACGTCGGTAGAAACTGGAAACCGGGAAGTCTCGCTTTGCGTCGGTCTCAAGCGAACTTTGGCGAAATTTAGAGGTCAAGTTGAATTTGCTTGCGTCGGTCTCAAGCGAACTCTTGTTGGGGAATACACCGATGATTTCGGCGGAATCGCTTGTCTCTGTCCTCAAGCAAACTCTCGTTGGGTGATTATTTTGACGATTAGGGGCATCTTGATCGTCATGGGAGAAACTTCAAGTGAGCAGTACTGCAAAATACCACTGCGCCGAAACAAAATGAGCAATACTGCAAAATACTGCTGCGAGGGATAAAATGAATTTGGACGATACTGCAAAATATTGTCGCGCTGGATAAAATGTGGGCCGGAACGAAGAAATCGTCGAAACGGACCAAAATGATACAAATGTCATCGAGGAAGAGGCGCACCAAAGATGGGCCCACAAATAACGAACTCACAACGAATTTTCGAAAATTCGTAAGGGGAACAAAAGGAAGAGGCGCAAAGAAGAGCTGCGTCTCTTGGAAGAGGCGCAGCGCTTTCTTTCGTCCTTTCCCCATTTTGACAATTCTGCGTAAAAACGCGAAATCAGAAGGGTTTTAATTCATTATTTCGAAACACGGATCCTTCAATTTCTCTCTCAAATCTTCACCATTTCCGTCAAGGTTGGATTCAAAAGCTTGCTTGAAATATGACTAATCGAGGTATGTGTTTTAATCTTGCATTAATCATCCGTATTTGTCGAATTTTGAGCTGCAAACATTAGGGTTTTCGACCCATTTACTCGAAAATTTGGGGCTTTTCCCCCAAATGGATTTGCTTTGCCAAATTGATGCTAGAAATGGATAGTAGGCAATGTTAGGAACATAACCATGTATTCACTTTGAATTTTCATCGAGTTTTGAGCCCTTGAGCGAATTTTGAGACGGTTTCACAGCTAGATCGAAAATAGCTTCGAAAACGGCCTTAGGATTGCCCATTCGTGATGAAATTTGATATTTGGGACCCTTGGGTGATGGGTAAACTTCCTGTCATCTCGGAATTTTGGTTTGTGACAACTTTTGCAGGGCACCTTTCTAGGGCATAACCGCCATTATAGCGAAATGCTGCCGAATTTTCGACTCGAATTCGGAACTAGGCTTTGACTTTGACTTGACTTGACCCAATTTGTCACATGAGTGATTGAGTTGGTGAGAACATGGCCAAGGATGGCCAGAAAGGATAGCTTCCAGGGCTCCGGAGGCTCGAAAACTTCTTAATCAAAGGCTCGCCGTCACGTGACGCGGCCTAAACTTGTTTTAATGTTGCAGGTGATGATGCTTCCACTTCCGGGAGGACTCCCATGGAGGTTGACGCCAGTACGGTTGAGGAGGCTTTGGAGCAGGCTTTCACCGACGCGGTGATGGCTGCCGCAGACGAGGTTCCCGAGGAGGAGGCTGCTGAGGAGGAGGAGATTCCGCGACGGGCCCACCTCGGACGAGGGGGTCGTCAGCTGAGAGGAGCTCCCACGTGGGCTGAGACCTGGGAGAGTAGGCACCTTGTGTGGGCTGCAGAGGGTCACTTGTCCTACAGGACGGTGAAGAGCTTGGTAAATAGGAATTCCCTAACTCATTACTTATCCTCTTTCTGTTTTTTTTTTGCTCAAATTTCCTTCAAATTTACTTCAGAACTAAAGATAGCTTTATTTCGAATCATAATAGGAGGCCGGGAATATCCGGTCGTTCTCGGGGTACACGACGGCGATGGAGCACTACGAGCGGCTGTCGGAGGAGGAGAGGGCCATGATCGAGCGTGGAGCGTTCGGTCCTCCTGGTTCAGTGTCCGGAGGGATATCGTGAAGAGGAAGTTGCGGGCCAACCTTAGCCTGGTCCGCGCTTTCTTGGATCGATTTTGGGATACGACTTCCACGTTTCACCTTCCTTTTGGTGAGGTGGGAGTCACCTTGGAGGATTACGGCATGATTTCTGGTCTGCCGTGCGGGGCTGAGGAGATGGTGTGGCCGGAGACTGGCATGAGAGCGGATTCGGCCGAGGCGAGGAGGTTGATCGGCTGGAACCTGTCGCCGAAGGCTGTTGCGGTGCCGGGTTTGGTACCCAGTACCTATGTTCGAGATTACTTCGCGGGGAAGACCCCGGCATCGGTGGTGATCGATGGGAGGGAGACGGCTCCTCCTCCTTGTACAAATGAAAGAGGGCTCGTCTGTGGCTCTGGTGGTTCTTGTCTTCGATTTACCTCGGAGACAAGGGTGAGAGGTCGACGAAGCTTCTTCCATTTCTTGTCGACTGAGCTCCCTAGGGCGTTGGGATTGGGTCACTGCTGGTTTTGCGGTCCTTATCCGCTTCATGAGGGCCATGGTTCGTCCGGAGTTGATGGAGAAGGGGACTTCTCCTGGCGCTGTCGGACCTGGGCTATTGTTGGAGGTATGAACCTTCCTTTGGACCAAAATAAATTCCTTTCTTTTATCAAAGATCGAAAGATCGTCATTGACTATTCCGTTTTACAGGCGTGGGTGTACTCTTACTTCCCGGGCCTCGCGCCCAAGAGGACGGAGCCGTTGGAGAGGGCCTATCCCGTGGTGAGGGATTGGGTCATGTGCCGGACGAAGAGCAAGCGTTCTTCTCACAATGTATACCGGCGGGATGTGAACGCCCTTGGTGAAAGCGAAAGTAAATGAGTATCCCGTTTGTATGCATTTATACTTCTTTCCCTTCATCCGATCACAGGGAATGATCTCTGTCTTTATCTTGTCACAAAGGGTGCCCGGACCTTGGGCGGAGTATGCCGAGGCACCTCCTTTTGTTCTTTGAGGTCCTTCGACCTAGGAGCCCGAGTCGGCCGTTGTTGTGGACGTCGATGGGTCCGTGTGGTACTTAGGCGGCGTTTGGCTTGTCGGTGCTCTCGGGCGCGTTGACGGTTCCCGTTGATCCTCCTAGGACGATGTTCAGGGAGCCTTCCGAGGCTGAGAGGGAGGCGGACTTGGCCGGTGCCGGTGGTGACGACCTCCTTCGCACAGTGAGGACTACTCGGCATTCCTTTACGGGAGGTTGGCGTACTGGCCAGTAGTGGTGAGTATCCTTTTATTTCTCTTTGATTGACTTTGGGAATTTCGATGAAAGATCACCGATTAATGAGAGTCGTTTGTCTTTGCAGGAGGTTGAGGCGGCGGGCATCGAGCCCCCAGTGTATCCCGAGACTCTCGAGTACACCGACGCGACCGGGAGGACGACGATCTCCGAGTTGCGTGATTTTGACGTGGCTGTGACGGATGCTGGCCTCGACGACTGGCAGCATCTGATTCGGAGGGTGAGCCTCCGGCTTATTCACCTTTTGCGTAAGAACACATTGGATTAAACTTGTTCAATTTGCTGAGACTTTCTTTTGAAAACGCAGGTCGCGCCATATCGGTTCGCGGCACTATGGAGGGTGGCCAACCGGTTGCGAGCTACCGCCATCGAGGCACTCGTCGGTGGTCGAGGTCGTCAGGTATGAACCTTGCTTGATCTCTTTTGACTTTTTGATTTCCAGTTTTGTTTGAATTGGTTGACATGAGCCAACTTGTTGCTGTTCTCAGGCCGATCGTGAGCTGGAGCGAGAGTTAGCCCAGTCCCGGGAGGAGACGGCTCGTTTGTCGAGGGAGCTCGAGTTTCGGGATGCCGAGATCGCTGCTCTTATGGCGAGGGTTGCCGAGTTGGAGGGTGCTCAGCAGTAGTTTGCGTGGTTTTTGTAGTCTTGATTTTGAACATTTTTGGATTTTGTTTGGGGCGAAGCCCCCAGTTTATTCAGACTTGGATTTGTTTGGGGCGAAGCCCCGATTACTATCTGGACTTGTTTGGGGCGAAGCCCCGATTGCTTGTACATTTGCTTTTTTGTTGTATATACGACGGCCCGAGTGCCTTTTGCTTTGGGTTGTGTTGTTTGTACCTGCGCAGTTAGCTTTTGGACAAGTTTGGTAGACAACGGTTTGTACCGTCATGCTGCCGAAATTTACATAGAAAAAACACATTCATTTACATTTTTATATACACATAAGGCCTTTAATTAGTGCAAAAAAAGAACGCGAAAATGCAAAAAATTTTGTCGGAAATGACCGGACGGTAGGGAGGGTTACCCCCGCAAAAAAAAGAAAAAAGAAATATATAAGTTAGAAAATGAAGAAAATAGAAACGAAATGACTAAATAAAAGTGAAAATGAAAAAAGCAAGAATTTAAAAAAGAATTAAAATGAGAACTAAATATAAAAATGGCCGAAAATGTTGACGCCGCCTCGAAATGCGCGTTCCTGGATCAAGGAAACCTGAGGCATGGTAAATTTCGCGGATTTACCAAAATAAAATCCCGTAGGAATAGGAAATTATTCGTTTATAGAATTAGGAAAGATCCAAACATGGAAATCACGAAGTGATGCTAGGGAAGAGGCGCAGAAGAGAGCGCGTCCCTTTGAAGAGGCGCAGCAGTGCCGCGCTGTTCCCAAGCAGTCGGTTCTTCGACGATTTTTGGAAACAAAGAATTAGTATAAATAGAAGCGTCGATGAAGCTTTAAATCATACAATTCTTCCGTCTCTTCTTCGTTGATTCACATATAAAACTCCCCGTAAATTTTCAAGAGAAAATTATCATCATGAATACTCTAGAAATTCGCTTGAAGGAATGGACTAACGAGTTTTCGAATATTGAGAAACATGACATGGGTGCTTACAACCTTGGGTCTCTGTTGAGTTTGAAGCTCATTAAGGTAGTAAAGCCGTTCTTGGATGCTTGTCTTGATTATTGGGATCCAAATTATCACGTTTTTCAGCGTTCCCGGAGGTGATATTTGTCCTTTTCCGGAGGAAATTGCTGCTATTGGCGGGTGGGACCCTGAACATTTACCTGCCATCCCTTCCACTTCACAAGGGTATAAGAGTAAGTTTAGAGATTTGCTTGGACTTACTAGGCTTGAGGTAGATCGTCTTGTTACTTCGAAAGGCGTGCGGATGCTGGATTTTATGGATCGATTCATCAACAGGGCCGACCCTACTGTCTCTTATGTTGCTAGAAGGAGAGCATTTGGCTTCTGTTTGCTTCACGTTTACGTCTTTCAGGGACATGTTGATGAAGATTTGAGAGGTGATCCCCGCCTATTGGGTCTTGTTGAGCAAATGGAGCTGCGCAGGAGCCCAGCTTGCTTGTGCTTAGGGGAGATTATCTTGGGCTTGGATAATAGGAAATCCAATCGCGATCTTCCATTCTTGGGGAGTCCCGTCATCTTACAGGTAAAAGACACCCCTTTTTTTTTTTTTTTTTTTTTTTTTTTTTTTTTTCTAAATACTGTTTTGGTAGGTTTGGCTTATGGAACGGCTCCGATTGCTCGAGCCCCCGGTTCATGCACTTTCCTATCATGCCCGTATGATTTCGATGAGGACGAGGTTGTACATGGTGGACTTCACCCGGTCCGTGACTATTGGAAGAACAAGTCAAGAATGACGATGGCCCTTTGATTAGGTGGATTGTACCGTGGTGGCATCTCAAGTCCGTCACACGGAGTGTCTTCTTTGGATCCTACTAGGTCCGTGCGCATCCCTGGATTGGAGTTTATGGTATGCATCTTTCCTGAGAGATTGATGAGGCAAGTCGGGTTGAAGCAGATGATTCCCAGGCTTGACACCGTTCCGCAGACTGCCATGGCATTGACTACCGAGAGCCGAAGAGAGTGGGCTGTGAAGTGGGCCCAAAGAAACATGTGGTTCCTGAGTTTCTCCTCCAATGCCTTGTGGGTGTCGGATTCTTATCTGAGATGGAGGAAGGCCGCAACTTCGGAAGAGCGCGAAAGACTGAGGAAGCGTGAGCCCGTTGACTACAAGGTGCGTGAAGGAGAGAAAGAGAAGGAGAAGCATCTGACCGAAGGAGAAGAAGAAGCCGGCTTTCGAGTCGTTCATCCTTCGAAGAAATCGAAGACTACTCCTGTCGCAGAGACGGTTGGCAAGAACGGAAGAGTCAGGCCTCGAGAAAGACCGTTGGTGATTAGGTCTGAAGTGGTGCAAGAGCGCCCGGCTCGAGGTCGTGATAAGAAATATGACAAGAACGACAAGGGCAAGGGAAAGATGGAGGAATAGCCCAAGTCTTATTTATTATTTGATTATTATTATTATTGTTGTAATAAAAGGAGGGATTTTTAGAATCCTAGCCTAGTCTACTTTTAATAATTGCCGTATTATTATTACTAGAAATTGAATGAAATAAAAAGGTTAAGTGGTTATGAAACCGTTGTTATTTTCTTTAATTATTCTTGTCGAATTTCAAATGCAATGCAAATGTCCTTCTATTTACATTTTAAATAAAATGGTGGGTTGAATCCCGTGAAGGATTGCCTACGTATTCACTTAAAAAGCGAAATCAAACCCTTGCGCGTAGTTCGAGTAAATGTAAAAGAATAATTGTTCGAAGCAAGAGCTTGTAATGAACATAGAAAATAAGCATGAGCTTTTGCTTACTCGGGAGGTGCGAATTTAGTTTGTTTGATGATATGAGGATGACAAGTTTGCCAAGATGCAAGAGCACAGTGACATTCAGATGGGCCAGGGGCCGTTTATTTAGTGCCGCAAGAGCGACACGTGGGTTTACGCGAGGCGCGTTTCTGTTCTATCCTAGGCATAGTACCGTTTCAGTTGGTCGAGATTTGTGGGGTTTGAAAACTCATTCCCATCTAGGTCTGTGATTCTAACCGCACCCCCTGGGAGTATCGATTTGACTAGATATGGTCCGGCCCAGTTAGGTTTGAATTTTCCCCTTGGGTCGACAGGTAAAAGAGCTCTGACCGATTTGAGAACTAAATCTCCTTCTTTGATGTTTCTTGGCCTAACCCTTTTGTTGAAAGCTCGTTTGATACGTGCTTGATATGTTTGGACATTATGTAAGGCACGAAGCCTGCGTTCATCCAGGAGGATGAGTTCTTCATACCTATCCCTCTTCCAATCGGCTTCAGGGATTTGACTTTCGAGTAGAATACGTAAGGATGGTATTTCTAGCTCGACTGGTTGTACGGCTTCCATGCCGTAAGTCAAATAGAAAGGAGTAGCCCCAGTGGGCGTCCTGACGGATGTTCGATACCCCCATAGCGAAGGGTATTTTGCTTGGCCGGTCTCTCGTAATTATCGGTCATTTTCTTGAGGATTGTGACGACATTCTTGTTAGCCGCTTCTACCGCGCCGTTAGTCTGTGGTCTATAGGGCGATGAGTGATGATGCTTGATTTTGTACTTGGCTAGCAATTGTTCGGTTTCGGCTTGGAAGTGGGACCCATTATCGCTGATGATCTCATGTGGGCAACCATATCGGCAGATGATGTTATTTTGTATGAATTTGGCTACATTTTTGGCCGTACGAGCGGTGTAGGAAGCCGCTTCTACCCATTTGGTGAAGTAGTCAATTGCTACTAGGATGAAACAGTGACCTCCTGTTCTCTTTGGGGTTATTTTCCCAATTATGTCGATTCCCCATGCGGAGAATGGCCAAGGAGATGTCATTGTGTAGAGCAACGAAGGAGGGACGTGTTGTACGTTCCCGAAGATTTGACAGTTGTGGCAATGCCTCACATATTTGATGCAATCGGATTCCATTGTGGTCCAATAGTACCCTAGACGTGTGATTTTCTTTGCCATCATAGGTCCACTCATATGAGGACCGCATTCTCCGTCGTGGACTTCTTCCATCACTTTTTGTGCCTGTGAATGATCAAGGCAACGCAGGACTACACCAAGAGGTGTTCTTTTGTATAATTCTCCTTGCATGAGGACGTATTGTGACGCTAGTAGGCGTATAGCTCGTTGTCCCCTCTTATCCATATCCGGTGGATAGGTACCATTGAGCTTGAAGTTCAGGATTGCTTGGAACCAGGGTTCCTGTGCGATTTCTTCTTCGTCGGTAATTTGATGGACATAAGCCGGCTCTGACCGTCGTTCGATACACAAAGGCATTTCCATCATGTAATCTGGTATACTTATCAAAGATGCAAGTTTCGCAAGAGCGTCTGCAAATTGATTTTCCTCTCGAGGTAGGTGCAAGTAGGTTACGTGATCAAAGAATTGAGCGACTTGGTCAATCCTAGCTTGATAGGGTGCTAGGCTTTCGCTTCGGATTTTCCAGGATCCCGTAACTTGGTTGATGATTAGTGACGAATCTCCATGCACTCGGAGGTTTTTGATGCCTAAGCTTACTGCCGCTTGTAGTCCAATTAAACAAGCCTCATACTCTGCGGCGTTGTTTGTCACCTCGAAGTCGAGTTTGACAGCGATCGGTGTATGCTCACCTTCAGGAGAAATGAGCAACACTCCTATCCCAAATCCTCTTAGGTTTGATGCTCCATCAAAGTATAGGTCCCAGGAGTCTACATCTGTTTGAAGTATATCCTCGTCGGGAAATGACCAAGTATCTATGGCTTGTGCGTCGTTGATGGGATTTTCTGCGAAGAATTCGGCGACGGCGCGACCCTTTATTACTTTTAGTGGCACGTATTTGAGGTCAAATTCTGAGAGCATCATGGTCCATCTTGCTAGGCGTCCATTGAGGACGGGTTTCTCGAAGAGGTATTTGACTGGATCCATCTTGGAGAATATTTTGACGGAGTAGCTAAGCATGTAGTGGCGTAGCTTCTTTGTTGCCCACACAAGAGCGAGGCATGTCTTTTCGAGTTGTGAGTATTTGCACTCGTATTCCAAGAACTTCTTACTTAGATAGTAAATAGCTCTTTCTTCACTTCCTACGGTTTGAGCTAGCATGGCACCCATGGCGGTTTCGGTTCTACGTGAGATACAAACCAAGAGGTTGATCTTGTTGCGGTGGCATGAGCACGGGTGGTTTAGCTAATATCTCCTTGATTCGGTCGAACGCCTTTTGACACCATCGTCCCACATGGTGTGGTCTGTCTTCTTGAGTTTCTTGAAGATAGGCTCGCAAATCATTGTAAGTTTCGATATGAATCGACTTATGTATTGAACTCTTCCCAGGAATCCTCTGACTTCTTTCTCTGTTTGAGGTTGTGGCATTTCAATCAGAGCTTTGATTTTCGAGGGATCTATTTCTATACCTCGTTGGCTAACGACGTATCCTAGGAGTTTGCCAGATGTTACCCCAAATGTGCATTTCTGAGGATTGAGTCTCATGTTATACTTTCGTAGCCTTGCGAAGAATTTGCGAAGGTTCGCAATATGTCCCTCTCTCTCTTTGGATTTGACGATCATGTCATCTACGTATACCTCAACTTCTTTGTGCATCATGTCATGTAAGAGTGTAGTTGCGGTGCGTTGGTATGTAGCTCCGGCGTTGATCAATCCGAACGGCATTATCGTATAGCAATAGGTTCCCCATTGGGTGACGAACGCGGTCTTGTGCATGTCTTCCATGGCCATTTTGATTTGGTTATAACCCGCATATCCATCCATGAAGGATAGCAAAGCGTGGTCTGCAGTGTTGTCCACCAATATGTCGATGTGGGGTAGAGGAAAGTCATCTTTCGGACTTGCTTTGTTCAAATCTCTAAAGTCAACACAAACTCGGATTCTCCCATCCTTTTTGGGTACGGGTACTATGTTAGCCACCCAAATCGTAATACTCGAAACTTTGATGAACCCGGCTTTGAATTGCTTATCCACTTCTTCCTTGATCTTTAGGGCCCATTCTGTTCTCATCCGTCGAAGCTTCGCTTTTACTGTGCTTGAAACCTGGCTTAATCGGAATTCTATGCTCGGCAATGTCCCCCTGTCGATCCCGGCATGTCTTTGTAGGACCAAGCGAAAACGTCTTTGAATTCATTTAGGAGGTCTATGAAGTCGGCCCGTTCGGTCGAGCTCAAGGTAGTCCCTATCCTAAGTTCTTTGGGTTCTAGTTCGGTTCCTACATTGATGGGTTCGGTGTCCTCAATTCATCGTCCCCCTTCCCCTTCCCCTTCCTGTAGTATTTCTTTGGCTACGTAGGGAGGTATTTCGGTCAAGTCCGGGTTTTGGTCATCCTCGGTATCATCATAAATGCAATTGCACTCAAAATAACGCAAAGAGTAAGCAGAACCTGATTTATTCATATTAAGATTTGAGTAAAGTTGAAACAAAGAAGCCAACCGATCCATGGTCGGTGGCGGCAAAGGAACATGAGTTGGGGCATTTCCCGAATCGTGACTACTTGAAAGTAAGCTAGGAGAAACGAAAGGAGTGGGGGTGACGACAGAGTAGACTCTCTAATGACTTCTCTAGACTCTGACTCTGACTCCGACTCCGACTCTGATTCGAACTCGTCGTCTTCTGGCTCTTCTTTGAACATCTCTCCTTCTCCAGTGGTGAGCTTGAAGAGTCTTCCTTGATTGTCGGTCCATTTGATTGATTTTCTCCATCGATTTCTGTGATTAATGCGGTGGGGTTGAAGCGATCGTCTTGAAGTATTGTAGTAATGATCTCATCCTGCGCGGCCCTAACAAATCGGTCCTCTCCAAATAGGAGGCTAACAGCTTGTTCGTCTAAGCAAGGTGCTTGTCGGGTTTTGACGGTAGGAACCGTTTCTGGAGGGATAAAGTAGCAATCGTGAAAGATCTCGATTCCGGCTAACTTTTTCTCAAGGTAATGCCAAGGTTCGGGAAATCCGTGATAGAGTTCCGAACTTCCTTCTTGAACGAAGTATCCATTTAAGGTGGGGAGATATGGCTTCATTTGGACTCCTACATACTTGCGATTTTGGACTTGAGCAAGCATTTCGAGAACTTCTTCAGTTGTGGGTTTGTACCCTAGTCCAAGTGGTATTCTTGATGAGTTGCCTTTCTTGTACGGCGCGAAGGTGTTCTTCCGAATTGGGTTCAAAGGCATTCCAGGGAAGTATCCCTGATTCTTGAGTATGTGATTGACCACCAAGTTAGAGTAGGGATTATAGTACAAGGGTGCCAACTCGCTTTCTATGACACTTACACTTTGGAAGCCCCCAAGTTCGTATATGGGATCTGCAAGGACTTGATTGCTTGATTGTTTCTCAATTATTGCCTTGATAGGCGACGAAGTGATTGTCACAACTTTGCCATTGAGTGGGATCTTGATCTTTTGGTGAAGGGTGGATGTTACTGCTTTGGAAGCATGAATCCAAGGCCTTCCCAGAAGTATGTTGAATGAAGCTTCGATGTCCACTATTTGGAAGTTGACCTTTCGCTCGATCGGTCCCGTGGCTATGGTTAGGCTAGCAAGTCCAACCACTTTTCGTCGCGTACCGTCATATGCGCGTAAACCTTGACTTGTAGGGGTCCAATCCGACTCTTTCATGCCTAGTTTATATGCCGTTTTGAGGGGTATGACGTTGACCGCGAGCCATCATCCACCAAGGTCATTGGCACATTCTTCTTTAGACAGATGACAATGATGTATAGAGCAAGGTTGTGACTAGCGCCAAAAGGTGGCAAGTCTTCGTCTGAGAAAGTAATAGGATTACTTAACTTCGGTGATTCTTGGAAGACCAAGTTGACTACATCTTCGGGAGTAGAGTTAGGCGCTACATTCAATTTGGCCAAAGCTTGTAGTAAAGCTTGGCGGTGTGGAAATGAGCTTGCCACTAGTTGCCAGACTGAAAGATCAGGCTTGGTTTTCTGTAATTGCCTGAGCAAATGGTCAGTGGGATCGTCTTCGTTGTCATTTGGTGTGATGACATTGGTTGGACTGTTTTGAGTAGTATTTTGGTATGGACGGCCCGAGCGAGTTAGGTGATCCACATCTTGGTCTTCGCCATTTTTGACTATTTCTTTTACCAAAGAGTTTTCAATGAGGTATTCGTCTTCATCGTCATCGGCCCAAACCCCATTGATTGCAGCTAGTTCCTTCATCCTCATGATGTCACTTTCCAGTCGTATGATTTGATCGACTAGCTTATCGACCACGGCGACTACTTCTTGCATAGTGGCATTTTGAGAGAAGGTCAATGGTATGCGTTCTTTAGGCGTTGCCTTGGGATCGCGTAAGATCATTACCATGTTTTCTAGTTCCCACACTTGTCTATCTACACTCCTTGCCCATGCGATGAAGTCGGAAATGGTAGGGGAGATGGTAGAGTAGAGTCTTTCCTTCTCAATTGCATGAATTTCATTTTCGGTGGGAGAAATGAGATGTGAGCAATCTAAGGTAGATTCGTCACTTGTAATCACTAGAACTCCAAGAGGATTCTGAGTGTTGTTGGGCTTACCTCCTGGTGGAATTGGAAGCCGACCATCTTCAATCATATCTTGAAGCACATGTTTCAATTTGTAGCATTTTTCTGTGTCGTGCCCCTTGCCCCTATGGTATTCACAGTAGGAATTTTCATCCCAAAACTCTGACTTCCTTTCGGGTTCGGGAGTAGGTCCAATGGGTTGGAGTTTGCCTTGCTTCATTAGCCTTTTCAGAGCATTGGAGTACGTGTCCCCAAGGTTTGTGAACTTCCTTGGTGGGCTAGTTTTCTTGGATGGCTCGAGAAGGTTAACTTCGTCGGTCTTGCTAGTAGAGCCGTATGAACGACTTGTGGACCCTTGATATCCTCGACCCACCGTTTTGGACAAGAGTCCTTTGCGGATGTCATCTTCAATTCGTGTCCCCAACACGGTTAAATCTTTGAAAGTCTTGATGTTTTGATATCTCAAATGGTTGGCATATATGGGCTTGAGATTGTCCACGAATTTCTCCACAAGAGTGGCCTCATCTGGGCGTTCTACTAGTTGAGTACTAGTCTTCCTCCACCTACTTAGAAAGTCGGTGAATCCTTCCTTGTCATTTTGGGTAAGAACCTCTAGAGTGCGCATGTTGACTTGGATCTCGGCATTATCCGCGTATTGTTTCGAGAACTCAATGGCGGCGTCCTCCCAAGTAGCGACCTTTTTGTGATCTAAAGTGTAGAACCATTGCTTTGGGATGGTGTCAAGAGATGAAGGAAAGATCCTTAAGAACATCTCGGGTTTGATGCCTTTGATAGACATGTAGTCCTTGAAGGCGCGGATGTGGTTCAAAGGGTTCTCATGTCCTTTAAACTTAGGGATATCCGTTATGCTAAAGTTAGTGGGCAATTTGGAATTGACGGCCTCGTATTTTCGATTGTTCTCCCTGTAAATGTCATCCCCCTTAAGGTACATCAATTGCTCCTCTAGGTATTGGAGTCTTTTCTCACCGGTGCAGCTTGTCCCCATGAGAGGATTCTCATCTTTGGACTCGTCATCGGAAAAACCTAGTACTTCATTTTTAATGGGAGGTAGCTTTCCCTCTACATCAAAGATGCGGCCTTCGATAAGCTCAAGGCGGTCATAGGTTTGTTCTTGAGTGATTTGCATTTGGGTTATCGCGGCTAGGATTCGATCATTACTCTCTTGAATTTGCTGGAGGTTCGTATCATCACTTGACCCAGGCATCTTGGAAACTGGATAAGAGACCGGCGACGAATCAAAACACGATCGACCATTCTATCACATTTGCTAAAAGAGGAAAAGTTTTGACTCGTGAAGTGGGTGTGTGCCACTTGTGTTGAGTGAGTTTTTGAAGAAAGACAAGGTCTTTGAAAATGTGTGTCCTAGCCAACTGTAGTGTAGTTGTAGGAGTGGACTCGAAGTGAGGTTTGAAATGGGCTCGTGGCCCGAATTTTGACTTGACAAACGGACAGAGTTTTGACCGGACTTTGTACTAATTAAAGGCCCTATTTTCGAAATTCTTGATTGAAAACGGGTTTTGATTTTTTTTGAAAATGATTTGTTTTGAAATGGTGATCACATAAGGTTTTGCATATTTATACAAGCATTATAACGGGATGCTGAGTGCGTTTAGAAGGGTTTTGGTTTAAAGGGTGGGTTGCCATACCGAACCATCAAACCCGAAGTCTGTGGAGAGGCTCGTGCCAAACAAGAGTAAGGCCGATTCCTAGTCCATTTCCTCAAGTAGTGAAAGTCCTTGATACAAACAAGAGTAAGCATCATGGTATGGATGACGTCAATCGCTATCCATCCTTAGGCCCAAATAAGAATTAGGACCGTTTAGACGGGACGATTGGTCGAATGGGTTGGGTTGGGCCTAGGAAGGCCGCTTAAAACGGTCTAGGAAGACCGAGTTATGAAAACCGACAATTGTCTTGTACAAACTTATTCCCTAACCTTGTTCAAGTTTCACCCTAGCTACACGTAAGTGTATGTTCCCCAGCGGAGTCGCCAAACTGTGGACAGCGGGCCGCCCACGGGGGCGCTTGGGACGAGGGGAGCTCGGAAACAACAAGCGTTTGCATTTTGTAAGGAGTCGCCACCAATTTTTATGGGAAATTGGAACCGTTCGAATACCTCATGTCATGTCAAGACACAAAGTAGTGACATGAACACTAAGAAATCGTTACCCTTAGCATTCTATGTCTAGAATGACTCTCGTGGATGCCAATGAACACGGGTGCTCACGGAGATCTGGAGTAAGGGGTGAGGGTACGTATTAGGAAGCTCTTTTGATCGAACACCTAATCCCGCCCGCCTCGATAGCGGCCTCTACTAATGATTAGGGGAGTTATTCGTACTTGATATATTGTCGGCTATATGCATGCAATGCAACATCCATTGATTAATCCTAACATGTGAGAATTAGCTAAGTCGGTTGACAATTAGTTAGCATACAATTAATGTCGAAGTTGGAATTAATGTTCATTTACATGTGAAAGCACACAAACAATAGGATGAATACAATAAAAGAAAATTACATTAAAGGAAATTACATTAATTACAACGGATTAGGCGATTTATGTCGAAAATACCTTTAAAACGGATAATTTGAGAAAAAGGAATAAGTGAATAAATTAGAAAGAAATACGAATAAGTCAGAAGGTGATAAGACGAGTACTAGTGGATTAATACGTAGACTAATTAAACTAGGGTCAAAGCAGAAAAGGAGTTCAGAGGCAGAATTCACCGAACAAGCGCAGCGAGCATCGCGCCCTTTGGAAGAGGCGCGGCGATTCTTTGCGTCTGTTCCAAGGGTGAGTTCTGGCCGTGGCCGAATCGCAAACCGTTAATGTTGATTGTTAATTTTAAGGATTGATTGATAATAATTACTCGGATGAAAGTGATTTAATGAATTATTTACATATGATTAAAGTCATAAAAACGGTAAAACATGGATAAGACGGAAATTAGACGGATTAAGCTTAAATCATGTGAAGGGTCGATGTTAATGAATGGGATTAAACTAACATGAATAAAACAAACTAAACAATTAATTAGACTAAACATGACGAATGACGACGAACATGGATGCAAATATATCAATGACGAATCTCAGAAACTCAACATGAACAAATTGAATCTCTAAAATCCGGGTTTGAATATTAATGACGAAAACCCGTAAATATTGATTATTTAGGATTTAAGTCGGAACAATGATGAATTAAGCAAGAACATGATGATGAATAAATATACATATGAATTGATATGTTATTATGATGAACGAATTAAAGAACAAACAAAACGAAAGAAACAAACAAACTCGAATTACAGAGGACGGAGGAAGAAGAAAAGAAGCAGGAAGTGCGGCAGCCTCACGAAGAGGCGCAGCAGGTGCTGCGCTCCTTCAAGAGGCGCAGCAGATTGCTGCGTCTTTTCTCTTCGTCTCTCTCTCCGGAAATCCGTAAAAAAGGTTTTAAAGACGGTTTTTAGAAATCGGTTTTTAATGGTGTTTTCGACGTAAATCTTACAATGGTGATACGATAAAGTAAAATACAATAAATAAAAGGAATTATACACCCTCAGACTTACATGTTGATGGAACGAGAAGAACTAAGAAAATCGATTAGTGATGCTCGACGCGAATGCAAGGAAAGAGTGCCCTCGAAAGAGGAAAACGATTTAACAAGTTGATTAATTAGATTGATTGAGTGTAGTGGTCAAATTGGTCGGTCATGCAACGGAGAGGCTGGTACCCGGAAGGATCCGAGCTTACGTGGTCGAAGGTTCAAGCACGTAGGCGCCAATTAGTAAGAACGAAGTCTAGAATGCAAAGGGAGAAGAGAAGGGCGGACACTCGCGTGAGAAATATGAGGAACGAAAGCTCCTATTTATACTAATCACGCGGAGGAATAGGGTTTCGGAGACTCTTTGGAAGTGAATCTCGGAAAGATATAAAAAAGATACGTAAATCATGCAAAGAAGGGCCTGGGAAGAGGCGCAGCAGCCTCTGCGTCTCTTGGAAGAGGCGCAAAGACTGGCTTGCGTCTATTCCCAGGAGGTTTCCTCCTGTTTAAGAAAGATTTCCGTGTTTTAGTTATGGTAGGACGGATTTAATTCGATTATCTTTTGAATATTACGGGATATTATTTGCCAAAAGATAAAATTTGAGAAATATGGAATAGAAATATCCGGAACATTCCAGAACATTCGACTCGGGATTTAACAATATCGAAAAATGGAGACGGTTTTTGACCCGGACTCCAAATGTACTCTAATTACTGCCAAAACGACCGTATCGGCACGTAGATGACAACTAAGAGGTTGACATTAATTTTTGAGCAATCACTTGACGATAATCTTACGAACTGTCACTAATCGTTCCGCGAATCAAACATGCGGCCCAATCATCACCGGGTGGTTTGCGAGGGGTGCAGAAACGAGGTGTCTACACACTGGCGCGCTCACGGATGGACTGGAAGTGGTACTAGTAGAAGGCAGAGAACTAGTATCCATCTGCAATCAAATCAAGGGCTCAATAAGAAAGAACGGCTGCTAACCATGGCTAAAATAAAGCGTTAACCAAAGATGTGACAAAGAAAAGATGGCCCTATCAATCGAAAAATTCGACTTCCGATATAAAATCCAACAATCCTCAACAAATTCGAAAGCGACATGTGAGTGGTGGCAATATGATAAAGTAATGATCGCTATATGGTGGCTAACACAAAGATGAAAACCACATATGGGAGCATGTAGGACTCCTAGCAGTCGAAGATTCCGACTCACAGAACAAGATTTCCAACAGTTTATAGCATGTAATAACGACAGGGGACGGAGAACGGTTAACAACAGCAGCAAGGAAGCATGGACTGGAGTTAAACAAAGCAAGACAACATAAGACCGTCTGACATCGAGAAAAACCGACTTAGAAGCCCTAATCGCGGAAATCTCGCGCAAATTTCGAATTAAAAAATCAAAGCAGTGAGGGATTGGGATAAGATCATCAAGAAGCTAATTAAGGGCACATAAACACAATTAAATCGAAAAAATTCGACTAGACATGGATTTTTCGAACCCTAACTCAAAATCACCTCAATAAATTCGAATTAATCGAAGAGAAAATGCAAAGAGTGTGAATGAGACACTTACTTGATGATGATGATCCTATAAAAGCAATTAAACTTCAAATAACCAAGCAAAAAAGGCGGATTTTAATCGAAAAAGCCGCGAACCCTAATTCCCTTTAAAAACAGTGAAGATGAACACAAATAGAGGGAAAAACAAGGGGCTATTGAAGATTAAAGTGCTAGCAATGGAATGTAGGTGACGGATTTGGTGATTTTGGGCAAGAAAATGGGGATTTGGGGGAGTGAAAATCGCAATTAGGGAGGGGGTTAGACGGAATTAGGGTGAAATGAAAATAGAATTAGGAAAATAAGAGTTTTAAGAAAGAAAACTCCCGTGTCCTATTCATACCACTCGATCGAGTGGTTTTTAAATCACCCGATCGAGGACTTTTGATGTCCCCTATGCTCGATCGAGTAGGTATCCCCTCGATCGACCTGTTCCTCTTTGGCTTTTCTCGATCGAGTAACCAGACAGCTCGATCGACCCAATTTCTACTCGATCGAGTACAAAAAGTACTCGATCGAGGATTTCCTCTTGTAGACTTTTGGATTTCCGTCTTTACTTCCTCGAAATGCGTGAAACTTCCCCAAACCTGCATAAAACACATCCAAACACATCCCGAAATACCAAATACGCAGAAAACACAGTCTATAGTCTTAGTCTATGCTAAAAAATTGTCTAACTAATTGTCCTAATTAAAACGTAATAAGGCAAAGTTTAAAAGAAATTCAACGAATTGTCTATTACAATTTGTTACACGGGGCATTTCCCCGTTTAATTCTCATCAGCTTTCAGTAGCCCCTTCGTGGGCTTCTGACTGGAGGACGTCACCTCTGCGATACTGACCGACCTCTTCATCTTCCATGAGCTTGAATCACCATTTGCGACAGTAGGAGGAATGTAGTTCCAATCTATATAGGTTCGAACTTTCTTCGTTCTCGCTCCTCTGTCATCATCTTTGGCATCCTTGCTGCCACTTTGATTGATAATGGCCACACCACGTCCTTTGACAGTCCCATTCTCGCTTTCATCTGTACCTGCAGTAAGGACAACAGACGAACTTGCCTCCTTCTTGCTCTCAATCTGAGGCGGAGGGTTAACGATAACAGCAATATTCTCCAAATTTTCATCTGGAGCGTCAACAATAGGAACAATAGAAGAAAGAGCATTGCAAGGCTGAACTTGCATGGGAGCTCTCCGGAACTTGGACTGATGAAAAATCAGCTCCTCATCCCCTACCTTAAATGTCAAAGTCTTCCCACTGACGTATATCACTGCACGGGCAGTGGATAGAAATGGTCTCCCTAAAATAATAGGGGTGTGTGCATCTTCGGGGATATCTAAGACAACAAAATCGACGGGAATAAAGAACTTCCCGATCTGGACAGGTACGTCTTCTACTATACCTAATGGCCGTGACAGGACTACGGTCGGCCATCCGGACATCATGTTGGTGCAACTCGGTTTTGTCAAACCAAGTCTCTTAGCCAGAGACAAAGGTAAGACACTTACGCTAGCGCCTAGATCGCATAGCGCATTATCAATCAATCGCATACCGATATGACACGGAATCGAAAAACTACCCGGTCCGATTGCTTAGGGGTAACTTATTTTGAAATAGGGCTGACCCCCATCTCGTCAAAGCTACGGTCTCACTGTCATTTATAGTCCTCTTACGTGCTAAAATTTCTTTCATAAATCTTAAATAAGAGGGTACCTTAGTCAAGAATTCAATGAACGGCACGGAAACTTCCAAGTTCTTCAAAAGTTCAACAAATTTGCCAAACTGTTGATTAACTTTGGTATTCTGCAGCCGCCTCGGAAAGGAACCGTGATAGGTATCTCGAGTCCCTTGTTTCTCGCTTCCAAAGTGTCTTCAGTGCAAGTTCGGTTAAATATCCTTTGGACGCCTCTTACCTCTCGAACGAGGTCTTTCCGGTGATTTCTCGCTTAAACGAGCACTAGCAAGCTCTCGAATAAGCTTCCCGTCATCAATATCACTCGATCGAGCAATGTGCTCACTCGATCGAGCGCTTCTTCATCAACTTGATCGATCGAGTAACATTCTCACTCGATCGATCAACCTCAACTTCTGTTCACTCGATCGAAAGCGTAAAGACTACTCGATCGAGGGCTTTCCTCACCATTTGCACTCGATCGAACACCAGCCTTTAGTCGATCGAGTAAATCGCTTTGTCGTGAGCCTTTTTTCTTGACAGAACACTGTTCATCATCGATTCTGACTATCTTGGTCCGATTTCTTCACTTCTGGTCCCTCATAAGAAAGACCGCTTCTCAATTCTATCGGGTTTACCGTCTCATGTGGGTTCTTCTCATTTTGAGTCGGTAATTGACCCGGCTTCCTCGAGGATTGATTTGCAGCAAGGTGGGCAACTTGAGTCTCAAGTGCCTTATGTGACGCGATTTGATGTTGAGTTTGTTGATCATTCAGCTGCAATTGCTTCGATATGGCTTGCACCATAGACTTCAGTTCACTCATTGCACTCACCCCACTAGAGGATGATGCACCTTGGTTAGGAGGGTTGAAGGATGGAGGCTTCTGATAGCCTTGTTGCTTCTGGTGTGGAGGAATATATGGTTGCTGCGTTGGAGGAGCCGTGGGGTTGAGCACGTTCTGATTGCTCCACCTCAAATTGGGATGGATATTCGGCTCGTAGTAATCGTTGTTCCGCCCGTAATGTTGAAAGGCGCGCGCATTGCTCAAAAGGACCGGGACAATGATCGAGACATGTCCCTCTCCTCCGCATCTCCTGCACGAAAAAGGACCGTCTGTCACAGCATTAACCTGGTATATGCCCCCCTTAGAAACCCCTCCTAGCTCATACTTGTCAAACCTTGCAGTGAGGGCTTCAAGTGCCGCGACAGAAGTAGATTCGGCAGCTCTTCTTTGGTTTCCTCTTGAGTTCCCATATTCAGCTTTATGGGTGGCCAGATCATCAATGATCTTCCACCCCTTGGTAGCTCCCAAGTTTTCAGCAAAACGGCCATTAGCAGCAGCATCTAAAATGGCCCTGTGATCATCATATAAACCATTATAAAAATGGTTGCACAAGCTCCATTTTTCGATCCTATGGTGCGGTATGGTGCGCACTAGCTTCTTGAATCAACCCATGCCTCATGGAAGGTCTCGTCAGGCCCTTGTTTAAAGCTCGTTATCTGAGCTCTAATGGCAATAGTCTTTGAAGCGGAGAAATACTTCTTGTAAAACGCCAAAGCTAGCGAATTCCGATCGATTATCCCCTCGCTTCTCGGTCCAAATCCCTATACCACTCCCTTGCAAAGATCGCGGAGTGAGAAAATGAACATGGTTTCTTTCACTTGGTCAGGAGTCACGCCAGTTGGTGGAGACATGGAACTGCAATAATCAATGAATATTTCCATGTGCTTGGCTGCATCTTCATTTGCAGTTCCCCAAATAGATTCCTCTCGACCAAATTTATAAGGGACGGCTTTGGCTCAAATTTTCTTGCCTCCCCCCCGTAACGTGAATCCCTTGTAGAGATTCGCTGCTGTAGGTTCGAGTGACTAGCAATGGTCGCTTCTTCGGCCATCTCGAACGCGTCTGGAAAAGTGACGGTTTCAACTGATGAGGTAGAAACTGGAGAAGACGGTGGGTTGTCCTCGAACGATTCGTTCTCGTAGTAATTGGAACGAGAATCGGACTCTTCCTCTAACTGTTGATCTTGAAACAATCTCCTCTTTACGTGCAGAGATCTTTCAATCTCAGGATCGAATGGTAGTAGTGGACCACCTTGCGACCTGCGCATAAGAAGAAACTACAACAGAAAATGAGAATAGTCCAAGGAACGGGTGTCCCTTAGACCGAAAAAGGATTAAAACGAAACAACTAATAAAATTGAACAATTGCCTCCCCGGCAACGGCGCCAAAATTTGACACGGCTATCGTAACCCTATCAAAGATAAAACCTAACGGTCTCAACTAAAATGTAGCAGAGGCAGTCGAGTATCGAATCCACAGGGAGGAAATGTAATTATAGCTGTCTATTCTAATCCTATGGTAACAATTGGGGGTTTGATTAAAATTGATTCTAAACTAAGAGTAATAAAAGCAGTAAATTACGATTTAACTATCAAGAAGAGAGGGACATGTCGGGATTTCGGTTCACTACGGTAGTCCAACAAATCAGCAGTAAATGACTCAGACGAACTAATATGAGACGGATGTTAGAAGGTCCTTTCGGTCCACTTCCTACCCTAAAATACCACTAACTTAACTTTCGTCCTCATTAGGGTAGTCTACTGTTTATAGCAGGCCTATTTAGTCCAATCTTTCGATCCAGGATTAATTGTAGCCAGTTTAATGGGTGACATAGAAGCGTGCACTCAACTAGGTCGGGAATTACAGTTAAACTGCTATAGTGACAGGGTCTCTTAACCAATTCGTCCAATTCATTCACTACGTCGTCATTTTTCTACCGCAGATTCCCTAATCCCAACATGAAGGGGGTTTAGCTACTCATGTTCGTGATTAAACTAACAGCAAATAAATTCCCAGCAGAAGACATAGTGAAGTAACAATAAAGTGCAAATACGAAAATTAGGGCAAAGGAGAATGATAACATGAACGAGAAATAAAAAGCAACAAGTGATTATTAATAATAAAGAGAAAGGAAAGATTACAATCTGAACGAATCCGGCGTAAAGAACACTGAATCCGAGCAACCAATAATCCGAAAATCAAAGTAACAGTGAAGGCAAAGCTACGTACTAAGGGTTTGATAGTTTTCTAGTGTAGAAGATTAGATACATTAACCTAATTAACTTAGGTTTAAATAGAAAAAAGAACTAAAGTTTGAGGAAATAAACAACACACGGACTAATTAAAAGCCCATGCCCGTGAAAACCTCTCGATCGAGTGGATTAAACCACTCGATCGACCAACATCTCAGCAGAAGTCCCTCGATCGACCAACTTCTCAGCAGAAGTCCCTCGATCGACCAACTTCTTACTCGATCGAGGACTTGGTCATGTGCAGCTTACTCGATCGACTAAGGGATAGCTCGATCGAGCATCAGGGGGTCTAGAAACCACTCGATCGACTGGGAAACTGCTCGATCGAGTGATTGTGTCTTCATTTCAGCTCACGTCTTCACCCAAGTGCCTCGTAATGCGCGCCACGACACTTCCAAGTGCAGTATCTCACTCTAGAACAGTCCCGTCTCCTCTAAATGCATGCAAAAAGGACGAAAAGGAGTATGGTTCCACTACTTTCGCGATCATTCCTACAAAAAGGACAAAATACACCAAAGTAGCCAATTCGGGGCAAAATACTATAAAAATAGTATAGAAATGCATAGAAATACGTGCTGAAATTGGCCAAAAAGACTATATATTAGGCACGTATCAGAGTGCTTATGTTACTTGATCGAGAGGATTGCTGGGTTCTATCTTTGATCGAGTGGTTTTAATCTACTCGATCGAGAGGTTTGGTCTGTTGTGCGGATTTTTAGTTAATTTCGAGATTTCCTTTTTGTAATTAGGAATAAATAAGAATGACGGCAGTCATTAGTGGGATCTCTTCTCTTCTTCGACTTCTCTCCCTCTTACTCTCTCTTAGAACTTTACACATGGAAACCTAATTCTCTATTGCTTTCCCCTTGTAATCAGTATTATTTACTCTTAATTTATATTAATTACTTTTGCTCTCTTTGTTTTTATTTCCTTTCTTCTCTACTCCTTTTATTCGATTCTTAGTTTATTTTCATCATGTTTAATTCCTTCAATTATCGTGTTGTTGTTGTTTGTTCGATAATTATGCATAGCTAATCTCCTTTGCTAGGACATAGGGGAGACATGATTTTAGGAGGACTATGAATAGGTGACTAGGTTTTAGTGCATATTAGATCTGTGTTGTTAATCACTGCAAATAACTGTACTTGTCTGCTTGAGTCGACGCAATTAGATGATTAATTTTGGTACACCTTGACCTAGATCGGAAGATTGGAAGGGGTAAGACCTGCAGTGAACATTAGGGCATTCTAATGAGGGCGGAAGCTAAGTTAGTAATGTTTTAGGGTGAATAACGGACCGGAAGGACCTTTTCACTACCCTGGAGACCGTTTTTGCATTGACCTAAGACCCTAGAATTGACTCCTTGAGAATCATGGTGAACCGATTGTCCTAGCTGTTTCTCCCTACTTTATTTCTCTTTACTCTATTTCTCTTTTAATCTCCGTAGTTTAGAATAAATCTTCAAAACCACAAGAAATAGTTACTCAGACGGACTTAGTTTAGCAGACATTTTTCCATCTCCCTGTGGAGATCGACCCTACTTCCGCGAGCTTCTTTTAGTTGTTTTAGGTTTTTATTTTTGGTACTAAACGACGACATCAAATTTTGGCGCCGTTGGCGGGGGGGTGGCGTAATTTTGTTACTTTATTTTAATTTTGTCTCTCGTCTCAAGGAATTCATTCCTTGAGACTGATCTCATATTTTTCAAGTGCTTTAATAGTTTTGCAGGAAATCCGTCCTAGAAGAGGACATTGTCATACCTGCCGTCCTATCAACTCTGCTTGTTAAGATGCAGGATATTGCCAGTCACTCAGAACCTACGGTGGATTCTCTGCCTAAAGGTTTCCTGCTTCCCACAACAGATGCAGGCACCTTTGGGATCTATCCATCCTATATACAGTTAGATGAGAGAAATTTCTTCATAGGGGTACCTGGCGAGGATCCGTGCAAGCATATAAAGTTGTTTACGGAGTACTGTTCTACTATTCCTTTATCTGCTGGGGTGACACAGGATAGGGTCAAGGGAGTCCTTTTCCCTTTTTCTTTGACTGATGACGCCCGGGAATGGTTGAGAGACTTGGATAGGGAAGCTGCCGGTGTTACTGACTGGAATTCCCTAGCTTTAGCCTTTTACAGACGGTATTTTCCACTACGGCGCACCAATGCGAATCACCACTTTTACACAATTGGCCACTGAAGATTTGAGTGAAGCTTGGACTAGGTGCAAGAAGTTGGTTCGTTTCGTACCTCACCATGGTTTCCAACGATGGTTCTTATGCACCCAATTTTACAATGAGTTGTATGATGATCAAAGAGCTGTGTTGGATAATGCAGCCAAAGGAAGATTCCAGAAAAATGTAGAAGATGACAAGGGATAGCGCCTTATTGAAGAAATGGCCATTCACGTAGCCGAATATGGAAATACCAGAGGAGGTTGTAACACCCGCGAAATTCCCATTTTGGCATTTATAATTTATTTAGCTATTTTATTATTCTACTTATATTTTAAATCCACTTTTATAACAATGTTACTTTATATGTATAATAATAATTATGGTAGTAATAATAATAATATCCTCTTAGCCTTTTAAAATGCGTAGTTAGTCTTGCGTCGTGTTTTTAGTGAGATCCGGCTCAATTTGAGTTGTTGGGCCTTTTATAACTTATGGGCTTTTCTCCTTCTCTTTTCTCTTCATAAAACCCTCACATAACACCTCACAACTTCATCTCCCTTATTATTTTTCTGAAATTCTCCTCTCAACAAACACCATTAACACCCATCTTCCATCAAACCCTGATTCATCATATCTAACTTAACTGTTCACCAATTGGAACCATTTTCGCACCATCATCTTTCTCTCCTCACCCTCCATCTTTCTAGGCAATAAAGTTCTAGCCTTTTGTATCTTTTAGAAAATCCATCTTTTTGTGAGAGAAGTTTTCTCACCCTTTTTGCCTTAAACTTGTTCTAGGATGAAACTTTAGCATTACGGGGTGATATTGAGTCCGAATCATGTCCTTTGCTGAGCTAAAAGGTAACGGTGATGGGTGTTAGGGATAAAAACTGTACTTTATCACATGTGACGTGGCGCCATACTATTGGCAGGGAAAGTGGCGAGAAACTTGGCGACGTGGCACACGTTTGTTGGAGGATGAAAGAATGAGGGGATTGATGACGTGGCGTGTTAAGAGCCATAGGATTGAAAGTAACAAACACAATTTGAAGAATGGAAAAGGTGCACGTGCAAAAGAAAAGCAATAGCTAAGTCAACCAACAACTCCCTATTCTTTAGGAGTTGACCTGGTATTCAGGAACAGAAGCAGAAAAAACCCTAAGTCTGATTCCAGCAACTATATAAGCGCAAGAAGAGCAACATTCAAGGCATTCGGAATTATCTCAAGTAACACATCACTCCTCAAAATCCCGTCTACACTTAGCAATATTCCGCTACAAAAAATAATCTTGTATTTCCTTACTTGCACATTTATCCTCGATTATAGTGAAAAGTTGGTGGGATTCCGACTCCCCCCGCGGTTGTTCCCACACCAGGTTTTCCGCGTAACCAAAAATCCTTCGTGTCATTCTTTCATTTGTCTTTATTTCGTTCATTGTCGTTATTGCATCCAAATCGTAATTGGCATTAGATTAATCACTATCACTCACATAATTAATTAGTAACCGGTAAATTTTAACCAAAACAGCTTGGCGCCCACCGTGGGGCATAGTGATCATTTTCTATAGCCAAATCTCGCAAAACCGAACCAGCCGTCACAATGTCTAAAACCAGCCAGAATCCTTCCAGCAGCCAAAGTATGTCAGCCCTGTCTTCTGGAGCAGGACTTACTTCTGCATCCGCAGGATCAATCAGTACATCCCCAACGCCCAGCCAGACGATCCCCGTCAGCATGTCGACTAGAGCCATACCCCAGCCTCAGAAGCCACCGCAGATACCGAAGGCAGCAGGTGCACCCAGTCAGTCCAGATCCAGTAGGGAAAGTAGAGGACCTCCAGCGCTTGATCCGATGCAGGTGATGATTCAGGGGATAGACACTGTGCGTCAGGCCGTTAAGAATCTGAGAAAGGACAACCAGAACCCGATGCTCAGATTGTGACAACAGTCCTGACCAAGCCAACATCAGCACCAGAAGCTCCGACCCGAACCAGCGGTGGAGGATCGAGTCGATCAATTCCGTCAGAACTAGTCACCAGACTGGACCTTCGGGAGTCAGAATTGAACCCAGAGGATTGGGATGCCTATCATTTGATAATCCATCCAGTCTATAGCAGACATCAGGTAATGCTTTGTTTAGCACCCCGTCAGGATCTGACAAAGCACCCTTGCACCACCTTTGATGAAGTACAGACAAAGGCAACTGCTGTCATGAGATTAGAGGAAGACTCTGCACCAATCAGAGGCATCTATGACTCATACCCAGTATCCAGGAAAGCACAGGTAGAGAAAAGGAACGAAAGGTCCAAGCCCTACAACAGAAGTGTGAACAGAGTTTCTGGAAATTATGAAGGAAAAAGCAAAGCAGATCTGCCTCCGAAAGTAAGTGAGTATGGTTTTACTACCAATCTTGCAGGACTATTAAAGCCTTGAAAGAGCTCGGACGCAGAGGCAGATGGCCAAAACCTCCAGCAGAAGGATACCCCAGCAGCAGAAAGGACACAGGCAAAAAGTGTGAATTCCACGGCAGCAACACCCATGACACCGATGAATGCCATTCCCTCAAAAAGGAAGTCTCTATTATGATCAAGAAAACCTGGATCACCTTATACCCAGAAACACAACCAGAGTGAACTCAGCAGATCAGGTTCTGCCATCTCCTCCTCCTTAGTGCACTAGAACTTTGAATGTTATTACAGGTGGATCGGAGCTGTGTGGGCTTGTTGGAAATCTAGATCTCATTACTTAACATATTCATATATGTTCTAATTAATTTAGTCATAAAATTAATTACTAATCTTATGCATGCAAACTTAAATAAGAAGAGATAAGAAAATCAATTTCTCACCATATAAATTTCGGTCAAATGGGCACCAACAAGATCTCCTTCTTGTTAGTTCTTGAGCTTTCCAATAATGGATGAATAAGATTCAAGTTAAGAATCTCTCCTCTTGATTGCACCCAAGATAATCCCTTATCCCCACTAAATAATATTAGCTAGATATTAGTTTAGTATTTTACCTTAAAAATGATTACTAACACTCATATATTACATTAATAATTTTAGTAATCTTTTATGAACAATTTCAATCAAAATCTCATGTTTTTGATGAAGAAAAAGAGAGAAAATGAATAATGCATGAACTTGCATGTATTAATGTATGAATGAATGTGAGAGAACTCATATTCTCATGTAGTGAAGAGGAGGCACGGTTGGAACACCACAAAAGTCAAGGATGGCATCTTGCTTTATGCTTTTTCACTTCTCCAAATTGTAGGCATGTAAGTCTACTTAGTGTAGGTGTGTAAGCTAGTGTAGGTTAACCATGATTACATTATTTTATCTCATAAAATAATTCACCCACTAACTATTTCCACACCAATATTTAGTCCACTTCTATAAAATGGACTACCATTTTATTTTTGTCAATTTGTCATTTGTCACACAATATGTCACATGTAGTATGCTACATATTATTAATTAATTTTAGTGCATATTTATCATATAAATATCATTTTATGAATTAATTAAATTACATCCACTAATTTGACTAGTGATACTTGATCACATAAATAAAATGGGTCATGTAATTATAATTCACAATATCTTGTAATTATAATTAACCATTCATTCTTATCTCTATTGTTTCTCAAACAATAAATAATTTTAGTAACAAAGCATTTTATTACTAAAATAAATCTTATTTAATCCCATTACAATAAGATATTAATTCTCTCTCACAAATCGAATTGTTCAATTTTAAGGAATTGATCAACTTGCATCGTCATACAATTAATCAACTTTATAGATAAGGGCATCATCCTTTAGGTGTGACCTTAAGGGATCAACTGGCCACCACCGTCCCACGACAGTAACGTCAAACTCTAGCAAGCCAATCGTTACCGATTAATGTTGATCAGTCGACTATATAATTGAATCATCCCTTACGTATTCTTTATATGAGATTTAATAATGATATTTAAATCATGTGATCGCACTATTGTTGAGGACACATTTCCCAACAATCTCCCACTTGTCCTCGACAAGTGTGCGTCACCAATTCTCTTGTCCTATTACTATCTCCCACTCAATGCAAGGTGTCTTTCGGGTCGTACTTGCAAGTGATCATATCGAGAGTGGTTTCCTCGATCTGGAGAATAACCGATTGACCGGATTTATCTATCATAGATACCTTCCGAGCGTGGCCACGTATTTCCGTTCATTACTCCTCGAGTGGCCCTGAGATATTGTTTTAACCCTGACAAGGGGGTGGACAATTCCTATCGCACTTATTCCCTTCGACTAGCCACAGCCATCATAACCCAAAATATGCCCATTTGACCCTATTTACGAAGGTCGTAGTAACACAAATCAAAGTTAATCTGAAACTGTGCCATCTTAGGCGAATAGTCTTTAGTCAAAAGAATCGACTCATTAGAATACTATAGTAGCTCTCGCCACGACCAGGCTATATAAATTTGCCAGAACTCTATAAGCGGTCACTGCCCGACAAAGTGTTCCTAACAGTCTGCCTATGTGATCGACTAGTCATCTCACATGACTCTATGGCACTTGAACTTGCCATCAATCGCATCACACTCTAGTCAATTCGAGACGTCACCTCATACAAGCGACTATGGGCAAATACTATGTTAATCCGGGTTCACTTTAACGGGGTTCAATGTTGTCTCTACGACCCGTTTGGATGTAACAAAGTATAACAAAAGAGTTTTAAAGTAAAACTCGAACGACAAATGCGATTATCACATATGAATAGTCAATACCTGATTACTATTTCATGTTCTATAATCTAATTTGATCTTTTATGTAGTTATTCATCTCAATTTAATTGAAATGACATGACTCATCATGTTAAGCCTATGAGAAGGCTTTGGTCAGTAGGTTTTGTCAACTTCTTGTACCTTACTCAACCTTACTACATACTCGTTTTCCTTTATAATGTATACATTTACATTACAAAACTTTCTGAGTACGTGTCGATATCCAATCAAGACATAGGTCCTCTAGCCTAAGAATAGCTCCCACTATTTTCACAGTGTGCGGGACTCATCCTCTTGCACATCTCATGATTGCAAGTGTACTCAATTTCCGTTGTAAATATTTCTTATTGTTCTTTATTGCCTAGAACGATTCTAGAAAATCTACTTCTTAATTAACATTGCCACAATGGTATCTTAACCATCCTGATGTGTTTTGATTATGGTTTTGTCGGAAACCATGCGCAATCTCAATTGTCAATTGTCACTTGTGTAACACCCTTACACAAAATTGCATCATAAACACTTTGCTTTACTTCCTTAATGCTTCTGCAAGCACTTAAGGGTAATCTTTATGGCTTACTTGGCAAAGATTACTTAAATTCGAGTTTGAAAACAATTCATCATACTCAAAGTATATGAAGTGTTATACATCATTACTTATTTAATTGATCCGACAGCGGAAGCAAATGGAATCAATCAAATATGTTCAATTTAATTGAACTAGTCATGAATCTTATCAACATAAGACTTCTTATTGACGCCAATATCATGTGGATTTATCTTCATAAATCCGGATATTAAAGTTGTATTATAATACTCCAAAAGTCTTAAATCATTCTCAATGATCAATATGTCATCCATATATAAGACTAATTAAAATTTCCGTAACTCCCACTAAACTCCATGTATAAACACAACTTCTCGACTTATCGAGAAAAGTTTTATAACATGATCAAAACATTGATTCTAACTCATTGATGTCCTACTTAAGACCATCTCTTAAGTTGCACATTATCTTAGGATTGCAAGAATCTATAAAACTCATGACATGTATTGAATACATTCCTTCTTTTGAAGAAGTGGGTTTTAGATTCACTCGCTATGTATTTCATAATAATGAAACACAATCCCTAAGAAGATCCAAATAGACTTAAGCATTTCAACTGGTGCAAAACCCTTTGCAGCCAATCAAACCTTGAAATCTGTCTTTATTAGTGCAAAACCCTTTGTCACTAATCGAGCCTTTTATTTCGGATTCTCACGGCTCTAAGCCTTGTATTGAGTTGTGACTTAAACACTCTTATGTAAGTCATTTGTTTATTACTTTCTAGAAGTAATCAACTTGAATCAAACAATTTCTTTGTAAGTTGTAATTTCTTTACTTTCTTAAAAGTAACATGAATTCATACAAGCGACTATGGGCAAATACTATGTTAATCCGGGTTCACTTTAACGTGGTTCAATGTTGTCTCTACAACCCGTTTGGATGTAACAAAGTATAACAAAAGAGTTTTAAAGTAAAACTCGAACGACAAATGCGATTATCACATATGAATAGTCAATACCTGATTACTATTTCATGTGCTATAATCTAATTTGATCTTTTATGTAGTTATTCATCTCAATTTAATTGAAATGACATGACTCATCATGTTAAGCCTATGAGAAGGCTTTGGTCAGTAGGTTTTATCAAATTCTTGTACCTTACTCAACCTTACTACATACTCGTTTTCCTTTATAATGTATACATTTACATTACAAAACTTTCTGAGTACGTGTCGATATCCAATCAAGACATAGGTCCTCTAGCCTAAGAATAGCTCCCACTATTTTCACAGTGTGCGGGACTCATCCTCTTGCACATCTCATGATTGCAAGTGTACTCAATTTCCGTTGTAAATATTTCTTATTGTTCTTTATTGCCTAGAACGATTCTAGAAAATCTACTTCTTAATTAACATTGCCCCAATGGTATCTTAACCATCCTGATGTGTTTTGATTATGGTTTTGTCGGAAACCATGTGCAATCTCAATTGTCAATTGTCACTTGTGTAACACCCTTACACAAAATTGCATCATAAACACTTTGCTTTACTTCCTTAATGCTTCTGCAAGCACTTAAGGGTAATCTTTATGGCTTACTTGGCAAAGATTACTTAAATTCGATTTTGAAAACAATTCATCATACTCAAAGTATATGAAGTGTTATACATCTCTAGGAAATTAATCATTGAGATTTCTCTGCATTTATGGCTAAGAAGTCTACTCATTATTCACATATTAAACATCGCTCTCGATCTTTTGTAAGACAAGAAATTCCTGTTACACGTAATATACTACCGAAACACCCGGTTGAAGAAGAGAGTAAGAAGCATAAGAATCTGCATGATATTATGGGGATTCCAGAACTTGATATTGTTGTTGAAACTGATGAGGAATCTGTTGATGATAATGACGAGAGGCCAGAGGATGATAGTCATGGAGTTTGGTATACAAAACAAGGAAGGAAAAATATCATCCAGGAGGACCCAAAAGAACTCATTCAAATGGACGTAGAGGATGTTCAAGAGGAGATCACATATTGGCAACAGGCAGTATACTGCTACGTGCTTGGTGCTAACCCACCATGGGAGGTCATTGATGGGTTCATTAAGAGGATATGCGGTAAGTTTGACATTGATAAAATTTCTTTTCTCCCTAAAGGAGTCTTTCTTGTCAGGTTTAAAACCCTAGAGATGAAGCAAAAAGTGTTGGAGTTGGGTCATATTTTGTTTGATAATAAGCCTTTGATTGTGAGGGAATGGCAGCCTAATATTGAACTATGTAAAGAAGAGATTAAGGTTGTGCCTGCGTGGATTAAACTGCACTTGCTACCGCTGAAATTCTGGGGTAAATGCCTACCTAAGATTGCTAACCTAGTGGGGAAATATGTTAAATCTGATGAGGCAACTGAGTCACGTACTAGGTTAGGATTTGCGAGGGTAATGGTAGAATTGCAGGTAGGGCAGCAATTCCATGGAACTATTAAATTCAAGGACGAGGTAGGGACACTTATGGAGATATCAGTAGAATACGAATGGAAACCGATAATATGCTCCAAGTGTAAGGGTTATGGTCATGAAACACAACACTGCAGAAGAGTTAAATCTCAAGTCCAAAGGAAGCCAATGATCAAACAAATGTGGCAACCTGTTAAAAAGAATCAGCTGCAGGATAACGGTCAGCATATGGTGACCATAAGTGAGGATGCTAATGCAAGGACAACAGAAGAGAAGGGGGAGTCCAAGAATAAGGAGGTCAGTACTCCTCAGAATCAGATTTTGCAATATGTCAATAGTTCACATGGAGTTCAACAACCTACTTATAAGCAGATTCTAAATGGCAATAAGGTCCCTAAAGCTGGTATAGGGGTAATAAGGAGTGAAGGTTTACAATTTGATGATGAATAGCCTTTTTAAATTTGGATTTTGGAATGTACGGGGCATGAATAACATAAATAAGCAACGTACAATACTTCATTTTTTGAATAAGAATAATGTAGGTTTATTTGCCTTGCTTGAAACCAAAATCAAGCCAGGAGATAGTAATAAAGTGATTAACAATTTTACTAGTGGATGGTGTATTACAACCAATTCCAGTCACCATAAAGGGGGGAGAATATGGGTTGTCTGGAACCCCCAACAATATAGCTTGAAGTTCCTGGATTTTTCAGCGCAATGTATTCATTTGGAAGCTACATCCACTGCTGATAATAGTCAGTTCTATATAACTTTCATTTATGCTTTTAATAGCATCAGTGGAAGAGAGGAGCTCTGGAATAGGTTAAGGGTCTATGCTGACACTACTCAAGGTCCCTGGGCTTTAGGGGGTGACTTTAATACAGTGGTGGATCCTACAGAGAGATTAGGAGGTAATTCCACAGATGCTGAGATGATTCCTTTCCAGCAATGCATTGTAGATTGTGGTATGATTGACAGCCCTGCTATTGGAGCCTACTACACCTGGAATAATAAACAAAGACCATCTGACAGGAAGTACAGTAGGTTGGATAGGTTTATGGTCAATCAAGCCTGGCTAACTTTATGCCAGAAGGTATTTTTGACCATTGTCCTTGTGTGATTACTAGTAAGGACCAGGATGTAAGGAAGTATAGAAGATTCAAGTATCAAAACATGTGGGGTGCTGCTACAGAATTCTTGGAATATGTCAAAGAAGTTTGGTTAACTTCAGTTCAGGGTGTTAAAATGTATCAGGTTGTTAGGAAGTTGAAGTTACTTAAGCCACGCTTGAAAATGCTGAATAGTATGAAGTTTTCTGATATAGAGGGCAAGTGTACTGAAACGGAGACCCGTCTAGCTCTACTTCAGCAGGAGTTGAGAATTAGACCTGGGGATGCAGCTCTGGTGGAGCAAGAATACCAAACTCTGCAGATATGTAAAGAGCTTCAAAGGGCAAAGTTTGTCTTCTTACAGCAACATGCAAAAATTACGTGGCTTAATGAAGGGGACATGAACTCTGCATATTTTCATAATGCTATTAAAGCCAAGAGGATCAGAAATTCTGTAATTCAAGTGGAGAATATTAGAGGTGTTCTGTGTAAGGATAGAGACAGCATACAGGAGGCTTTCTTGGAATATTACACACAGTTATTAGGCCAACATCAGGATACTATGAGAGTAAAAAAGTCTATTGTCAGGAAGGGGGTGGTCTGCTCTGATCAGCATAAGGCTATCCTCTTAGAACCTGTCTCAGATGATGAGATCAAACAAGCTATCTTCAATATTCCCAATGAGAAATCGCCCGGACCAGATGGCTACTCAAGTCAGTATTTTAAAGATGCTTGGTCTATCATAGGGACTGATATCACTGCTGCAATTAAAGATTTCTTTAGCACTGGTCAGTTACTCAAGCAACTTAATGCCACTACAGTGACTCTCATCCCCAAAGTTGAAAGACCAAAGACTGTGCTGCAATTCAGGCCCATTGCTTGCTGCAATGTGCTTTACAAGTGCATATCAAAGCTTCTTTGTAACAGGTTATCTAAGGTTTTGCCTGATATCATCTGTCACAATCAGGGAGGATTTGTGAAGGGCAGAAGCATTATAGAAAATATATTAATTTGCCAAGATCTCATTAAAATGTATAACAATCATAAGGCCTCCCCTAGGTGTTTGTTTAAAATTGACCTTCAGAAGGCATACGACACTGTTGAATGGAATTTCCTGGAGCAAATGCTAACTGCACTGAAGTTCCCACCTAAGTTCAGGCAATGGATTATGACTTGTGTTACAACTGCATCCTTCTCCTTGAACCTTAATGGTGAAACTTTTGGATTCTTCAAGGGTCAAAGAGGGCTAAGGCAAGGAGATCCTTTATCCTCTCTTCTCTTCACTATTTGTATGGAATATCTCTCTCGAATGCTGAATTATGCCACTGAAAATTACCAATTCAAGTTTCATCCAAGGTGTGCTCACATTAAGCTTTGCCATTTGATGTTTGCTTTGATGACCTCCTTCTTTTTGTAAGGGAGACAAAACTTCCATAATGACTCTCCCGAGAGCATTCTCTACATTCTCTAAATCTTCCGGATTAAAGATGAGCCCAGGGAAATCTAATGCTTACTTTAATGGGATGAGCTCAGCTGATAAGGAGGAAATTTTGAGTGTTTCTGGTTTCACTGAGGGTCAATTACCTTTTAAATATCTGGGGGTGCCCATCCAAACCACAAGATTGACCAAGTATGATTGCAGGTGCCTTACTGATAAGATTATAAATAGAATTCAAAGCATTGGTGCCAAAAAATTGTCATATGCAGGCAGGCTTACCCTTATTCAATCTGTTTTGGCTACTCTGCATAATTATTGGGCTATGATTTTTATCATACCTAAAGGAGTGCTGAATAGAATTGACAGTCTCTGCAGGAATTACTTATGGGAAGGTCGAACTGAATATACAAAATCTCCTCTGGTAGCTTGGGATACAGTCTGTGCACCAAAAAAGGAGGGGGGGGGGGGGTTAGGTCTCAAAAACATTCAGCATTGGAACACTGCTGCAGTTGGGAAGCTCGTTTGGTAGGTCTATGCCAAACCTGATAAACTTTGGGTTCAGTGGATAGGTCATGTGTATCTGAAAGGGGCTTCATGGGTTGATTACAGACCGACTGCAGACTCGAGTTGGAGCTGGAGGAAAATCTGCCATGTAAAGGAGGAACTGCAACATGGTTTTCATCAGGGAAACTGGATTGTGAATCCAAGAGAATATAAGATTAGAGAGGGATATAACCTGATAAGGACTGTTAAACCTAAAGTGGAGTGGTCCCATTTGGTCTGGCATAATTGGGTAGTACCTAAACATAGGTTTATTGCCTGGTTAGTGTATATGAATGCTCTAAATACTAGACATAAGCTAAAGAGAATTGGGGTGAGTGACTCATCTTTATGTTGTCTCTGTGAACAAGAGGAGGAAACTGTCCAGCATTTGTTTTTTGATTGTGCTTATAGCAGGAGGGTGATGGGAGGGATAAGTGAGTGGCTTGGCTTGAACATGGTTAGAAGTGACACCCTGCAATGGGTCCTTAAATGCAGACATTCCAGACTGAGGAAGAGAATGCTGAAAGCTGTGGTGAGTGCGTGTGTTTATGGCATTTGGAAACAAAGAAATGAGTGCAGATTAGAGTACAAAATTCACAAACCAGAATGCATTGTTGCTGATATCAGGAGAGAGATGAATGCTAGGTGCCTGCATTTGATAAAGAGTCCAGTCCATGGACCTGATGCTAATTGGCTAAGGAGAATCAGTACAGTCCATTGATAGATTTTCTTAAGATGAGAGCTGATATATTTTGATCTATTTCTAGCTATATACCTCGTATTTAGTTAGAGTTTGGATACCTGATGGGAGGAGCTATATGATGTCCTCATGAGCTGATATGTATTGAACTATATAGCTCATAATTTTGTAATTATTCTTCTTTATAATATATCTTACATTTTAGCAAAAAAAAATGAAGTGTTATACATCATTACTTATTTAATTGATCCGACAGCGGAAGCAAATGGAATCAATCAAATATGTTCAATTTAATTGAACTAGTCATGAATCTTATCAACATAAGACTTCTTATTGACGCCAATATCATGTGGATTTATCTTCATAAATCCGGATATTAAAGTTGTATTATAATACTCCAAAAGTCTTAAATCATTCTCAATGATCAATATGTCATCCATATATAAGACTAATTAAAATTTCCGTAACTCCCACTAAACTCCATGTATAAACACAACTTCTCGACTTATCGAGAAAAGTTTTATAACATGATCAAAACATTGATTCTAACTCATTGATGTCCTACTTAAGACCATCTCTTAAGTTGCACATTATCTTAGGATTGCAAGAATCTATAAAACTCATGACATGTATTGAATACATTCCTTCTTTTGAAGAAGTGGGTTTTAGATTCACTCGCTATGTATTTCATAATAATGAAACACAATCCCTAAGAAGATCCAAATAGACTTAAGCATTTCAACTGGTGCAAAACCCTTTGCAGCCAATCAAACCTTGAAATCTGTCTTTATTAGTGCAAAACCCTTTGTCACTAATCAAGCCTTTTATTTCGGATTCTCACGGCTCTAAACCTTGTATTGAGTTGTGACTTAAACACTCTTATGTAAGTCATTTATTTATTACTTTCCAGAAGTAATCAACTTGAATCAAACAATTTCTTTGTAAGTTGTAAGTTCTTTACTTTCTTAAAAGTAACATGAATTCATCATCTTTAACAAGTGACGAATTTAACCTCCTAGGTTTTGAAGAAACAATGTCTTACACAAAACGTCTCACGTAGCCAAGAAAGACCAGTTTCTTGCGACATAACATTCTTTGTGGCTCTTGAATAATTTCTCCCACTCTGTCTTCTAAAAAAACTTGTATTTTAGAAAGACAGCTTCACGAGCCGCAAACCCGTCGTACTCGTGATAAATGAAGGGAAAAATGAGCATTTGTTTCTTGTGAAAACTTATAAACATGGTATCCTACCATTTCATATCTCATATGAATCATTTTAGATTTAGTGGAAAGATAATCTAGACAAAATGATAAAATCCCCAAAAGGATCAAGTAACTCAAAGTAACTTGATCGAAGTCCAAACCATATCGAATAGCATTTGAATTCTTATCCAATCACACAGTATTCCATAATGCATGCTAAGAGAGATTAACTTGTGATACTATATCACATTTCCTTTGGCTTATATCAAAGTCTTCACTTTGATAATCCCATCGTGACTAAATCGTGATTCTTTGAACACTTTGAACTTCTTCTAAGATTTCTCTATTTACCTTATTAAGTTAACATATTAGTGTCAACTTAAATCGTTGGTAAAAGAAAATGATCAACCTATTTTGGATCGATGATTTACAACCTCGATCTCCTTTTCAACCAAAAGGCACGAGATATCTTGCTTTGAATACAAGATACACAGAAAACATTAACAATCTAATGGTTTCAATAGTACTCGATAACTCTTTGTGTTCATCATCCCAGAATTTAAGGTTTAATCTTGGGTTACCAATTTGAGTCTTGCATCACCTACATGATGTATCATTCTAGTTTGGTTTAGAATATATATTCACCTTGATAATGGGCTAGCCATACATCAAATCGTGGTGTATAGGGTCACAAAAATGAAACCTCTTTTTTATCTTAACAAATTTGTATTCTTATTTAGAGTTTATGTACTTAATAGTCACAATTAAGTACAACTCCAAACCCGAAAACTAGATTTAGTACACAATGACTCTATCTCTCGACTTCATTGTTGCTAGTCGTCATATTCTAATCATCCTATGTATCAAACATAATGATGAAAACCACCACCGGTTTCTAATATTGACGAAGTAGTACTAGCTAAATTTATGTTTAATCAAATAAACATTTAAAGAAGAAGGTCCCATTAGATGTCCCACAACTAAATTGTTGATTCTTCAATAATTTGGGGTAGTTTCCTTTCTAGTGTCCAACATTTAAGACAATGGAAACTTTATCGGTCGGGATTGATAGGTTTTGTATCGTCATTCTCAACAACTTTACCTTTAACATTACCTTGTATCAATTCCATTATAATCTTTACTTCTTGAACCTCGTCCTCATCTTAACGGTTTAAGAGAATGCTCCCACTCATTTCAATGAGTCTTTGCTTTGAGAAGCAAAATTGAATTTCATGAAGATTACTCTTCATTTGTTCATTTTAGTCTTAAAACTTTCATTGAAGTGGTTGCGTTATTTTGGTCAATTTTGATTTCCAACAAATCTAGTTACCAATATTAGAAACAATTCATTGTAAGTAGATGTGTTAGTCAAGAATCAAAAACCTGTTTGATAATGAATGACTTTAATCTATACTCTTTACAAGAGATCCTTAGCAATGGTTCATTTGAGGTTTTAGAAGCAAATTCATATTTGTCTTTAGTTACGATGTTTTAATGGAGATTTGAATCAAAAAACGAAATGATATCGTATATGAATTGTGGTAAAGAAATAGAACAATATGATAACGGAATAATGGAAAACTTAACATTTATCGTTTTATTATTACTTGTAAATAACAAGTAAAGCATTTACATAGTGACCTCTACCCAACTATGATAAATGATTCCAAGATCCAAATTCATATTAACTTGGGCACGGTGTGGCCGATACATCCCTTATCAATATAACTCGGTGGATTAACTCTTTAATCGATTCTAATTTTAGAACTCTTGGTCGATAAAATTACATTAACATTTATCTTTAGCCCAAAACACATCCGACAAGGGCACGGTGTGGCCGATACATCCCTTATCAAAAACTTTTGTTGAGTTCAACCAAAATTTCGAATAAATGTGTCCATGATCCAAATCCACATCAACTTGGGAACGGTGGGGCCGATACATCCCTTATCAACATGAATTCGGTGGATAGACATTTATCACCCACTTCCCCTACGTAACAAGGTTTGTACCCCGGTGTGGCCGAGTGCACTCCCTCACGAAATAGGTTTTCATGATTTCTACTATTTGGTAAGGCTAAGTCTCAATTGTTTATTTTAGCGAGAGGTCATGTCAATTTATTATCTATCACGTTTTAAGTGAACTAAAGCGGTGAACTACGATAATTATAATTGACACGGTCGATATACTCGATTAAAAGATGATGCATGTTTTAGTTATGGCGATTTAGCGATGCATGCAACATATAAATAAAATGCAAAACATAAAAATAAAATCCTAGTATGGCCTTCCTAAAATAGAAAACTATTTAACTATTACATATTCGGAAACCAACTCCATTGGTCCCTTGAACTTCGGTTGTGGCACGCATCTCGAGGTAACACCGTCTTCATGTATCGCCTTCTTGAAGAAATCCGTCTTTGGGAACTCCGAAATAAATAAATTACATAATAAATTACATAATTTCCTATTATACATTTGTAATTAAAATAAAATAAATCTATTAAATTACAAAACGGTGATACGAGATCACAATAAATTACAACCGACTCGATATTCCCATACATTTCGGGTAATATCAATTAAAAACTAAGGCCATACTAAGAAAAATAACATAAAATAAAATTATGACAATCATAAATAAAATGCAGCATTATAATATGTATGAACATGCCCAATTTTATGCTAAATCGCCTTTAAGGAGCCAATATCGTATATTACACGGTTTTTACGGATTTGCGTGATTCAACGTTTTATAATCACCAAAATTACATAAATTCATATTTATGCATAAGTTTATTACCCTAACCTCTTAGGACTCAAAAATTAGTCTCCACTAAGCATTTGACCATAATTAACTCATATTTCATGTTATTGTTCATAAAAGGACTTAAAATAACAATAAAAAGCTATAGACTTCAAATAAATCACAAAATTTCAAATAAATTCAAAATTTGAAATTTAAAACTTGTGAACATTCTGGAAAAATATCATGAAACTCATAATGTTCAAAAACGTAGGTTAAAATTTCATAATATTATCGGAAAAACTATATTGCGGTTTATCGGATTTATCAATAAAAATCATAAAAACATGAGAAAAATTATATTCATCAATTTTTCAATTTTAGATCTGAAAAAGATAATAAAATGCAACATGTGACGTTTTTCCTTAGTCATGAAGTATGTTTTAGCAATTATTCACTAATTAAGTCACTATTTATGCTATTTTTCATCAAAAATCCATAATTCATGCATGAAGACTTCATTATGGCCTATTATTTTACACACATCTTGTAAAATTGCATGTGACAACATACTAAATTTCTATGACCAGATGCGAAATATTTCTCATATTAACCTATTTTTCATCTAAATTCGATTTTTAACATGAAAAATCCATATTTCGAGCATAAGAACTTATTAAATTCTAAAAATTTTCAGATCATCTAAAAATAATATATGTGAAAACATATCCAAAAACCACTGGATAATTCGAAGTTTAGCTAATTTTCGTCCAAAAATGACATTTTTATCATAAAAATCACATTTTAATGCCAATATTATATAAAATGAACAATAAAATCCATAAATTAACCAAAAAATCCTAAATACATTTTAGGATCAGAAACGTTAACATGCAAAAATTTATTTTCGTGATATATCATAATAACACAAATTTACAAGTTTTATATGTTAATCGTATAACTCGGAAAAACTATAACCGATTTGCATGCAAACAACCTTATGCTCTGATACCGCTTGTTGGAAATCTAGATCTCATTACTTAACATATTCATATATGTTCTAATTAATTTAGTCATAAAATTAATTACTAATCTTATGCATGCAAACTTAAATAAGAAGAGATAAGAAAATCAATTTCTCACCATATAAATTTCGGTCAAATGGGCACCAACAAGATCTTCTTCTTGTTAGCTCTTGAGCTTTCCAATAATGGATGAATAAGATTCAAGTTTAGAATCTCTCCTCTTGATTGCACCCAAGATAATCCCTTATCCCCACTAAATAATATTAGCTAGATATTAGTTTAGTAGTTTACCTTAAAAATGATTACTAACACTCATATATTACATTAATAATTTTAGTAATCTTTTATGAACAATTTCAATCAAAATCTCATGTTTTTGATGAAGAAAAAGAGAGAAAATGAATAATGCATGAACTTGCATGTATTAATGTATGAATGAATGTGAGAGAACTCATATTCTCATGTAGTGAAGAGGAGGCACGGTTGGAACACCACAAAAGTCAAGGATGGCATCTTGCTTTATGCTTTTTCACTTCTCCAAATTGTAGGCATGTAAGTCTACTTAGTGTAGGTGTGTAAGCTAGTGTAGGTTAGCCATGATTACATTATTTTATCTCATAAAATAATTCACCCACTAACTATTTCCACACCAATATTTACTCCACTTCTATAAAATGGACTACCATTTTATTTTTGTCAATTTGTCATTTGTCACACAATCTGTCACATGTAGTATGCTACATGTTATTAATTAATTTTAGTGCATATTTATCACATAAATATCATTTTATGAATTAATTAAATTACATCCACTAATTTGACTAGTGATACTTGATCACATAAATAAAATGGGTCATGTAATTATAATTCACAATATCTTGTAATTATAATTTACCATTCATTCTTATCTCTATTGTTTCTCAAACAATAAATAATTTTAGTAACAAAGCATTTTATTACTAAAATAAATCTTATTTAATCCCATTACAATAAGATATTAATTCTCTCTCACAAATCGAATTGTTCAATTTTAAGGAATTGATCAACTTGTATCGTCATACAATTAATCAACTTTATAGATAAGGGCATCATCCTTTAGGTGTGACCTTAAGGGATCAACTGACCACCACCGTTCCACGACAGTAACGTCAAACTCTAGCAAGCCAATCGTTACCGATTAATGTTGATCAGTCGACTATATAATTGAATCATCCCTTACGTATTCTTTATATGAGATTTGATAATGATATTTAAATCATGTGATCGCACTATTGTTGAGGACACATTTCCCAATAGGGCTGACATATTCAGCAGCAAAGAGGCACGCAACCAGAACTAAGGGAGACAGACCGGAAAGCTCCTGCAGGATCAACCGCCAGAATCTGCCATCTGTCACCTTTGACGAAACAGATGTAGGGTCTGCTCCAGAACAGCACCACGATGCTTCAATCATCACGCTTCCTATAGGAAATTACGAGGTGAGAAAGATCTTCGTGGACACCGGAAGCTCCGTCAACTTAATCATGCTAGAGACACTCAAAGACATGGGATTCACCGAGAAGGATCTAGCAAAGTAGGCGGTTCCCTTGGTTGGTTTCAGTGGCAAAACATAGCACTCCTTAGGAGAAATCGTCATCCCGACCTATGCCGGAGGCGTAAACAAATAGGTAAGATATCTGGTTATTGATGGACCCTCTACTTACAATGTGATCCTTGGCAGGCCCTGGATCCACGAGATGAAAGTAATTCCCTCAACATACCACCAGTGTCTGAAGTTTCCAACGCCTTGGGGGGTGCAAGAGATACGTGGGGACCAGGAAGAAGCTAAGGATTGCTATAAAGTGGCTCTAAAATCAACAACCAGCCCGCCTGCATAGCAATTACAGAGCCAGTGCATCCAGGATGAATACATTGAGCCCCAGCAGGCAGAACTAGACGAAGTCATCATGGACGCACTGCATCCAGAACGAACTGTACTCATTGGATCTGAGTGTACAGGTAACATTCGCGAAGAACTCGTTCGATTATTAAGAACTAACATGGATTGTTTTGCTTGGTCACATAATGATATGATAGGGATAGACCCAAGTGTGATAACTCACAAGTTAAGTGTGGATCCAAGCTATAAACCTGTGCAGCAGAAAAGAAGAAAGTTTGCTTCTGAAAGGAACCAGGTAATAAACTAAGAAGTGGATAACCTGCTTGCTGCAGGAAAAATTCGAGAAGTAAATATCCAGAATGGTTGTCTAATGTGGTGGTGGTTCCGAAGAAGAACGACAAGTGGAGGGTCTGCATCGATTTCACGGATCTAAACAAAGCTTGCCCGAAGGATCCATTCCCACTACCACACATAGACGCCATGGTGGATGCAACTGCAGGGCATCAGATGCTGACATTTCTGGATGCCTGGAGCGGATATAACCAGATAAAGATGCACCCTAGCGACCAGGAAAAGACGGCATTCAGATCCGAGCGAGGTATCTATTGTTATAATGTCATGCCTTTTGGACTAAAAAATTCAAGCTCTACCTATCAGAGGCTGGTAAACATGATGTTTAAAGGGCAAATAGGCCAAACTATGGAAGTATACATAGACGATATGGTCGTCAAATCGAAGCAGGCTTTGCAACATCACCAGCACTTGGCAGAAACTTTCAATACCCTCAGGAAGTACCAAATGAAGCTGAATCCTACAAAGTGCTTCTTTGGAGTATCCAGTGGGAAATATTTGGGGTATATGGTGACCCAGAGGGGAATAGAGGCCAGCACCGAACAAATCAAAGCAATTCTGCAGCTGGAGTCACCACAGAAATCGAAAGACGTCCAACGCCTGACTGGAAGAGTGGCGGCCCTAAACAGGTTCATATCCAGATCCTCGGACAGATGCATGCTTTTTATGATGTACTCAGAAAGAGCCAAAGATTCGAATGGACGGAGGAGCATGAGAAAGCGTTTCAGGAGCTGAAGCACTATCTCAGCACCCCGCCACTCCTGTCGAAGCCAGAACTAGGGGAGCCATTATTCCTGTACCTGTCAGTCACAGAAGCAGCAGTCAGTGTAGTTCTAGTGCGAAAGCAGAAAGGATCACAGCACCCGATATATTACGCCAGTAAGTCTCTGCTTCCAGCAGAGACCAGGTACACGTCACTAGAAAAACTTGTCCTTGCACTAGCTACTGCATCTTATAAATTGCGTCCCTACTTCGAGTCTCATACAATTTCTGTGATAACTAATTATCCTCTTAAGACTATTATGAGAAAACCAGATTTGTCAGGAAGGATGGCTAAATTGTCCGTGCACTTGAGCGGTTACGATTTGAAGTTTGAACCCCGTACGGCCATAAAGTCTCAGGCTCTTGCAGACTTTGTGTCTGACTTCTGCCCAGCTCTCCAGACCCATGCGGAACAGGACATTCTGAGTCTGGAAGAAGATAAAGGGGAACAAGTATGGGAGCTACATGTGGACGGAGCCTCCAATGCCAAAGGAGCAGGAGTAGGACTGGTCCTCAAATCACCCCAGGGAGATCTCATAGTCCAGGCTGTACGATGTGAATTCAAAGCCACAAACAACGAAGCAGAATATGAGGCATTGATCCTGGGTCTGAAGCTGGCTCTGGATCTGAAAATCAGACACCTCCAGGTTTGCAGTGATTCTAAGCTTATAGTTAACCATGTTAATGATTGCTATGAGGCTAAGGATCCCAGGATAATGACATACCTAGACGTAGCAAAGGAGCTGAAAATCAGATTTGTCACGTTCAACATCAAGCAAATCCCCAGGGACCAGAATGCAGAAGCAGACTCACTAGCCACCCTCGGGGCAATCTTCAAAGCAGGAACCATCTCCACAATACCAATTGTCCGCGTGCTGGAGCCAGCAACACTAAAACCTCAGCAGGAAGCAGAAGTGGTGTGCAGCACCAGCAGTGAAGAAAATACTCTAGACTGGAGGAAACCGTACCTAGACTGGCTGCAGAATGATATCCTGCCAGCAGATAAAAAGGAGGTAAGGAGCTTTAGAATGAGAACATCCAGATTCATACTAATTGATGGTGTTCTATTCAGGAAATCCCTCGCTGGACCCTACCTCAGATGCCTGGATCGGGAAGAGTCTCAGGCCGTTTTGCATGCTCTCCATAGTGGAGAATGTGGAAACCATGCAGGGGGCAGGAGCCTGTCCAACAAGGCACTGAGGCAAGGATACTTCTGGCCCACAATGCGCAAAGATGCCATGGAATTCGGAAAAACATGTGACGCTTGTCAGAGGCACGCCCACGTTAGCCACCAGCCAGCAGAGCCTCTGCATCAGATTATCTCACTATGGCCCTTCATGAAGTGGGGAAAGGACATCGTGGGACCATTACCCAGAGCACCAGGAAATAAAGTCTATATGCTCGCCATGACGGACTACTTCTCCAAATGGATAGAAGCAGAATCGTCCTCCCAGGTTACAGAAACCCATGTGATATCTTTCATTAAACGCAATATCATATGCAGGTTTGGCATTCCATATGAGATTATATGTGATAATGGGTCCCAATTCATTGGAAATAAGACATAAGCTTTTTGTGCTAGGTGGAATATCTCGTTGTAGAAATCTACTCCAAGGAACCCCCAGTACAACGGACAAGCTGAATCCAGCAATAAGATTATCGTCGAAAACTTGAAAAAGAAGCTGGAGGAAATTGGGGGTGAATGGGCAGAAGAACTACCTCTGGTTCTCTGGGCTGACAGAACCACACCCAAGGTTGCAACGGGACAAACCCTCTTCAGCCTGGTGTTCGGAGCAGAAGCAGTCATTCCATCCGAAGTTAGGGTCCCAACCCATAGATATGGATGCATAACAGAAGATCGGAATCAGGTGGAAATGGCAAGCAGTCTGGACACGATAGATGAACTCAGAACCAGCGCCCAGATTAGAATGGCTTCCTACCGACAGACTGTGGCTAGAAGCTATAACAAGAATGTAAAAGTAATAACCCTGCTGGTAGGAAACCTGGTCCTGAGGATAGTCTTCCAGAATACCAAGAACCAGCGAGCAGGAAAATTCGCCTACAACTGGGAGGGGCCATACCAAGTAGAAAGCACAATTGGAAATGGAGCTTACCGACTCAAGACTATGGAAGGACAAATGGTTCCCAGATCCTGGAATATCACCTACTAGAAAAAGTATTTTACCTAAGTCACCAGCATGGTCAGCAACCGGGTCCTCGGCCTATCAGATACAGCTCAGCCAGGTTCTAGATATTGCTTTAAGTATTTCTCTGGCTCTGAATATTTTTCTGGTTCCGAAAATTATTTTTGAGTTTAACATTTTATGGTTCTGAAAACTGTGTACCTGTTCTGAATTTAAAACATCTTCTGACTCTGAAAAATGTTCTTTATGCACTCCAAAAATTTAACATTTTTTAGTCCTGAAATTTTCGCACATATTCAGATTTTAACATTCTCTGGTTCTGAAATAACCCTGTATGTATTTTTAAAAAAAAAAATTCTAATAAATTTTTAAGTTATAAAACAACTTTAGATGTTTTAAGTAAAGAAATCCCCTTTTATTTCTTTCAAATAAATGGCCAAGTGAATAAAATGCAAACTAATCTGGCAGAGTATATATTCACTACAGAAGGCGTGTGTCCGTGGCTAAGCACCTACACAAGCCTGGCTTCTCTAACCGAGACAACCAGCCTCCCGCGATGCATTAGCACCTACACAAGCCTGGCTTCTCTGAACGAGCTAGTGGGCGTACTAGACCCCTTAGCCAGCAATCAAACAGCGATAGCCAAACAAACGACGTGCATGCACAAATCAAAGCACCAGAAACGGTACGACACAAAGATATACCCAGCGGAAAATACTTAAGTTTAAAAACAAAATATGTCTGGCACCAAAACCTGACCAAAGTACAACAAACTGTTCAAAATGAAACTAAAATGTTACGCCGCGTAGGGCCAAAAACTAACTAAGCATGATAAAAGTCTTTCAGACGCAGAAAAAGCTAATCTATATTAATATGATCCACAGCCTCTAAAGCAGTTGCCTGAGTGTCAGGAGCAGGAGAAGTCACCTCTTCCTCAGCACCTGGATCATCAACAGAAGCAGCGCTAGCTCCTACCAGGCCAGCTAACAGATCCAGGTTCAAACCATCAGGAAAATCAGCAGCAAGCCTCTCCTCCTCAGCTTCTAAGTCCCAAGTCAAATGCTCTCCACTCTGGAACGCCTTTATACACTTAATCTTCGTCTCCAGAGCAGCATAAGTAAGAGCATTCACTAAAGTTTCCCCAAGCTCAGCATTCTTCTTCTTCAGCTCCTGCACCTCGGAAGCCTGAGAGACCTTCTCCTCCAGAATCTGAGAAACACGAGCCTCAGCATCAGAAGCACGTTTCTCAGCGTCAGAGCCACGTTTCCCAGTGTCCGCAACAGACTTTCTGGCCTCGACAGCACGTTTTGTAGCATCAGCAGCATTCTTCTCAGCACCAGAAATCCGTTCCTCAGCATCAGAAAGACTACTCTGCAACTTCTGTTTCTGAGCAGCCTCCTCCAGCAGCAGACTCTGGGACTTGTCTAATTCAGTTTGCATTTTGAGTTTACCCTCCTCAGCTGCTTTCGTCTGCTTCAGAAGCTCAGCCTTCTCTGATTCCAGGAGAGGTAACTTCTCCCGCAGAAATAGAGCCATCTAGAAGGACTGTCAAGCCAAAATAGAGTGTCAAAAAAAAAAAGCTTGAAGCAGATAGCGTATATTCACCTCAAAGGAGTGCTCAGTTGCACGGTCCACCAAATCATGCAAAGCTCTTGTCCCTAATGCAGATCTAGGGGCAGGAAACAGCAGCTGGTTCATTAGGCCCAGGTTACGCGCAGATTTGGCCTTGCCAAAGTCATCTGGAAATGTAAAAGCAGCAACTCCAGCAGCAGGAGCAGATTTGGGAGTAGAAGCTGCTCCAGAAGCAGAAGCGGCCCATGGAGTAGAGTTGTTCCCAGCAGGAGAGGCAGCCTCGGTATTAGAAGCAGCCCCAGAAGCAGGGATGTTTCCGGCAACATGGGCAACTCCAGAAGCAGAAGTAGCCCCAGAAGCAGGGATGTTTTCAACAGCAGGGGTATCCCCAGGAGCGGAAGGAACATATCCAGGAATTGGAGGCCTCATAGCCAGGGGAACAACTTTAATAGGAACCTGCCCCTTGGTCTGACCAGTAGTGGCAGATCTTTTCTTAGCACGAGCTCCAGAACCAGAAGCAGGAGCGGATTTCCTCTTCTCAGCAGGCTTGGGAGCAACCACGACACGTTTCTTTTCTCTTAGAGCCAGAACGTCATCCAGTGAAATCTTGGATTTTGCGGAACCTGAAGGCAAAAACGATCAAGTTAGAACCAGAAAATATCAAATTTCCAGAAGCAGAACATAGTCAAAAAGAAAGAACGACGCACCAATCGACATTGATTCACAATGTTCTTTTTCCTCGACTGATGTCTCCTTCACCGCAGAAGCAGAATCCTGAACCTGATTGGGGAAGGTCCTATGTTCAGGGGGTGGACCGAATAGCTTGGAAAGAGACGCAACCTCGTCAGGGGATGGAGGCAAGTGGCACAGATCTGTACAAAGAACCAAGTAAGGAAATATAAGCATCAAAGAAAAATACACAGAAATTAGAGCATGCAAGTACCGTTAGTCGACAGGCGCTGACGATGTAGTCGGTGAGAGGAGGAAGAGTATCTACTTTCACAAAAATGAAACGGGTGAACCATTTGCTGTCATCCGGCTTCACGAGGAAGATAATGCAATTCTTTTCCCCGTCTCGAACCCGGATGGTCACCTGACCCCGACTAAGGGATCTGACCGAAAATAGATGTGCAAGATCGGGGAGCCCGATTTCATAACCAAAGCGGATATTCATAGTGTCGATAGCAAGCAAAGTCCGCCAGGTATACGGAGCTACTTGGCAAATAGCCAAATGATTCAGGTTCAGAAACTCCTGAATCAGAGGAGGAAAGGGAAAACTCAAACCCAGACGGAAAGCATACTCGTATAAACATATCCATCCCTCCCACACAGAGTCGGCTTTTTGGCCGGGGGTTGGAATATGAAACACCACGTGGTCGGAAAAACCAAATGTTTCCTTGATATAAGCAAGATCCTCTGGAGTGAAGTTGGAATCACAAGAATTCTTGGTGGAAAGGACACCGCCGGAGAGGAAAAGGTCAGGCGGCATCACCGGATCCGAAGCAGAGGTTGAAGAAGCGGTTTTTTGTGACATTGTATGCAAATAAAGAAAAAAGAAAGGAAAGCAAGGAGGGGACGGAGTACATGTTGAGAGCAGCCGGCAGAGAGGGAGTTTATGAGAGAGGAAGGTGAAAGAAAATAATAATGGGGTTTAGGGAGTTGGGATACCGAGGGGGTGGGATATAAAGGTGAGAGAAGGAGTTTATGGGAGAGTGGGAGATTAATTGTGGCGGTTGAGGGAGTAATAAGTGGGGAGTTATCAAAGTTGAGACAACTGCAAATACCACGTCAGTTCTCCGCATTGCAACAGAAATTCCCGCCTAAAAACATTTGAGACGGAAATTTGGGGGCAATTGTAAGGGATAAAAACTGTACTTTATCACTTGTGATGTGGCGCCATACTATTGGCAGGGAAAGTGGTAAGAAACTTGGCGACGTGGCACACGTTTGTTGGAGGATGAAAGAATGAGGGGATTGATGACATGGCGTGTTGAGAGCCATAGGATTGAAAGTAACAAACACAATTTGAAGAATGGAAAAGGTGCACGTGCAAAATAAAAGCAATAGCTAAGTCAACCAACAACCCCCTATTCTTTAGGAGTTGACCTGGTATTCAAGAACAGAAGCAGAAAAAACCCTAAGTCTGATTCCAGCAACTATATAAGTGCAAGAAGAGCAACATTCAAGGCATTCGGAATTATCTCAAGCAACACATCACTCCTCAAAGTCCCGTCTACACTTAGCAATATTCCGCTACAAAAAATAATCTTGTATTTCCTTACTTGCACATTTATCCTCGATTATAGTGAAAAGTTTGTGGGATTCCGACTCCCCCCGCGGTTGTTCCCACACCGGGTTTTCCGCGTCACGAAAAATCCTCCGTGTCATTCTTTCATTCGTCTTTATTTCGTTCATTGTCGTTATTGCATCCAAATCGTTATTGGCATTAGATTAATCACTATCACTCACATAATTAATTAGTAACCGGTAAATTATTACCAAAACAATGGGTTACTCAACATTATGCCAAATTTGTGTGGTTATATGTTGTAGTTTGTTCATATGTATGTTAAAGTTTGAATCTTTTCTTGTTTCACATGTTTGTTGTTGAATGAGTTGGTATGAGAAACCATCTCATAGTTAGTTGAAGAAATTTCCAATATTTTGGGTTACATGAGTGTTTACATGGATGAATTAGTAAAGAAACCGTCTTATTCATGCTTAATAATTGTGTTTAATTATGTCATGAAGTTGTTAGTTTGGAATTGTTTGAATTTGAATCGAATCTTGTGTTTTAATCCCTCTTTTATGCTTTGATTTCACCCTTAATACTTGTATGAAGTTATTTGGGTAATATATGGTGCAATTGGGATGGTAATGGTATGATAAAAATTGATTTGGGGATGAAGATGAACTTGTTGTGTCGTGCAAATCAGTGATTTGCGCAGGATGCGCATCTCGGCGCAGGCTGCGCCACAGCCTGGACCAGTCTTCGTATAATGGCCATAACTTCTTCGTTACTTGTTTGTTTTAGGCTTATGACCTACCGTTCGAACCGTGAGAGGATAAGCTATCAACTCCAGTTAGTTTCACCTTATTCGCATGTTTAGAACTCAAGTTATGACCATTTGTAGTTGACCCTTGTCGTAGTCGAGTACTAAACTTGTTGTTATTGATTGGGTTTTGAGTTTCTTGTTTGGTATGTATCTTAACCTTGGTTCTAATGCTTGTGTATGGTGTGTTCACACTCTTTTTATCATGGGAGCACCTGATATTTGTTATACTCTTGTACTTATACATGCTTCACATGAATTGTTTACGTTATGTTTGTGCAATCATTCTTACTCTTAATTGTGACCCAAGTGTGACGTTTTACATTTTGTGACTACTTGATATTCCTTATTTCCTCTTTCGGACCTTTCGTTATGGATATGTGTGTCATGTTTCCGATTTGAGGTTACTCGACCTTTGGTTACGGATGTGTGTGCCATGTTTCGAGTCTTGGATACGATTAGTATATCGTTTGTCGAATCGGGTGACGCCCATCCCGAGAGTCTGGATCCAGGTTTAGACTAGGACCGTATTATTATTGTCGTCCTACCAAGAGGTTGGAGTCTAGGTGTTTGTTTTGTGAGTCCATGCTACGTAAATGTCTTGCTTGATTATGGTCACTTGCATGTCCTTATATAAGAGAGTTTACGTCTTATATGATTGTTTGTAAGAGTCTTGGTCCTATCGGATACTAGAGGCGAGATGCAAGCCTCTAGTTGCGATATGATCACCGGGATAGATGTTCTCATCCGTTCTTATGGTGAGATGCAAGCCATAAGTATGAATGTGACATTAGTAGCCACGTCCCGTGCAATGTTTTTTAAGAGATTTTTAAAGTAATGGCTATGGTTTCCATCCATGTATTTTCTATTTAATTGATCCGTTATTTATCTTCTTCATATGATTCGATGCCTAATCTCATGTCTATGTTATATTTCCTTGAAATGCGTGCTTTTGTCTAAACGGCCGTATTCGTGTCTTCCATATTATTTTAATTATCTCACATGAATAGTTGAGACGAATTAAAATAAAAATGGTTGACTTAGTGTAATACTCCGTATTTATAAGTCTTGGGGTACTCTATCGAGTAGCCCTTACTCTGTCGAGTAAGGGCAAGTTGCGAAATAAAATAGTTTCTGACCTGTTGGGTACTCGATCGAGTAGCTGGGGTACTCGATCGAGTAAGGGGGTACTCGATCGAGTACCTTGGGTACTCGATCGAGTGTCCGGTTTTACGGGGAGTTTTCTCGGGTTTTGTTAATTATGCGATTAAGGTATTTAAACATATTCGTCATTGTTTTAAATCACTTTTGCAAAACCTAAAACCCTGTTTAAGAGAGAAAGCAGTCAGTTCATCTTCCTAATCGCATTCTTAGCAATTCCCGGAGTTCAGACGGTCGGTTCTTGTCGTTTTTCGTGTCGTTGGATTCCTTGTGTCGAGGGTAAGCTTTTAATATAGTTTTTATAATGTTTAATTAAGTTTGGTTAAACCCTAATTTAGGAATTGGGGGTTTTTATGTGTAGTATGTGATGTATGGTCTATGTGTGTTATATGATAGGAGGAGGGTTCGTAGAAGAGGCGTTTTGATACAGCTGTAGATACCGTCTGCTTGTTGTGCTTTCCAGGTAGGATTTCCTACTCAGTATTAGTCCCATAATGGGATATTGGTGATGTGCTGTAGTTAGTTGTTTGATATGATGATTGTGATTGTGATTGTGATTGTGATTGGTTGTCTATGGCTCTCGAGATGCGTTCTCGGCTGAGTGGGGTCACTTGCGGGAGTGACTTCACGCCCTAGTTTCGCCCTTCGTGGAACCCGCCACGGAAGGGGATGTGCACATTAATGGGACAGGGTTATCGCTCGTATGATGAGCGGGGCTTAGGTGGGAACGGCTGCGGTCCCCCATCGGCGGCAGGCTGGTCCAAAGGACGATCGATATTGAGATGATGGGAGTTGGTGGTGTTGTGTGTGTGTGTGACAGTTCAAATTGTCTGTTTGCCTTATTATTGTTATCTATATTGATTGTGTGATTAGTACTGACCCCGGTGTTGTTTTGTAAACCTGCGGTGATCCATTCGGGGATGGTGAGCAGATATTGAACAGGTATAGAGATGAGTACTGGGATAGCTGGGATGGCCACGACATGACGATAGAGTCTTCCGCTGTAGTTTAGCATTTATTTACATTTCAGTTGAGAACAGATAGTTTGGAATAATGTATTGTACTTTCAGTTTGGTTTGAGGATTGTAACTCTTCGCTAAAGCATTTATAATTAAACGTTGTTTCTGTTTTGTCTATTTGATTATCATACCTCGGGCGACCGAGATGGTAATGTCTTCATACCTGAGTGGTCCTGGTAAGGCACTTGGAGTATGGGGGTGTTACAAATGGTATCAGAGCGACGATCCTGAAACCTGTAACCAATGAACTTAATGAACATAGGGAGTCAATTAAAATGAACCCGGGGTAAAAGTTGTAGGAGCTAGTGCAAAGGCTTGGGAGACGTCCTAAAGTCGCGGGGGTCGCCCTACAACTTTGAACCGGTCACATGGGGGAAGTGTTTGTCGTATGTGTGTTTGGTTAGCTTGTTTACAAATGTGATGGATGTGTTGATTGATGGATGTCCGAATTGGAAGTTGAGAGGTGAAAGAAAAGTGATGATATATATATAGAAACTGTTTATGAAATGATAACATGTTGAATGTTCTACAACGTGGCAATTAATAGCATGATGAAGTGATCTCGTAGATATAGCAAGGATGTGTAGCATAATTGTTATGATATAGTATGTGAATTATAAAGTTTAACATATTAGCATATGACGTGACATGCGGGTAGCTTTTACGAGTTAGTGTTACTCGATCGAGTGAGACTGACTCGATCGGGTGGGTTTTTGGCGATTTTGAGTCCAGAATCGAGTTTTGGGGCACTCGATCGAGTAACTAGGGGTACTCGATCGAGTAGGAGGTCACTCGATCGAGTAGCCTAGATACTCGATCGAGTATGTAAGGGATCAGAAGGTCTGTTTGGTTCTGGAGTTTGGGTACTCGATCGAGTACGTGGGGCACTCGATCGAGTAGCCCGTTACTCGATCGAGTGTGTTTGGGAACTCGATCGAGTGGGTTCCGGGCAGCGTGTTTTCGTGTTTTGAGGTTTAGTACGTGTGTTTATGTTTACCCTTTCTTATATAGCTTCAAGATGCCGCCCAAGAGAACTGCTTTGTACGCGAGAGCTGAGCTTATGACCACGGATGACATCGTTAAGATGTTAGAGCACCAGGATGCTCTTACTGAGACCCCAGAGAGTGAATGAGGACAAGGATAAGAGTAAGGAGAAGGAGGTTGATCATTCTAAAATCAGCCTCTATATTGCGAGGTTTAACCCGAAAGAGTACAAGGGGGTTGGGGAGCCTAATCTGCTTGATAGTTGGCTGAGAGAGATGGAGAACATCTTAGACTTGGTTCACTGTCCTGATGAGATGAGAGTGGAACAGGCTGCGTTCTATCTGAGGGAGGCAGCAGGCAAGTGGTGGGATTCAGTGAAGGTGAGTGCTAAGGAGATATACACCAACCAAGGCTTACCTGCGATACCTTGGGGGGAGTTTCGTAGGGCTGTGAGGAAGGAGTTCGTACCGGAGCATGTGAGGAGTAAGTTGAGGGAAGAGTTTGATAAGTTTAAGATGACCGCTGAGATGTCTGTAGCCGAGTACTACAGACAGTTCAATGAGAAGTCCAGGTATGCTGAGGATATGGGTTTGAGTGAGGAGAACCTGGCATTGAGGTTTGAGAGAGGGTTGACTACCAAAATTATGGATAAGTTACCCGTGGGAATCCTTACCGATGTTAAGGAAGCTTATGAGAGGGCTGGGAGAGCTGAGAGGTTGGTGGAAATGGCTCGGAAGAGGTCTGTGGTGAGAAGAGGAAGTCGGAGAGCGAGGGTGGTGGCCAATCTAATTACAAGAAAGGCAACTACAATCGATCTAAAGGATTTTCTTAAGGGTCCAGGTTCGATGTTGGGACTTCCTTTGGGCGTGGCCGAGGGAGTGTGAGTAATAGTTGGGGAGTGACTCGCTTTGGTTGTGGTGGTGTAGGCCACAAGAGACATGAGTGCACGAGTGCACCGGATCTGTTCGAGACCCGCACGAGCTTTGCGAGCAACAGACCGGGCTGGATCATGGCCAAACCGGGGAGGTCAGAGCTACCAGAGTGGAGGCAACAAAGAACGGCGGTAATTCTTATCAGAAGACACCGACGAACAACAACAACAATCAAGGGTCGGGTGCTAAGCCGACCGCATCAGCCAGTACTGTCCAGGGAGGTGGACAGAAGACCAGTGGCAAGTTGTTCATGATGGAGAAGAAGGCAGCTGAGGAAGATGCGCACGTTATCACCGGTACATTCCTTGTTAATGGTATTCCTACGTTTGTTTTGTTTGATTCGGGGGCTTCTCAGTCGTTTGTGTCTTCGAGTCATGTCAAACAGTTGGGTTTGAGAGTATATGAGTCTGTTAGTGAGCAAGTTTTCATACCTTCGGGTGAGTCTGTATCGTGTGGGAGGTTGTTTAGAGATGTATCTTTGATAGTTGGGCAAGTTTATTTCCCTGTAGACTTGCTAGAGTTTCCTTTTAATGGTTTTGAGATGATAGTTGGGATGGATTGGTTAGGAAAGTATAAAGCTAAGATAGACTGTCATCAAAAGAAAGTGTCCTTAAGAGGTCCAAAGGGTGTAAGTGTGTCTTATCGTGGGTTTCTAGTCAAACCCAAAGTTAAGTTGATTGCAGCTGTTACCTTGAAGTCTTATCTGAGGAAGGGATGTCCTTTGATCCTGTGCCATGTGAGAGATGACCGGATAGAGAGCCCGGCAGTTGGTGAGATACCAGTGGTGGGAGAGTTTGCGAGATGTTTTTCCGAAGAGATTCCGGGGTTGCCACCAAAGAGGGAGATAGATTTCACCGTAGAGTTGAAGCCAGGGACGGGGCCAATCTCTAAGGCACCGTACCGTATGGGTCCTAAGGAGATGGAGGAACTTAGGAAACAGTTGGATGATTTGATAGAGAAGGGATACATTAGACCAAGTGTATCGCCTTGGGGAGCACCAGTTCTGTTCGTGAAGAAGAAAGATGGGAGCTTGAGGCTGTGCATAGATTACAGGGAGCTGAACCGTGTGACGATAAAGAACAAGTATCCTTTGCCAAGGATAGATGACCTGTTTGATCAGTTGAGTGGTGCAACAGTCTTTTCTAAGATTGATTTGAGGTCGGGGTACCATCAGGTGAAGATTAGAGAGGTGGACATACCAAAGACAGCTTTTACGTCAAGGTATGGCCATTATGAGTATGTGGTGATGCTGTTTGGGTTGTCTAATGCGCCGGCAGTGTTTATGGATTTGATGAATAGAATCTTCGAGACGCTTCTTGGACCAGTTTGTGGTGGTGTTTATCGATGACATCTTAGTCTACTCTAAGACTAAGGAGGAGCATGAGGAGCATCTGAGGATCGTGTTGCAGACTTTGAGGGATCATGAGTTGTATGCTAAGCTGTCCAAGTGTGAGTTCTGGTTAGAGAAAGTTGCTTTTCTGGGGCATGTAATCTCTAAAGATGGGGTAGTCAGTGGATCCGGCGAAGATTGAGGCGGTGACAAAGTGGGAAGCACCGAAGAATGTTCTTGAAGTTAGGAGTTTCTTGGGTTTAGCTGGATACTACGGACGGTTCGTGAAAGATTTCTCCAAGATAGCTAGACCGATGACAGCGTTGATGAGGAAAGAGAACAGGTTTTGTTGGGATGAGAGTTGTGAGACGGCGTTCCAAACATTAAAGGAGCGTTTGACCACGGCTCCTGTCTTAGCATTGCCTGAAGGAGCGAGAATTTCGAGGTCTATACAGATGCCTCGAAGAATGGGTTGGGATGTGTGTTGATGGAGAATGGTAAAGTGATTGCCTATGCTTCTAGGCAATTGAAGCCTTATGAGGAGAACTACCCTACTCATGATCTGGAGTTGGGTGCGGTGGTGTTTGCTCTCAAGATTTGGAGACATTACCTTTATGGAGCAATCTTTAAGGTATTTTCGATCAAAAAGTCTTAAGTACATCTTCACGCAGAAGGAGTTGAACATGAGACAGAGGAGGTGGATGGAGCTGATTGGTGATTACGACATGGAAATTATCTACCATGAAGGGAAGGCCAATGTTGTTGCTGATGCTTTGAGTAGGGAGAGTGTACATTCCTTGTGTACATCTCTATCTTTGATGAGGCTGAGGGATGAGGTAGCGAGCTTTGGGATACATATGATGCGAAAGGAGATGCCATGGGTGATATGACAAAGACATCCGGAGTTTTATGATGATATTCGGGATAAGCGGGCTTTGGATCCTAAGATAGTGGAGTGGAGAGCTGGAGTAGAGAAAGGGACAGTGTCCCGCTTTTCTATTCATACAGATGGTAGTTTGAGGTTTGATGGTAGGTGGTGTGTTCCGAATGATGAGGAGTTGAAAAAGACGATCATGACAGAAGCGCATTGCACACCATATTCAGTTCATCCAGGAGGAGACAAGCTATACAAGGATTTGAAGAAAACGTTTTGGTGGCCTGGGATGAAGAAAGAGACAGCTGAGTTTGTGTCCCGTTGTTTGACATGCCAGAGAGTTAAAGGGGAACAGAGAAGACCACAAGGTAAGATTCAGTCTTTAGAGGTGCCTGAGTTGAAGTGGGAATCCATTTCCATGGATTTCATTGTGGGTTTGCCTAAGAGTCAACAAGGTAACAACATGATTTGGGTGATAGTGGATCGTCTGACCAAGTCAGCTCACTTTGTTCCAATGAAAGATACATGGACTAAGGCACAATTGGCTATGGCCTATCGAAAGAACGTGCTTAAGTTACATGGAGTCCCTAAGGACATAGTGTCTGACAGAGATGCGAGGTTTATATCGTGGTTTTGGAAGGAGTTGCGGAATCGTTGGGAACGACTTTGAAGATGAGTACAAAGATTTCATCCTGCGACGACGGCGACGAGAGAACAATCAAGACTCTTGAGGATATGTTGCGAGCTTGTGTGATGGATTTTGGTGGTAGCTGGGAGCAGAGGTTGGACTTGATAGAGTTTTCTTACAACAACAGCTATCACACCAGTATTGGTATGGCACCGTTTGAGGCTTTGTATCGGAGGAGACGTCGGAGTCCAATCTGTTGGGACGATAGTGCTGAGGCAGTGGTTTTAGGACCAGAGATGGTGCATGAGATGGTGGAACAGATTAAGATGATCAGGGAACGGATGAGAGCAGCCCAGGATCGACAAAAGAGTTATGCAGATCTACATCGTCGGGACATAGAGTTTCAAGTTGGGGACAAGGTTCTTCTGAAAGTGTCTCCGATGCGTGGGGTTATGAGATTTGGGAAGAAAGGCAAGCTAAGTCAGAAGTTTATAGGGCCTTATGAGATCTTAGAGCGAGTTGGGGAAGTTGCTTATCGTCTGGCTTTACCAGCTGCGTTAGAGAGAGTGCATAATGTGTTTCATGTATCGCAGCTGCGGAAGTATGTGAGTGACCCGTCACATGTGTTGGAGGCAGAGAGCTTAGAGCTAGATGAGTCTTTATCATACCTTGAGGTGCCTAAGCAGATTCTGGACCGAAAGGTTAGAAAGACTAGGAGTGGTGAGACAGTGTTGCTTAAGATCCTTTGGTCTAACCACGAGACCGAGGAAGCTACATGGGAGGCAGAGGATATCATGAAAGAGCGTTACCCTTTCCTCTTTGATCAGGTATGTATGGTTACGAGGACGTAACCTTGTTTCTTTTAGGGGGGTTGGAGATGATCGCGAGCAGTTTTAAGAGCTTTACACCCCTTTTATATGTTGTGTCGGTATGTGTGTCGGGATGAGTTGGGGTAGTATCATGTTTTACGTTGAATTTTTGTTTGACCTTCGAGTCGGAAAGCTTATGGGAGTACCTTTGTTGGTAGTGGTTTGAACTTCGGGGACGAAGTTCCTTTTAAGGAGGGAAGACTGTAATACTCCGTATTTATAAGTCTTGGGGTACTCTATCGAGTAGCCCTTACTCTGTCGAGTAAGGGCAAGTTGCGAAATAAAATAGTTTCTGACCTGTTGGGTACTCGATCGAGTAGCTGGGGTACTCGATCGAGTAAGGGGGTACTCGATCGAGTGTCCGGTTTTACGGGGAGTTTTCTCGGGTTTTGTTAATTATGCGATTAAGGTATTTAAACATATTCGTCATTGTTTTAAATCACTTTTGCAAAACCTAAAACCCTGTTTAAGAGAGAAAGCGATCGATTCATCTTCCTAATCGCATTCTTAGCAATTCCGGAGTTCGACGGCGGTCGGTTCTTGTCGGTTTTCGTGTCGTTGGATTCCTTGCGTCGAGGGTAAGCTTTTAATATAGTTTTTATAATGTTTAATTGAGTTTGGTTAAACCCTAATTTAGGAATTGGGGGTTTTTATGTGTAGTATGTGATGTATGGTCTATGTGTGTTATATGATAGGAGGAGGGTTCGTAGAAGAGGCGTTTTGATACAAATTTTTGTAGATACCGTCTCGCTTGTTGTGCTTTCCGGGGGATTTCCTACTCGGTATTAGTCCCATAATGGGATATTGGTGATGTCTTTGTAGTTAGTTGTTTGATATGATGATTGTGATTGTGATTGTGATTGTGATTGGTTGTCTATGGCTCTCGAGATGCGTTCTCGGCTGAGTGGGGTCACTTGCGGGAGTGACTTCACGCCCTAGTTTCGCCCTTCGTGGAACCCGCCACGGAAGGGGATGTGCACATTAATGAGACAGGGTTATCGCTCGTATGATGAGCGGGGCTTAGGTGGGAACGGCTGCGGTCCCCCACTGGCAGGGCTGGTCCAGTGGACAGTCAGTATTGAGATGATGGGAGTTGGTGGTGTTGTGTGTGTGTGTGACAGTTCAGCTGTCTGTTTGCCTTATTATTGTTATCTATATTGATTGTGTGATTAGTACTGACCCCGGTGTTGTTTTGTAAACCTGCGGTGATCCATTCGGGGATGGTGAGCAGATATTGAACAGGTATAGAGGTGAGTACTGGGATAGCTGGGATGGCCACGACATGACGATATAGTCTTCCGCTGTAGTTTAGCATTTATTTACATTTCAGTTGAGAACAGATAGTTTGGAATAATGTATTGTACTTTCAGTTTGGTTTGAGGATTGTAACTCTTCGCTAAAGCATTTATAATTAAACGTTGTTTCTGTTTTGTCTATTTGATTATCATACCTCGGGCGACCGAGATGGTAATGTCTTCATACCTGAGTGGTCCTGGTAAGGCACTTGGAGTATGGGGGTGTTACACTTAGTTATTCTACTCCCTTGAATGCATATTTAATATAATGTACCATGCCTATCTCATTATGACTGTAATATGCCTATCTCATTATGATTATCGTTTATATCCCCTTGTTCATTATTATTCAAGTATGATGCATGATCAATATGTTTAATTAAGTTCTTGCTTACTTATATTTTGAAATATTGTGGCTGGGAGAACCCTGAGTTACTCCCCATTGACTGTGGCGTTCATGTTTACATGAATGACAAGTTCGTGATGCAGATTATATGGGGAAGCCGTGTGAGCTAGCGAGAACGTTGACCCTTGGACTTTAGTTATCCTTTTCTTAGACTCACCTATCTTTAGACTTGTGCTTATTCGTGGGATATCTTTTCCCCAACGCACTTTGTTTTTAATTGTAAACTTAATCATCTTACTTTTCATTTGCGTCTGATCACTTATGGTGGATTTCGCACTTTAAACTTTAAAAAGTTTTAAAAATCTCGTATTTTCCGCTTAGATTTGATAGTTCTTTTGATGCCCTATCGAGGGGTGTCACAGTTGGTATCAGAGCCTATGTTGCTCCCGACGCACACACGTGTACCCCGAATTTAATTTTGAACTTAACCTTAAATAATAAATGAGAGATGGATAGAAATAAGGACTTAAGTTGGTAGTCTCTTTGTGTATGCCTTTGGTAGGTTCTAACATGTTTGTTGATTGTCAATTAATGATTTTTGTGCCCTTGGATCAATAACCGTGAGCTTACCTTGTGGCGATCAAGACTTGGTGCCTATTGCCGAAGATTGATGATTTGTTAAAACTTTTGAAGGATGCTTCTACTTCCTTGGAGATATTTATCATTCTTTGTGTACCTTGCCTCATTCTTTTATTTCTTGATGCTTATCCTTCTTCTAAACTCTCTTTTGTTTGACTTTGAAAGTTACTCTTGTACCCTCCCAACTTGTCATTCGTTCCTTGCTTATCCTCCCTTGACGCCTTGTAGATAGCTTTCTTCCTTTTATGGGATGTTAACCTTGGTTGGAAAGTTTGGCTTTGAGGAGTTGTTTGTGATTGGCCCATAACCCTTGTTTTGAGAGGTTATGTTGTTGGAAAGGCTTGGGAAGTGTAATGAGACGTGTCTTGGGATACTAGTGCCTAGTGCTTGACTTAAAATGGTTGAAATTGAATGGTGGAATTAAAGATGTAAGATTGAGTGAGTAAGTAAGTTGAGTTTATGATTGGCCTTTGTAATCACTTTGGATATGAGAGTTTGATAATGTAGATGTTACCATATGAGAAATGCTAATTATGGGATTATTAGTTGGCCCAAGTGAGTGATCTCGATTACTACTTGAGGTATGATATGAGAGTGAGACTAAGCTACATTATTGGAGAGTTTTTGCGCTTGTTTTGGAAGCTAGGACAGATAATGGTATGGTTGATGCCAAATATTAAGTGGAAGAACATAGTTTCAATTTATGGTGTTAGAATGAGGAAATATGAGGTGGTAAAGTGTTGTTACAACTAATACCTTGTTTCTTGAGAACTCGATGGTAAGTAAAGTTCTATGATATCGGATTTGAAAGAAAATATTTTGGGATGTTGATGACCATAATGGATTGGTGATGTGATTTGATATTAGTTGGCTCTTGAGAGTTCTTGAGTCGAGAGAGATTTAGTATTAAGAAGTCTTTGTTAACCTTATGATTTTAACTTTGAGGTTGTATTGAGTACTTGAGATGATGGGATGATGTTGTAGTTGAGTGTAGTTCCGCTTTTGGGAATCCGTAATAAGTAAAAGGATAGAAGGACTCGAGATCCTATGGATTTTTCAAACTTGGGTCATTATGCATCTTTCTCAAAAGAGTGTAGTAGAGTGGACTTTCATGAAAGGAGTTTTCGGATTAACATGTTACTACCTTATTTTGAAACGAGAACCTTGTGGAAAATTTGAGGAAACTTTTATGGGAATTTAGGGCTTGGAATTAGGATATTTGATTGAGGATTTTACCATGTTGGGAGACTCGTAGTTGACGCTAGTTGGATATGGGTTGAGATGGTAGCTTTGATCTTGAAAGTTATGCAGGAGGTTGGGGGAACCGTTTAGGATGATGTTGTTGTTTGTGTTTTGAGTATGTGGCGTCTCCTTGTTGTCCAGTTTCCCTTTCTCTTAGATCGTAAGCTTCATCGTTCATACCTCTCTTCCTCGTTCTTTGTGCTTCCCTTTGAGGTTGATACTAGTGGGCTATAAAACTCTTTGTTCTTTGACCTCTTTGTTGACCTTACCGTGACTTGTTACCCTTAAAAGTCCGCCATAGCTCTTTTGTTGGATAAGTTTGGATCCTCTTAGCGTACTTTATATGCATGATGTCTAAGTTGCTTTTCAATTCATACAATTTCTAAACAATTCAAGCTACCATTTTTTATTCATCGTTAAGAGTTTATGTTACTTTCACAAAATTTTAACTATTTTAAAGGTTTGAAAATGAAAATTTGATTTAGTCCCCCTTTTATTCTTTGAGTATAGACTCCTTATCATGATCTTTGATTGCTAAACTCGAGATTGCTTTAAATTCGCTCAATTTCTGACTAACTTTGATCTATTTATGATTTCTTTATCAAAGTTTGAAGTTATATTTTAAAGGACTTGACTCCTTTTCTAGTTTAAAAATGAAACTCTTATTTTTGTTTTGGCTTTTGCAAAAGAAAATTTGAGTGGATTATCATTTTCATTTGGTTTTAACGTTGATGTGATGTTAGGACTCGTTATTAAAGGCGTCTAATAACTTGCCCTATGCTTACCGACGAATGATTTTTGTTTTAAATTTGTCTTTGACTTGGAAAGTTAGCGCTCTTGTGTGCACGATAAGAGCAATTTCGTTCCTTGGAAGAAGACTTATACTTTTGAAAACTCTCCATAAATGTTTTTGGAAGTATTTTGATTTTGGATTTCTACAAATGATTCGATTTTTGGCCTTGTCTTTGATTTGGAATGTGATGTTCTTGAATGCACAACGAGAACACTTCCGTTCCTTTGACGAGAATCTGGTACTGTTGGAAAAATCTACTTGAAACTTTTGAAAGGATTTTAGTTCTTACAATGAGTAACATTTTAATGTTTTGGTTGTCAATTTCGAAAAGCCCGACTTTATCTTTATAACATTTCGTTATGCTTTCAAGTTTCGAGGACGAAAGTTTTTAAAAGGTGGGATGATTGTAACAACCGCGAAATTCCCATTTTGGCATTTATAATTTAATTAGCTATTTTATTATTCTAGTTATATTTTAAACCCACTTTTATAACAATGTTACTTTATATGTATAATAATAATTATGGTAATAATAATAATAGCCGTCTTAGCCTTTTAAAATGCGTAGTTAGTCTTGAGTCATGTTTTTAGCGAGATCCGGCTCAATTTGAGTTGTTGGGCCTTTTATAACTTATAGGCTTTTCTCGTTCTCTTTTCTCTTCATAAAACCCTCACATAACACCTCACAACTTCATCTCCCTCATTATTTTTCAGAAATTCTCCTCTCAACAAACACCATTAACACTCATCTTCCATCAAAATCTAGATTCATCATATCTAACTCAATTCTTCACCAATTGGAACCATTTTCGCACCATCATCTTTCTCTCCTCGCCCTCCATCTTTCTAGGCAATAAAGTTCTAGCCTTTTGAATCTTTTAGAAAATCCATCTTTTTGTGAGATGAGTTTTCTCACCCTTTTTGCCTTAAACTTGTTCTAGGATGAAGCTTTAGCATTCCAGGGTGATATTGAGTCGGAATCATGTCCTTTGATGAGCTAAAAGGTAACGGTGATGGGTTACTCGACATTATGTCCAATTTGTGTGTTAATATATTGTAGTTTGTTCATATGTATGTTAAAGTTTGAATCTTTTCTTGTTTCACATGTTTGTTGTCGAATGAGTTGGTATGAGAAACCATCTCATGGTTGGTTGAAGAAATTTCCAATCTTTTGGGTTACATGAGTGTTCACATGGATGAATTAGTAAAGAAACCATCTTATTCATGCTTAATAATTGTGTTTAATTATGTCATGAAGTTGTTAGTCTGGAATTGTTTGAATTTGAATCGAATCTTGTGGTTTAATCCTTCTTTTATGCTTTGATTTCACCCTTAATACTTGTATGAAGTTACTTGGGTAATATATGGTGCAATTGGGATGGTAATGGTATGATAAAAATTTATTTGGGCATGAAGATGAACTTGTTGTGTCGTGCAAATCAGTGATTTGCGCAGGATGCGCATCTCGGTGAAGGCTGCGCTACAGCCTGGACCAGTCTTCGTAAAATGGCCATAACTTCTTTGTTACTTGTTTGTTTTAGGCTTATGACCTACCGTTAGAACCGTGAGAGGATAAGAAATCACCTCCAGTTAGCTTCACCTTATTCTCATGTCTAGAACGCAAGTTATGACCATTTGTAGTTGACCCTTGTTGTAGTCGAGTACTAAACTTGTTGTTATAGATTGGGTTTTGAGTTTCTTGTTGGGTATCTATCTTAACCTTGGTTCTAATGCTTGTGTATGGTGTGTTGACACTCTTTTTATCATGGGAGCACCTGATATTTGTTATACTCTTGTACTTATACATGCTTCACATGAATTGTTTACGTTATGTTTGTGCAATCATTCTTACTCTTAATTGTGACCCAAGTGTGACGTTTTACATTGTGTGACTACTTGACATTCCTTATTTCCTCTTTCGGACCTTTGGTTACGGATATGTGTACCATGTTTTCGATTTGAGGTTACTCGACCTTTGGTTACGGATATGTGTGCCATGTTTCGAGTCTTGGATACGATTAGTATATCGTTTGTCGAATCGGGTGACGCCCATCCCGAGAGTCTGGATCCAGGTTTAGACTAGGACCGTATTATTATTGTCGTCCTACAAAGAGGTTGGAGTCTAGGTGTTTGTCTTGTGAGTCCATGCACGTAAATGCCTTGCTTGATTATGGTCACTGGCATGTCCTTATATACGAGAGTTTACGTCTTATATGATTGTTTGTAAGAGTCTTGGTCCTATCGGATACTAGAGGCGAGATGCAAGCCTCTAGTTATGATATGATCGCCGGGATCGATGTTCCCATTCGTTCTTATGGTGAGATGCAAGCCATAAGTATGAATGCGACATTAGTAGCCATGTCCCGTGCAATGTTTGTTAAAAGGTTTTTAAAGTAATGGCTATGGTTTCCATCCATGTATTTTCTATTTAATTGATCCGTTATTTATCTTCTTCATATGATTCGATGCCTATGTTATATTTCATTGAAATGCGTGCTTTTTCTAAACGATCGTATTCGTGTCTTCCATATTATTTTAATTATCTCACATGAATAGTTGAGTCGATTTAATATGAAATTGGTTGACTTAGTTATTCTACTCCCTTGAATGCATATTTAATAAAATGTACCATGCCTATCTCATTATGACTGTAATATGCCTATCTCATTATGATTATCGTTTATATCCCCTTGTTCATTATTATTCAAGTATGATGCACGATTGATGCGTGTATTTTATATAAGGTTTTTACTTCATTTTTACACGCATTTCCGTACTATTTATGTAGCATCTAGCTACAAATACCCCCGAATATTCTACTTTGGTTCGTTTTATGTAATTTGCAGGAATAAACCAAAGAGGAGCTAAATCGAGCCTAAATCGTCCCAGTTGCATGCATTTATGGAGAATAAGGAGCCGGAGCTTGGAATCTAACATTTTGGAGACGCGTGAGCTGGTTTCGGAAGGTGTTTTAAGGTCTTACGTGCCAAGATAGCTCGATCGAGTGATTTATTACTCGATCGAATGCTTTATATACTCCAAGTTGCTCGATCGAAAGCGATTCGAGGAGTTAATCGAGAAGATATTGCAAGGAGTGCTCGATCGAGTGGTTTATTTCCACTCGATCGAGTGGTTTGGTGTTAGTTTGCTCGATCGAGTGGTTTATTTCCACTCGATCGAGTGGTTTGGTGTTAGTTTGCTCGATCGAGTGGTTTATTTCCACTCGATCGAGTGGTTTGGTGTTAGTTTGCTCGATCGAGTGGTTTATTTCCACTCGATCGAGTGGTTTGTCCTGCTTTAGTTTATTTTCCGCCTAATTTCGTATGGGCTTTTGTAATTAGTCCATAGATTAGGTTTAGAGTGGATTTTCGTATAAGACTGAAGGAGTGAACAACGTAACTTCTCTCTCTCTTCTCTCCGATTCACTTTACTCTACCTTTGACTACTGTTCTTGGATTTTGTTCTTCTTTTACACTTTTTGCTACTCAGATTTGGATTACGATTGGTATTATTATTCTTGTTCTTTCATCCTTTAATCATAACTATTGTTATTGTATTGCTATTCTTCTCTTATTATTTCATCTCTACTCTAATTCAATCTTCATTAATATTGTTATCATGTTTAATTCTCTTTATTGTCTATATGTTATTATTGTTAATTCAATGATGATGCGTAGCTAATTCCCTTCTGCTAAGACTATAGGGGATCCATAATTATGAAAGGAAAGTAATCGAATCATTAGGTTAATGCTGGTATAATCTTTGTTGTTCACTGCTGCAATTAACTTTATCTGTTTAATTGAGTCGACGCAATTAGGCATTTATATCATAGTGGACCTTGACCTGGACCGAAAGGTTGGAAAAGGCGAGACTAGTACCGAACAATAGGGCATTATAGTTAGGGCGAAAGCTAAGCTATTTGTGCTTTAGGGCGAATTGAGACCGAAAGGAGATATTCACTGCTCCCCAGACCGTATCTACATTGACCTGAGACCTAGATTACTTGACTGAATGATTATGGTGAACCGTCTGTCTTAGCTGTTTTCTCTACTTGGTTATCTTTATTCTCTTATTCTCTCTTCCCTATCCTTACCATTAGTTTAGAATCAATCAATTAAAACCCCCCAATTTGGTTACCGAGACAGACTTAGACAAAGCTGACATTTTCCCATCTCCCTGTGGAGATCGACTCGACTTCCCTAGCTATATTAGTTAGAGCCAGTTGGTTATTTTTGATAGGTATACGACTGCCCTGTCAAATTTTGGCGCCGTTGCCGGGGAGGTGGCGCAATTTTGTTGCTTTATTTAAGTTTGTTTCTCGTCTCAAGGAACTTATTCCTTGAGATTGATCTCATTTCTGCAAAGTTTTTTGATTAGTTTTGCAGGTTACTTGTTTGCTTTGTAAAGTATATTTGCCAGAATGCCTAAATTAGCCAGCCATTCAGAGCCTACTGTGGATTCGCTGCCAAAAGGTTTCCTATTACCCATTACTGATCAGGGAAACTTTGGAATCCACCCATCTTACATACAGCTGGTAGAGAGAAATCTATTTAGGGGGTACCAAGAAGATCCATGCGGGCATATAGAGTCAATTTTACTGAGTATTGCTCTACCATTCCCCTTTCTGCTGGGGTGACACGGGACAAAGTGAAGGGAGCCCTCTTTCCCTTTTCTTTAGCTGATGATGCCCGGGAATGGTTGAGAGATCTAGATAGGGAGGTAGCCGGTGTAACCGACTGGAGTTCTCTTGCCTTGGCCTTTTACAGGCGATATTTTCCGTCGCAGCGCACCAATATCTTGAGAGCTCAGATTAGTTCTTTTGAGCAGCTACCTACTGAAGATTTGAATGGGGCTTGGACTAGGTTCAAGAAGCTTGTCCGCTCTGTGCCTCATCATGGGTTCAAACGCTGGTTCCTTTTTACTCAGTTTTATAATGGACTATATCGGAGCGAGAGAGCTATTCTTGACAGCGTAGCTAAGGGGAGATTCACGAAGAATGTTGAAGATGACCAAGGGTGGCGTCTCATTGAGGAGATGGCTATTCATGTCTCTGAATATGGAAATCCCCGAGGTAGTGAGCAAGTTATTGAGTCAAGAACAATGCTGCAGTGGAAGGTCCTAGCAAAAGTCTAGGTAATGTGGAGATTACGAAGTTTCAAAGTAGAGTGCTCGGGTTTGTTCGATTACTGAGTATGTTGAGCTACGTGGTAGATGTGGTATGGAAGGGCATGACCCTATTGGATGCCTGGCAAGTACAGAGCGCGTCCTTGCTTATCAGAAATACAAGCAAGGAGTTCCTTTTTCTCAACTGTACGAAGAAATAAGGAATGCTCCTACTCTTTATACGCCAAATACAATGAACCGGTTTCTCCTCCTGCAAATCAAGAAATTGCCGAACTGAAATCCTTTATGTTTAGCATAACATAACAATTTGAGGAGAAGTGCAATAGGAAAGAAACTGTCATAGCAGGATTGAGAGAACAAGTCGCGCAGTTAACACTCGCGAAAGACCAAGCCAAGCTTCTACCGACATGCAATCCAACCGATGCAATGAATCTCCAAGTTGGCCTTACTCATGAAGGGCCAAAAGTACCAGTAGTTGGGGTTTTGATAGCTGAAGATACCCCGGAGGATGATATAGATACGTTTTTGGACGAAATTGTTGCTGCGTGTGGTCCAGATACTCGATCGAGTGAAAATCTACTCGATCGAGTAAATCAATTCATCCCATCACTCGATCGAGTGATAATTATGGTCGATCGAGAGGTGCACAAATCGAGGATGGTCGATCGAGTGATATTCTTACTCGATCGAGTAAGTTTGCTGAAGAAATCACTCGATCGAGTGATAATAATGCTCGATCGAGCAAGGCAGAAAAAGGGAATGGTCGATCGAGTGAGGAAAGTGGTCGATCGAGTATTTCTCAACATGAAATCACTCGATCGAGTGATAAAAGTACTCGATCGAGTACCAGAAGCGGCGGAGATCCTATTTTACTATCTAATTCCGCTACCGTGTCATCTTCCCCTGCTGTGGAGACGTCACGCATTGATAAAGGTAAAGAGAAAGTTGCGGGTCCACTCATTGCTACCAGAGTGCCCTTCCCAGGTCGTCTGAAGGACGCAAAGATCGAGCGACAGTACGGTAAGTTTGTGGATGTTGTGAAGAACCTCCAGGTAACTGTCCCTTTTACCGAACTTGTTACTCAGGTACCTACTTACGCTAAGTTTATGAAAGATATTGTGACGCGTAAGAGAGATTTAAGTGAATTTGAGACAGTTTCATTTATGGAAGAGTCTAGTAATTTGCTTTTAAACAAGGCTCCACCCAAAATGAAAGACCCAGGTAGCTTTTCTATTACCTGTATTATAGGCAATGTAGGGGGTGTTTGGTTGGAGCTTTTGGAATGGATTGGAATGGATTCAATCCATTCTAGTGTTTGGTTGGGGTGATTTGGAATGGAGTTAGATACCCAATGGATTCTAACTCCACCCCAACTCCTTGGAATCCCATACCCACCCTCCCACCTTGGATTCAAACTCCATTCCCCCCTTCTATAATTTATGGTGAACCAAACAAGATTAGGCAAGTATGGATTTAGAACCCCATACTACTATACTATCAAACTTCATTCCATTCCATTCCATTCCATTCCATTCCATTCCATTCCAACTGTTTGAACCAAACGACCCCGTAGTTATTGATAAGGCTCTTTGTGATTTAGGAGCCAGTGTCAGTGTCATGCCCCTATCTGTCTGCAAGAAACTGAACATAAGTCACCTTAAGATGACTAACATTACCCTACAGATGGCTGATTGATCTGTTAGGAAGCCCTTAGGTGTCTTAGAGGACGTGCCTGTGAAGATAGGCAAACTCTTTATTCCAGTGGATTTCATTGTTTTAGATTTAGCTGAGGACACCCGTACCCCAATTATCTTAGGAAGACCATTCCTTTGCACAGCTGGGGCCATCATTGATGTCAAACAAGGGCGTTTGACTCTTGCAATAGGGGATGACGCGATCACTTTAGTCTGCCTAGTACTTTGGCTCGGCCAATGATAGAGGATACTTGCTATTCGGTTGATATTATTGACGAGTCTATTTATGACTTTTGGTCGGGTTCTTTTATGAAGGACCCACTAGAAGCTCTTATGCTTTTTGATGAGTGTGCAGATAGCCCAGATGACGATGACGCTGTGTTGGATTTGCTTGTTGATGATTTAGATGAGCCTGAACTCACCGAAGTTGAGGGAGAGCAAGTGGAACAGATTATTAGCACTCTTTGCTCCATTGAGGTAAAGGTACCGGAACGTAAGCCTCTCCCTTCTCATCTAAAATATGTTTTCTTAGACGATACTGAGCAATTTCCAGTCATTGTTAGTGCTAAGCTTGATAATGATCAACTGACCTCTTTGTTAGCTGTACTTAAGAAAAACAGGAAAGCACTGGGTTATTCATTGGACGATATTAAGGGGATTAGTCTCGATATTTGTATGCACAGGATAGAGCTGGAGGAAGATCACAAACCTTGCAGACAGGGTCATGCAGATCAACCGAAGATGTAGGATGTTGTGATGGCTGAGGTAATAAAGCTGCTTGACGCAGGTATTATTTATTTTGTTGGTCACTCTAAATGGGTGAGTCCAGTACAGGTGGTCCCGAAGAAAGGAGGGACAACTGTGGTTAAGAATGATAAGAATGAGTTAATACCTACTCGACTAGTGACTGGTTAACGGATGTGCATAGATTACAGACAGCTTAATGCCGCCATCAAGAAAGATCACTTTCCCCTTCCTTTTATTGATCAAATGGTAGAAAGGTTAGCTTCTCATAAGTTTTTCTGCTATTTAGACGGGTATTCAGGGTTCTTTCAGATCCCCATTCACCCAGACGATCAAGCTAAGACTACATTTACTTGTCCTCAGGGCCTCTTTGCTTATCGCAGGACGCTTTTTGGTTTATGTAATGCCCCTGCCACCTTTCAAAGGTGTATGATGGGGATATTTTCAGAGTATATTGAGTCTATTATGGAAGTTTTCATGGACGATTTCATTGTTTATGGAAGTGATTTTTCTAACTGTCTGTCTAACCTCGAGAAAGTGTTGCAGCGCTGTATTGAGGTTAATCTTGTGCTGAACCGGGAGAAGTGCCACTTCATGGTCAACGAGGGAGTTGTCCTAGGGCACTTAGTTTTTGACAGGGGAATAGAGGTTGATAAAGCAAAGGTGGAAGTGATTCAGCAGTTACCACCCCCTGTTAATGTTAAGGGGGTGAGGAGTTTCCTTGGCCACGCCGGCTTTTATCGCCGGTTTATCAAGGACTTCTCAAAAATTGCTAACCCACTTACACAGTTGCTACTTAAGGATGCCCCTTTTGTGTTTACTGATGAGTGTCTTTCTGCTTTTCACAGGTTAAAGCAGGCTTTAGTCTCTGCGCCGATCATATAGCCTCCCGACTGGGACTTGCCGTTTGAGATTATGTGTGATGCCAGTGATTATGCACTAGGAGCAGTGCTAGGCCAAAGGAAAGACAAAGCTCTGAATGCTATCTACTATGCGAGCCGAACTTTGGATGAGGCTCAAGTGAAGTACACTACCACAGAAAAAGAGCTGCTAGCTGTAGTTTATGCCTTAGAGAAGTTTCGTTCTTATTTAGTTGGGTCGGTTACTGTTTTTTTCGACCATGCAGCTTTGAGGCATCTCCTTGCTAAGAAGGAGGCTAAACCACGGCTACTGAGATGGATACTCCTTCTTCAGGAGTTTGATTTGCAGATTAAGGATAAGAATGGAGTTGAGAACGTTGTAGCTGATCACTTGTCGCGACTGATGCGACAAGAAGGGAAAGATTCTCTACCTATTGATGACTCTTTCCTTGACGATACTTTAATTGCTGTTATATCGTCTATTGTTAACCAAGAGCCTTGGTATGCAAATTTAGCTAACTTCGTTGTCAGTGGCAAGCTGCCGCCTGACCTTTCTCATCAGCAGAGGAAGCGTTTTCTGTATAACGCTAAGCGATTTTACGGGATGATCCTTATTTGTTTAAGGAATATGCGAGACGGTCTCTACGGACGGTGTATTCCGCAGCTGGGAGGCCAAAGTAGTCCCGGAAGGCTGTCACTCCTCTTCCTATGGTGGTCACCACGGTCCATCGCGCACCGTGGCTAAGGTACTTGATCACCGGTTTTTACTGGCCTTCTTTGTTTGCTGATGCTAAGTCTTTTGTTTCAGCTTGTGATGCTTGCCAATGATCGGGAAACATTTCGAAGAGACATGAGATGCCACAAAACGGCATCTTAGAAGTTGAGGTTTTCGATGTCTGGGGCATTGATTTCCAAGGACCGTTCCCGTCTAGTAAAGGTAACAGGTATATCTTAGTGGCTGTAGATTATGTGTCGAAATGGGTTGAGGCAATTGCGTCACCTCATTGTGATGCCAAGACCGTGATAAAAATGTTCAAAAAGGTCATATTTCCCCGATTTAGTGTCCCTAGGGTCGTCATTAGTGATAGGGGAATGCACTTTAAGGAGAAGAAACTAACTTCTATTCTGTCTAAAGTTGGTGTCCAACACCGGCGTGGTTTGGGGTATCATCCCCAAACTAGTGGTCAGGTTGAGGTCTCTAATCCCGAGTTCAAAGAGATCTTGTCTAAAGTAGTTTCTAAATCACGGAAGGACTGGAGTCTTAAGTTAGAAGACACATTATGGGCCTACAGAACTGCCTTTAAGACACCAATTGGTGCATCACCTTATAGGTTAGTTTATGGGAAATCATGTCACTTACCTGTTGAATTGGAATGTAAGGCTTGGTGGGCAATTCGTGAGCTTAACTTTGATCCTAAGTTATGTGGTCAGAATCGTCTTTTGCAGCTAGATGAGTTGGAAGAGTTTAGGCTAAATGCCTATGATAGCTCGCGCATTTACAAAGAAAAGACGAAGAGATGGCATGACAAGAGGATTCTACCTCGGGAGTTCCATGTTGGGCAAAAGGTGCTGCTGTTTAATGCCCGATTGAGATTGTTTCCTGGCAAGCTGAAGTCCATGTGGAGTGGTCCTTACACGGTGACAGCTGTTACCAAATTTGGATCCGTGGAGCTCGAAGATTCCGTAGGTAGTAGGTTCAAGGTGAATGGGCAATACGTGAAGCATTATCACGAGGCAAATGAAGCAGACCATCATGTTGAAGTCCTGTACTTCGACGAGCTAGATGCGCCAGTTACTTGATGCCAGAAAGGTCATGCGGGACCTCTTAAACCAGAGCTCTTCGGGAGGCAGCCTGAACTGTTTTATTGTACTTTTGTTGAACATTTTATTTTTCTTTAGCTTTATGTTGAACTTTAGACGCTGTTTTACGAGCTTTATATGCTCTCCTTGCTTTTAACGCGTATTTTGCAGGTCAAGTTACTCGATCGAGTAGTTTTTCTACTCGATCGAGCTTTTTTGGGAATTTTTCACTCGATCGAGTGATATATTTACTCGATCGACCAATTGCAAAATCACGCTTAATCGATCGAGTGGTTTTCTACTCGATCGAGTCATTCCAAATACCAGTTTACTCAATCGAGTAGTTACGTCATCCAGCCGCTATTTTACGTCTATGGAGCTACTGCTTGACTTTCTTTGACCTCCCATGTTCATGGTCGGTTTGGGGAGGTCCCTCTATACGACGTTTTGTAAGTTTTCCGACTCCACTCCTCCTTTTCTCTTCAGTTTGCATTTCTTTCCCTATTTTTGGTACAATAAGGGCATTGTACGGTTTGGTTTGGGGAGGTATGCATCCATATCTGTGTCTGTATGTTTTCCTGCATTTTTGCTTGCACGTTTATTTATTTTTGCATGCATCGTTACTTTTAATTCAAAACAAAAAATCATAAAATAAAATTCAAAAAATTTCACGTTTAATTTGAGTCGGAACGTTTGAACTTTGACGCTACATTGAATCCTTACTTGAGCCTTGCATATTCTTGACATTTAGTTGGCATGATTATGTGCATGATCTACGAGTTTTTGTTTCTCTCTTATCTGAAAGAATAGACTTGATTCATTATATCGGCAAGCTACATTACATTCTGAGGTTAGAGCTTTATAAACTGGTGACATTCATGACCGGTTTCATTTAGGATGTGAGTAGTACTCTCTTTAAGGCATGTAACATCAATTTGCATAAGCATGAGTCTAGTCTTCTTAATACCTGTATGCATTCGGTCTGTGGATGGTGACACATGTTAGGAGAGGCGGTTCCCTTTTATTTCATTCTACCCATGAGCCCCACATAGCCAAATTGCCTTTTTGTCCTATTAGCTACTTTCTATAATACTTCCTACCCTAGTCGAGCTAGTGACGAGTAGTTGTTGGGATGTTTTATTGCAATATGGTTATTTTGTCTGATTTCAGAAGATGGTGGAAGAATTGAAGGGACTGAAAGAAAAGATTACGAATGAAAAAAATGAAATGAAAAAAAAGAGATCGGAAAAAGAATAAGAAAAGAAGAAAAAGAAAGAAAAAATCATGTGCGAAGAAAAAATGAGAAATTGTATAATGATTTTCACTCCCATGTTTTACTTATATCTTATGGGGAGTTGACGAGTTTTTGGTGTTTCGTGAGTTTAGTTCATGGTATTTGCACCGTTTATCTTGCTATATTGAGTACGAAGTCGGGATGCAGTTCAAATTTGGAGTTCGTTGTTGCTAGCCTGGCTATTAACTCCACATATCCAAATTCATTTTAGCCCCTTTTTACCCATTTACCTCACTTACCCAAATGTAAGTCCTCGGCATGTGTCTTGGTCATTAGTATGGTTGGAATGCATATGTACGGTTGTAGAGACTTTATTCTGAAGGAAAAGTAGATCTATATACTTAACATACTCATATATGTTTTAATTTAATTTGTCATAAAATTAACTAATGATCTTATGCATGCAAACATTAAAACAAAATAAGGAAGAAACATTATTCTTACATTGTGATTTTCGGTTTATAGGGTACAAGAGAGATCACCTTTCTCTCTTGTTCTTGAGCTTTCCCTTTTGGATGAACTAAGACCCAAGTGTAGGATCTCTCCCAAGGATTTATACCCAAAGCTATCTCTTAATTAAAATTAATATTATAGTTACTAGTACAATATTAATCTTGTAGAAAAATGACCCAAAAATATTATAAAACACTTAATATTTTCGGTTTTGGGAGAGAAGAAGAAGAGAGCTTTTTGTATCTCTCTAGAATTCTTATTTTGGATGAGTAAATAATGAATAATAATAATCAATAACATTATTGAGTATATGGTAAAAGGAGAGGAAAAACCAAGTGGTTTTCCTCTCTAAAACCGGGTGGAGTAGGGGGTGGAGGGAGCCAATACATGCACTTGTTTATCTTCACAAGATAAACTAGGGTTGCATGGCTACTAAAGCAAGTAATCATTATGCCTTCCACTAATATAATCAACATATAATTAACTTAATCCTCCTCTAATTTTCGGTACATATAGTTAATATGGACTCCATATTATTTTTGTCAATTTGTCAATATGTCACATGTCACATGTCACATAAAATTGCTATGTATTTTTAACATATTAAAAATCAACGTATTAATGAAAATACGTCATATACAAAAATCGACTTAGTAATTCATAATTACTTGTACCAAAATATTTTACCAATTATAAATCACAACAATTGTATTTATAATAATTCATTCATTTTAATTGTTTCCTTAAACAATAATTTCATCTGAGTAAAGATACAATCCGATTACTCAGACCGTATCTCATTTAATCAAATTTCAATGCGATACGTAAATTTTACTTCCAAAATCGTCCGTCAATTTTTCAAGTAATTTAATTAACTCGTAACGTTATACGATTAATTAAATGATCAATTAAGAGGGTTGCCCTATAGGTATGACCTATGGGATCAACTGATCACCACCGTCGCACGACAGTAATGTCAAACTCTAGTCAGCCAATCATTACCGATATATGTTGATCAGTTGACAGTAAAAATTACTTCCCAATTTTATTCTTTATAATGAGATTTAAACATGTGATCATCATGATCAACAGTTGTGATCGCATTATTGTCGGAGGACACATATTCCAACAATCTTCCACTTGTCCTCGACAAGTGTGCGTCACCAATTCTCTTGTACTGTCCTATTACTATCTCCCACTCAATGCAAGGTGTCTTTCAGGTCGTACTTGCAAGTGATCATATCGAGAGTGGTTTCCTCGATCTGGAGAATAACTGATTGACCGGATTTATCTATCATAGATACCTTCCGAGTGTGGCCACGCATTTCCAGTTCATTACTCCTCGAGTGGCCCTGAGATATTGTTATAACCCTGACTAGGGATGGACAATTCCTATCGTACTCATTCCCTTTGACTAGCCACAGCCATTATAACCCAAAATATGCCCATTTGACCCCATTTACGAAGGTCGTAGTAACACAAATCAAAGTTAATCTGAAACTGTGCCATCTTAGGCGAATAGTCTTTAGTCAAAAGAATCGACTCATTCGAATACTATAGTAGCTCTCGCCACGACCAGGCTATATAAATTTGCCAGAACTCTATAAGCGGTCATTAGGCCCGACAAAATGTTCCTAACAGTCTGCCTATGTGATCGACTAGTCATCTCACATGACTCTATGGCACTTGAACTTGCCATCAATCGCATCACACTCTAGTCACTTCGAGACGTCACCTCATATAAGTAACTATGGGCAAATACAATGTTAATCCATGTTCACTTTAACGGGGTTCAATTGTCTCCACAACCCGTTTGGATATAACAATGTACACGGTGAGTTAATAATAACTCAAACGACAAATGTCGACATCACACTCGGGTAGTCAATACCATATTACAACCTTGTGATGCAAATCGTAAGTGTAAACACTTATTGATTGCAATAGAAGTTTAACATGCCATGTGTCCATGTGTTCAAACTTCTTATAATCGTATTTTCCTTTACATTCATGTTCTCTCTCATAGCATGAATCTTACCAAGTACACATCAAGGTTCCCGACCTCGGTTTCGGTTCTTTAACTTGAAAGAACTTCCTTATCGATTATCACATAACGAACGAATTTGTGATGAATGATATAACTTTTACTGATCAAGTACTCCATCCACACACAATGCACTAGGTATATGTTTTGCAGAATCTTGCAACAATTTGACAAGATGATTAGCCTAGCACTTCTCACAAGTCCTAGCATAGTTAGGAAAGATTAGTTTTGAGTAACTTCTTATTCAACTAAGTATCTTTCCAAAACATCTTATTTCTCTTTATAGGCTTGAAAGATTTAGGATTCTCATAAATCCTTACATGTGCTCGGATTTTCATTAATATGCGCAACCTCTTGACACATATAAGAGCATTCTGACAAACACCAAAATCGCTCATCGGATTCTACTTGAGAATTCATGACGTTTCTATTGTGGCTTACCAATGAATCATCATGCTCTTATGCATATGATTCACCATTGGACATGTGCATGATCATTCTAATGGCGGAAACATTAGTAACTTATAATCATGTCATCAACTATATTTAGGTTCAAGGAACGACCATGACTCAAGTAATGGCAATTCCATTTCATTTAGATGAATAACCTATGTTTCTGTTGATCCGATGTGTATCTCCCAATACTTATCCAACATCCCTTGATGTAATTGGATTCATCATAGTCCATTTTCATCCAGAATTGAAAACTCAAAACTTCCTCTATAAAGGAAGGTGTTAGCTCGTCATTCTTTAATGAGTGGTGAGTTGTAAACATTCAAAGGATGATAGCTCCCACTAAATTCCATGTCTTCACATGATAATTTCCTAACTCCCACTCAATTCCACATATTTCGAAATTGACTTCTCAATCGAAACTTTTCAAGAATTGAAATATAAATTGCATTGCCAAGTTATTAAGATAAAACCATATATGTTCCCATCATATCCCTTCAAAATACCTATTTTGAAGTGGTCTCATCTTAACCTTATGGAAAGAGATTTTAATCTCTAACTCACACATATCATAATAATGTGTAGCAATGTCATTTATTAAATATAAGTAATATCTAATACACATCCTTCAAAATATCCCTTTTAGAAGGATGTTTAACCGATCCATTTTCATAATGAGGTTAAGTAATGACATCTGCGTGGTTTAAAACTTTGGCTATTGGAGATATCGGTATATCAATCCTTGCAACTTCTAGTGATAAATATCGCTTATTACTAGGATGTTACATTGATTCATTTAGGCTCTTAAGTAAATCTCAAGGTTGAAACTATTGGTCTAAATTTATCATAAACTTAGTCAAAAACTTGTTAAGACTTTACATTAGTCATTTTTCTTCCAAAACTTTCTTTTGGTCTCCTCGTGTAGTTATCTTGAGAATATACTCTTATGATTACTTCACTTGGTCTCTTTAGCCATATAGAACTTACTTGAGACCATAGATCTCATCTATTCGGTATACTGTGTAAATAGATATACCTTCATTCAAATCATTCTCTCTTGCATAGATCTTCATTTACACAAGTACACAATTTTATCTTGCCTTGTGTGTTGTGTCCTCATTTTTCTCCCACTCTATCTTTAGAATAAATACACTATAGATTCAAAGATAGCATATGAGACATAAATAATGATGTTGAAGTATAAGGAGAACTATCTCATAGGTTGACTAATAGTTTTAGATTTCGTAAGTGTACTTGGTGATTGACATTCCTTTAAGAGAGTTCATAGACTCAAATTTGCTTTATAAATGATCATACACAAGCCTTAAGCATGTGGACATATAATGAAACCCGTCATTATATTTGTCTATTAGATCATTTTAAGTTATATGTTTCTAAGAGTAAGCATTTAAACATGAATTTTAGAACAAAAGGATAAAATGATAAAACGGGTGACTTGGGTTGCAAACCAAGTCACCATTATCCAAAATACCTTTCCATGTCGAACACGGAAACTTAAGGTTCTAAAATCCAAAACATAATTTAAAATAAGACAATGAAAAGCAAAGCTCCATGAAAGCTATCCCTAGCTTCTTGATGGTTTCTCATGCTTGCTTTTCCTTTCCCTTGTCTTTGCTTGGTGGAGGCCCTATTTACAATAAAAAGGGAGATACATTATCACAACTTTGTATCATAATACCATAGTTGAATTAGAAACATAAAAGAAGGATAGTCATTTACCTACTGGAGTAATCTTTCCAGCCTTAATATCACCAAGGTATTTGGAACAATTTCTTTTCTAATGTCCCATACCATTACAATAATGGCATTTATCAAGAGGACCCTTCTTGATTTTTGAAGTGCTAGCTTCACAAGTCTTAGCTTTGGTGAATGTGGGAGCTTGCTTCTTGCCCTTCCTCCCATTCTTCTTGAACTTCCCCTTACTCTTAGTGCTTATGTTAAGCACATCCTTTGGAGGGTTCACATTTAACCCTATGTCCCTCTCGGCTTGCACAAGTAACTTATGCAATTCTTCAAGAGACACATCCTTGTCTTGCATGTTAAAATTCACCCGGAATTGAACATACGCTTTGACTTTGGACAAGGAGTGTAGAATCCTATCTACAATGAGTTCTTTGGGGATTTCAACCTTTTGAATTTTCAAGGTCTCGACAAGCTCCATAAGTTTGAGCACATGAGGGCTAACCTTTTGGCCCTCTTTGAAGTCGAGATCAAAGAATTCCGCGGCCGCCTCATATTGGACGATCCGCGGAGTTTGTGAAAACATTGTCACAAGCTTCGAGTAAATCTCATTAGCATTGCCCATTTTAAAGGCTCTCCTTTGGAGATCCGCCTCCATCGCAAATATCAAGACATTTTTCATTGCGGCGGAATCCTTTTGGTAAGCCTCATATGCTTCCCTAGTGGCGGCGGTTGACCTAGTAGTAGGTTCGGGTGGAGAGGCCTCGGTAAGGTAACGAAGCTTGTTGTCACCTTGGGCGGCTAGTTTGAGTTGGGCATCCCAATCGGAGAAATTTGACCCATTCTTTTCAAGTTTAAATCGATCCATGAAGGATCGGAGCCATGATGAACTAGCGAGAGGCGTTGCAATAGGGGTTGGTGTTGCCATTTGTTATGAGAAAAATGAAGTGGTCTACAAAACAAAATATAAGGAGTAAAACAAATGTCATTTTATTAATAATACTCGTAAAAATGTATAATTTAAACAAGTTTTATGCATTTTTCTAGTGACCTCTACCCAACTAGATAAATGATTCCAAGACCCAAATTCATATTAACTTGGGCACGGTGTGGCCGATGAAACCCTTATCAATATAACTCGGTGGATTAACGTTTAATCGATTCTACTTTTAGAACTCTTGGTCGATAATATTACATTAACATATATCTTTAGCCCAAAACACATTCAACAAGGGGACGGTGTGGCCGATAAAACCCTTATCGAAAAACTTTTGTTGAGTTCAATCCAAATTTCGAATAAATGTGTCCATGATCCAAACCCATATTTAACTTGGGCACGGTGTGGCCGATGAAACACTTATCAACATGAATTCGGTGGATAGACATTTATCACCCACTTCCCCTACGTAACAAGGTTTGTACCCCGGTGTGGCCGAGTGCACTCCCTCATGAAATAGGTTTTCATGGTTTCTACTCTTTGGTAAGGCTATATCTCAATTAATTGTTTTAGCGAGAGGTCATGTCAATTTATTATCTATCACGTTTTAAGTGAACTAAAGCGGTGAACTACGATAATTCTAATTGACACGGTCGATAAACTCGATGAAAGAAGATGACAATGCATGTTTTAGTTATGGCGATTTAGCGATGCATGTGACATATAAATAAAATGCAAACATAAAATAAATCCTAGTATGGCCTTTCCTAAAATAGAAAAACTATTTAACTATTACATATTCGGAAACCAACTCCATTGGTCCCTTGAACTTCGGTTGTGGCACGCATCTCGAGGTAACACCGTCTTTATGTATCGCCATCTTGAAGAAATCCGTCTTTGGGAACTCCGAGATAAATTAAAATTACATAGCAAATTACATAATTTCCTATTATACATTTGTAACTAAAATAAAATAAATCTATTAAATTACAAAACGGTGATACGAGATCACAATAAAATTACAACCGAATCGATATTCCCATACATTTCGGGAAATACCAATTAAAACTAAGGCCATACTAAGTAAAATTACATAATTCAAAAATTACATAAATTAAATTATGACAATCATAAAGAAAATGCAGCATTATAATATGTATGAACATGCCCAATTTTAAGCTAAATCGCCTTTAATTAGCCAATATCGTATATTACTCGGTTTTTACGGATTTGCGTGATTTCAACATTTTATAATCACAAAATTACATAAATTCATATTTATGCATAAGTTAATTACCCTAACCTCTTAGGACTCAAAATTTAGTCTTCACTAATAATTTGACCATAATTAACTCATATTTCTAAAATTGTTCATCAATGGACCAAAAATTACAAAAATAAGCTCTAAACTTCAAATAAATCACAAAATTTCAAATAAATTCAAAATTTGAAATTTTAAACTCATGAACATTCTGGAAAAAATACCATGACACTCATAATGTTCAAAAACTTAGGTTAAAAATTTCGAAATTTTTCCGGAAAAACAATGTTGCAGTTTATCGGATTTTAACAAAATAATCATAAAAACATGAGAAAAATTATATTCATTAACTTTTCAATTTTAGATCTGAAAAAGATAATAAAATGCAACATATGATGTTTTTCTTTAGTCATAGAGTATGTTTTATTAATTTTTCATTAATTAAGTCACTATTCATGCCATTTTTCTTCAAAAATCCATAAATCATGCAAAAAGACTTCACTATAGCCCATTATTTTACACACATCTTGTAAAATTGCATGTGACATCATACTAAATTTCTATGACCAGACTCGAAATTTATCTCATATTAACCTATTTTTCACCTAAATCCGAATTTAATAATGAAAAATCCATTTTTCGAGCATAACAAGTCCAAAAATTATGAAATTTTACAGGTTGTCTCAAAATAATGTATGTTACAACATATCCAAAAATCACTGAAAAATTCGAAGTATAGCTAATTTTAGACCGAAAATGACATTTTTACTCATAAAATCATATTTAAATGCCATTATTGTATAATATGAACAATAAAAATCCGTAAATTAACCAAAATATCCTAAAAACATTTTAGGACCAGAAATTTTAACATGCATAAATTAATTTCGTGATATATCATAATAACACAAATTTTACAAGTTTTATATGTTAATCTTTATAACTCGGAAAAACTTTTAACCGATTTGCATGCAAACAACCTGGCTCTGATACCAATTGAAGGAAAAGTAGATCTATATACTTAACATACTCATATATGTTTTAATTTAATTTGTCATAAAATTAACTAATGATCTTATGCATGCAAACATTAAAACAAAATAAGGAAGAAACATTATTCTTACATTGTGATTTTCGGTTTATAGGGCACAAGAGAGATCACCTTTCTCTCTTGTTCTTGAACTTTCCCTTTTGGATGAACTAAGACCCAAGTGTAGGATCTCTCCCAAGGATTTATACCCAAAGCTATCTCTTAATTAAAATTAATATTATAGTTACTAGTACAATATTAATCTTGTAGAAAAATGACCTAAAAATATTATAAAACACTTAATATTTTCGGTTTTGGGAGAGAAGAAGAAGAGAGCTTTTTGTCTCTCTCTAGAATTCTTTTTTGGATGAGTAAAGAATGAATAATAATAATCAATAACATTATTGAGTATATGGTAAAAGGAGAGGAAAAACCAAGTGGTTTTCCTCTCTAAAACCGGGTGGAGTAGGGGGTGGAGGGAGCCAATACATACACTTGTTTATCTTCACAAGGTAAACTAGGGTTGCATGGCTACTAAAGCAAGTAATCATTATGCCTTCCACTAATATAATCAACATATAATTAGCTTAATCCTCCTCTAATTTTTGGTACATATAGTTAATATGGACTCCATATTATTTTTGTCAATTTGTCAATATGTCACATGTCACATGTCACATGTCACATAAAATTGCTATGTATTTTTAACATATTAAAAATCAACGTATTAATGAAAATACGTCATATACAAAAATCGACTTAGTAATTCATAATTACTTGTACCAAAATATTTTACCAATTATATCACAACAATTGTATTTATAATAATTCATTCATTTTAATTGTTTCCTTAAACAATAATTTCATCTGAGTAAAGATACAATCCGATTACTCAGACCGTATCTCATTTAATCAAATTTCAATGCGATACGTAAATTTTACTTCCAAAATCGTCCGTCAATTTTTCAAGTAATTTAATTAACTCGTAACGTTATACGATTAATTAAATGATCAATTAAGAGGGTTGCCCTATAGGTATGACCTAGGGGATCAATTAATCACCACCGTCGCACGACAGTAATGTCAAACTCTAGTCAGCCAATCATTACCGATATATGTTGATCAGTTGACAGTAAAAATTACTTCCCAATTTTATTCTTTATAATGAGATTTAAACATGTGATCATCATGATCAACAGTTGTGATCGCATTATTGTCGGAGGACACATATTCCAACATATTCATGTTAACTGCATGCATGTTCTTATAGGTCGAGTTAGGTGAGTGTCTTTACTTCTTTCTATCCTTCACATATATACTCACCTTGTGCCTAATTTTGATTGATGAGAGACCCGTGAGAGTCCGATATCTTTTGAGTCTTGCAAGGTCGACGGTTCAATAAGTTTGAAATATTGATTTAACTCGTTTGCACTTCTCCTTTGCCACTTTGTCAGTTGTCGCATTAAATTGGTTTTGGTGGGTGATTTGTAGCTGATGCGTTGGTCCCGTTCCATTGTTTATTCTTTAGTTGCATTCATATTTTGCTTGGGGACAAGCAAAGGTTTGGTTTGGGGAGATTTGATGCGTGTATTTTATATAAGGTTTTTACCTCATTTTTACACGCATTTCCGTACTATTTATGTAGCATCTAGCTACAAATACCCCCGAATATTCTACTTTGGTTCGTTTTATGTAATTTGCAGGAATAAACCAAAGAGGAGCTAAATCGAGCCTAAATCGTCCCAGTTGCATGCATTTATGGAGAATAAGGAGCCGGAGCTTGGAATCTAACATTTTGGAGATGCGTGAGCTGGTTTCGGAAGGTGTTTTAAGGTCTTACGTGCCAAGATAGCTCGATCGAGTGATTTATTACTCGATCGAATGCTTTATATACTCCAAGTTGCTCGATCGAGCAGTTCGAGGAGTTAATCGAGAAGATATTGCAAGGAGTGCTCGATCGAGTGGTTTATTTCCACTCGATCGAGTGGTTTGGTGTTAGTTTGCTCGATCGAGTGGTTTATTTCCACTCGATCGAGTGGTTTGTCCTGCTTTAGTTTATTTTCCGCCTAATTTCGTATGGGCTTTTGTAATTAGTCCATAGATTAGGTTTTGAGTGGATTTTCGTATAAGACTGAAGGAGTGAACAACGTAACTTCTCTCTCTCTTCTCTCCGATTCACTTTACTCTACCTTTGACTACTGTTCTTGGATTTTGTTCTTCTTTTACACTTTTTGCTACTCAGATTTGGATTACAATTGGTATTATTATTCTTGTTCTTTCATCCTTTAATCATAATTATTGTTATTGTATTGCTATTCTTCTCTTATTATTTCATCTCTACTCTAATTCAATCTTCATTAATATTGTTAACATGTTTAATTCTCTTTATTTTCTATATGTTATTATTGTTAATTCAATGATGATGCGTAGCTAATTCCCTTCTGCTAAGACTATAGGGGATCCATAATTATGAAAGGAAAGTAATCGAATCATTAGGTTAATGCTGGTATAATCTTTGTTGTTAACTGCTGCAATTAACTGTATCTGTTTAATTGAGTTTAACTGTATCTGTTTAATTGAGTCTACGCAATTAGGCATTTATATCATAGTGAACCTTGACCTGGACCGAAAGGTTGGAAAAGGCGAGACTAGTAGCGAACAATAGGGCATTATAGTTAGGGCGAAAGCTAAGCTATTTGTGCTTTAGGGCGAATTGAGACCGAAAGGAGATATTCACTGCTCCTCAGACCGTATCTACATTGACCTGAGACCTAGATTACTTGACTGAATGATTATGGTGAACCGTCTGTCTTAGCTGTTTTCTCTACTTGGTTATCTTTATTCTCTTATTCTCTCTTCCCTATCCTTACCATTAGTTTAGAATCAATCAATTAAAACCCCCCAATTTGGTTACCGAGACAGACTTAGACAAAGCTGACATTTTCCCATCTCCCTGTGGAGATCGACCCGACTTCCATAGCTATATTAGTTAGAGCCAGTTGGTTATTTTTGATAGGTATACGACTGCCCTGTCAATGATCAATATGTTTAATTAAGTTCTTGCATACTTGTATTTTGACATATTATGGCTGGGAGAACCCTGAGTTACTCCCCACTGACTGTGGCGTTCATGTTTACATGAATGACGGGTTTGTGATGCAGATTATATGGGGAAGACGTGTGAGCTAGCTAGAACGCTTACCCTTGGACTTTAGTTATCGTTTTCTTAGACTCACCTATCTTTAGACTTGTGCTTATTCGTGGGATATCTTTTCCCCAACGCACTTTATTTTTAATTGTAAAACTTAATTATCTTACTTTTCATTTCCGTCTAATCACTTATGGTGGATTTCGCACTTTAAACTTTAAAAATTTTTAAAAATCTCGTATTTTTCGTTTAGATTTGATAGTTCTTTTGATGCCCTATCGAGGGGTGTCACAAGGTAGACGAGTAAATGAATCTTTGGTAGCTGAAGTGGAAAGTCCTAGTGGAAGGGTAGATAATACGGAGATTTTACAAGCTTCGGGTGCACATGAGCAAGTCCATGCTATGATTGAGCAAGAGGTAATCTGTGGTAGATGCGGTACAGAAGGACACGATCCTATTACTTGCATGGCCGATGTAGAACGAGTCCGTGCTTACCAACAATTCAAGTAAGGAGTACCGTTCTCTAAACTTTATGAAGACTTGACAATGCCAAGTACCTCTAATCCTCCTAATCCAATGCCACAACAAGTCGATTTACCTTCTACAATTGTAGAAATTGTGGAGTTGAAGTCCTTGGTGTTATCTTCAGCACTTCAACTTGAAAGTAAGTCGGACAAAGTTGACAACTCTATAGAAAAGTTGCAAGTCCAAGTCACGCAACTTAGATCCGAGCAAAGTCAAGTGAATCACCCACCTCAGTGTGATCCGATCAATGCAATAAATCTCCGAAGCGGTCTTACCTATGATGGACCGAAAATGCCGGAAAATGATGATATAACTATTGACGAGATTTCGGAAATTATTTTGGAGGAATTAATCGAAGATGCCCCTACTGAGCATCGTCACATCACTCGATCGAGTGATAATTTTACTCGATCGAACATCCCAAGCATTTGATCGAAAGCTGCTCATTCTGATATTCTCGACCGAGGAGATTGTTGTCCTTGATCGAGTGACTTGCCCACCAAAAATGTTCGATCGAGTAATCCAGACATTCGATCGAACAGTGCTAAATTTGATGTTCTCGATCGAGAGGACTTCAGTACTCGATCGAGTAATTTGCCTGAAGAAAACATTCGATCGAGTGGGAATAATACTCGATCGAGCACCAGTACCAGCGAAGATTCCATTTCAAAGCCTAATTCCGCTGATGTGTCGTCTTCCCATGAAGAAAACATTCAATCGAGTGGGAATAATACTCGATCGAGCACTAGTACTAGCGGAGATTCCATTTCAAAGCCTAATTCCGCTGATGTGTCGTCTTCCCCTGCTGCGGAGATGTCACGTTCTGACAAAGGTAAAGAGAAAGTCGTAGACCCACTTATTCTTACCATAATTCCTTATTCGGGACGTCTGAAAAATGCTAAGGTTGAGCGACAGTATGGTAAATTCATGGATGTGGTCAAGAACCTTTAGGTAACCGTCCCTTTTACTGAACTAATTACACAGGTACCCACTTACGCAAAATTTATGAAAGACATTTTGACGCGTAAGGGAGAGCTTACTGAATTCAAGACTGTTGCATTTATGGAAGAGTCTAGTAATTTACTTCTCAATAAAGCACCACCTAAAATGAAAGACCCGGGTAGTTTCTTTATTACCTGTACTATAGGAAACGAAGTGATAGATAATTCTCTCTGCGATTTAGGAGCCAATGTCAGTGTCATGCCTTACTCTGTCTGCAAGAAACTTAATATGGGTCACCTTAAATTGACTAATATCACCTTACATATGGCTGATAGATCTGTTAGACGACCCTTAGGTATCCTAGAAGACGTGCATGTTAAAGTAGGCAAGTTTTTTATACCGGTGGACTTGATTGTCCTGGACATAGCTGAGGATACCCGAACCCCAATTATACTAGGAAGACCATTCTTATGTACAGCCGGGGCCATTATCGATGTCAAACTAGGGCATTTGACTCTTGTAGTGGGGGATGATGCAATCACCTTTAGTTTACATGGTACACTTGGTCGCCCAATCATAAAGGATACTTGTTATTCAGTTGATATTGTTGACGAGTCTGTTTTAGAGTTCTGGTCGAATTCCTTGATAAAGGATCCAATAGAAGCTTTGATGTTGTTAGATGAGTGTGCAGATAACCCAGAGAACAATGACGATGTGTTGGATTTGCTTGAAGCTGCAATAGATGAATGTGAACTTACCGATGCTGAAGGAGAGAGAGTGGAACAAATGATAAATACTCTATGCGCTATGGAGGTAAAGGTACCTGAGTGTAAGCCTCTTCCTTCTCATCTTAAATATGCATTTTTAGATGATACAGAGCAATATCCAGTCATTGTTAGTGCTACGTTGGATGATGATCAGCTGACCGCTTTGTTAGTTGTTCTTAAGAAAAACAGGCAAGCAATGGGTTATTCATTTGATGACATTAAGGGCATCAGTCCTGATATTTGTATACACAGAATTAAGCTAGAGCAAGATCACAAGCCTTGCAGACAGGGTCAGCGCAGGTTAAATCAAAAGATGCGGGATGTTGTGATGGCTGAGGTAATGAAGCTGCTCGATGCAGGTATTATCTACTCTGTTGGTCATTCTAAATAGGTGAGTCCAGTTCAGGTAGTTCCTAAGAAAGGAGGGACTACTGTGGTCAAGAATGATAAAAACGAACTGATACCCACTAGAGTAGTAACTGGTTGGCGGATGTGCATAGACTACAGATAGCTCAATGCCGCCACGAAGAAAGATCACTCTCCTCTTCCTTTCATTGATCATATGGTAGAAAGGTTAGCTTCTCATAAGTTTCTCTGTTATTTAGATGGCTACTCAGGGTTCTTTCAGATCCCTATTCATCCAGACAATCAGGAAAAGACCACCTTTACTTGTCCTCAGGGTGTTTTTTCTTATCGCAGGATGCCTTTTGGTTTGTGTAATGCCCCTGCCACCTTTCAAAGGTGCATGATGGGGATATTTTCTGAGTATATAGAGTCTATTATGGAAGTCTTTATGGACGATTTTAGTGTCTATGGAAGTGATTTTGCTAATTATCTGTCTAACCTTGATAAAGTGTTGCAGCGCTGCATTGAAGTTAATCTTGCGCTTAATTGGGAGAAGTGCCACTTTATGGTCAACGAGGGAGTTGTCTTAGGGCACTTGGTTTCTGATAGGGGCATTGAGGTTGATAAAGCAAAGGTGCAAGTGATTCAGCAATTGCCTCCTCCTGTTAATGTTAAAGGAGTGAGGAGTTTCCTTAGTCACGCCGGCATTTATCGCCGGTTCATCAAGGATTTTTCAAAATTTGCTAAACCGCTTACACAGCTGTTGCTTAAGGATTCCCCCTTTGTATTTACTGACGAATCTCTTTCTGCTTTTAACAGGTTAAAGCAGGCCTTGATTTCAGCACCGATTATCCAGCCTCCTAACTGGGATCTTCCATTTGAGATCATGTGCGATGCTAGCGATTATGCACTAGGAGCGGTGTTAGGCCAGTGGAAAGACAAGGCCCTGAATGCAATCTATTATGCAAGCCGAACTCTGGATAAGGCTCAAGAGAAGTACACCACTACTGAGAAGGAGCTATTAGCTGTGGTTTATGCTGGAGAAATTTCGTTCTTATTTGATAGGGTCAGAAGTCACTGTTTTTACTGACCATGCAGCGCTGAGACACCTTCTTGCTAAGAAGGAAGCTAAACCACGACTGCTGAGATGGATACTCCTTGTCCATAAATTTGATCTACAGATCAAAGATACGAAGGGTGCACAGAATGTAGAAGCTGATCATCTATCGCGATTATCGCAGCAGGGGGGAGAGGATTCTTTACCTATTGAAGATTCTTTTCCAGATGACTCCTTATTTGCTATTTTATCTAACACTAACAATGATCCATGGTATGTAGATTTGGCTAACTATGTTGTCAGTCGAGAGCTGCCACCTGACCGTTCTTATCAGCAGAAGAAACGTTTTCTTTACAACACTAAGAAATACTTCTGGGATGACCCTTATTTATTTAAGGAGTGTGCAGACGGTCTCTACAGACGGTGTATTCCGCAGTGGGAGACCAAGGCAATCTTAGAAGGCTGTCATTCATCCTCTTATGGTGGTCACCACGGTCCGTCGCGTACCGTGGCTAAGGTACTTCAATCTGGTTTTTACTGGCCTACTTTATTTGCCGATGCTAAAGTGTTTGTTTCAGCTTGTGATGCTTGCCAACGCTCTGGGAATATATCTAAGAGACATGAGATGCCACAAAATGGCATCCTAGAGGTCGAGGTTTTTGATGTCTGGGGCATTGATTTACAAGGACCATTTCTATCTAGTAATGGTAACAGGTATATTTTGGTAGAAGTAGATTATGTGTCTAAATGGGTGGAAATCACCTAACTGTGATGCCAAGACCGTGATCAAGATGTTTAAAAAGATTATTTTTCCCCGATTTGGTGTCCCTAGGGTCATCGTTAGTGATGAGGGCATGCATTTTAAAGAAAAGAAACTTACTTCTATATTGTCAAAATTCGGTGTCCAACATCGTCGTGGTTTGGGGTATTATCCCCAAACTAGTGGGCAGGTTGAGGTCTCTAATATGGAAATAAAAGAGATTTTGGCTAAGGTAGTTTTTAAATCACGGAAGGATTGGAGTCTTAAATTAGATGACACATTATGGGCTTATCGGACTGCCTTTAAAACACCGATTGGTGCATCACCATATCGGTTGGTTTATGGGAAGTCTTGTCATTTACCTATTGAGTTAGAGTGTAAGGCTTGGTGGGCTATTCGTGATATGAATTATGATCCTAAGTTATGCGGTCAGAATCGTTTATTGCAGCTAGATGAGCTGGAAGAGTTTAGGCTAAATGCATATGATAGCTCGCGCATTTATAAAGAGAAAACGAAGAGATGGCACGACAAACGGATCATACCTCGAGAATTCCATGTCGGGCAGAATGTGTTGCTGTTTAATGCCTGACTGCGTTTGTTTCAAGGTAAGCTGAGGTCCAGGTGGAGTGGCCCTTATACGGTGACTAGTGTCACCAAATTTGGGTCCGTTGAATTAGAAAGTTCCGAGGGCAACAGGTTGAAAGTCAATGGCCAATATGTGAAGCATTACCATGAAGCAAATGATGTGGGTGGCAGAGTTGAAGTTCTCTACTTCGATAATCCTGATGAGCCAGATAATTAAAGTCAAAAGGTCGTGTGGGACCTCTTATACCTGTGCTATCCGGGAGGCAACCCGGCCTGTTTTGTTGTAATTTTGTTTAAACTTTTTGAATTGTTTTTGTGTGCTTAGACTCTAGTTTTACAAACAATCACTGAACATTTATGTTTTTTTCGTTAGTTTCATAGTATCCTTGTTGCATTCTGCAGGACTCATACGCGAACTGTTCGATCGAGAGCTTTCTCTACTCGATCGAACGTTTTTACTGCTCCTTCTCCTCGATCGAATGCCTGTTCCCTTCGATCGAATGCCTGCAAAATCAACCTTCTCGATCGACAGCTTCTTCATTTCGATCGAGAGCTTCTGACACCTATCTTACTCGATCGAGCTCTTCTGCCCCTTCGATCGAATCCTGTCGATATATTTCGCATGCTACGATGTCACGAAGCTATTTGCGACCTCCCATGTTGTTGGTCTGTTTGGGAGGTCCCTGCCTCACGCCTATCTTGTAAGTTTTCTGAGTCCCATTCTCCTTTTCTCTTCAGTTTGCATTTCTTTCCCTATTTTTGGTACAATGAGGGCATTGTACGGGCTGGTTTGGGGAGGTATGCATCCATATCTATGTCTGCATGTTGTTTTATTGCATTTCAGTCTGCACGTTTATTTATTTTCGCATGTATTGTTGTTTTTAATTCAAAAACAAATCGTATAAAATTCAAAAAAATCACGTTTAATTTTGCTTTTAGGATTGAGTCGGAACATTGAACTTTTATGCTACTTTGAGTCTTTTACCCTTGCCTTGCATTTTCTTAACATTTTGTTGGCATGGTAATGTGCATGATCTACGAGTTTTTGGTTTAAACTTATCTGAACGAATAGACTTGACTCATATATTGGTAAGCTACATATACATTCTAAGATTTAGAGCTTGATAAACTGGTGACATTCATGACCAGTTTCATATAGTATGTGAGTAGTACTTTCTATTAGACATGTAACATCAATTTGCACGTACATGACGCTCTTTTCTTGGTACCTGTATACATTCGGGTTTGTGGTGGTGACACTCGTGGAGAGGCAACTTACAACCCTTCTTTCATTACTACCCATTAACTTCACAAAAGCCAAATTTGCCTTTTTGACCTCTTAACTACATCCAACTTAGCCTGCCCTGTCAAGCTAGTTCCAGTGATTGTTGCGGGTATGCTGCTACCCTTGTCTTTTTGGCTCGCTTTTAAAGAATTGAAGTTGGTGGTATGAATAGAAGTGAATTGAGAAAAAAAAAATTGAAAAGAAATATGGAAGAAATTCAAGAAATTTGATGAAGAAAATCGAAAAAAAAAGAAATATATGTGAAAAATATCCTTGAATAACACTCCCATGCTTATCGTTATCTTCTTATGGGGAGTCCTTTGTTGATGTGAGTGATGTTTTGCCACAATGGCACAGTTCTACATTTTGTATTGAGTAGTGAGGCGGGATGATTCTCAAATTTGGTTAGGGTCGTACTGGCTTGACTTTATCTCCACTTATCCAAATTTATTTTGCCCCTTCTTACCCAATAACCTCACCTCACATCATATGTAAGTCCTCAGCGTGTGTCTCGGTACTGATTGGTTGGAGTGCATAAGTACGGTCGGTAAAAATCGGTTTCATGTCAGCTTCATGCATGTTCTTAGAGGTCGAGTTAGGTGAGTGTCTCTACTTCTTTCTTTTTCTTACTAATATACTCACCCGTGTGCTTAATTTGTGTGACGAGTGATCCGTGAGAGTCCGATATTCATGAGTCTTGCAAGATCGACGGTTCAATAGTTTAAAGCATTGATTTAACTCGTTTGCACTTGCTTATCACCACTTTGTTAGTTGTTGCATTAAATTGGTTTAGGTGGGGCAATTTGTAGCTGATGAGTTGGTCCCGTTCCATTAGTTGTCTTTAGTTGCATTCATAGTTTGCTTGGGGACAAGCAAAGGTTTGGTTTGGGGAGATTTGTTGCGTGTATTTTATATAAGGTTTTTACCCCATATTTACACGCATTTTTATGTTATTTATGTGGCATCTAGCTACAAATGCCCCCGAATAGTCTACTTTGGTTTGTCTTGTATTAATTGCAGGTATGAACCGAAAAGTAGCGAAATCAAGCTTGAACCTGTCCCAATCCCATGCATTTTGGAAAAGGAGGAATCGGAGCTTGGAATCTGTCACTTAGAGATGCGTGAAGTTGCTTCGGCAGGTGTTTAAGAAGTCCACGCGTTCCAATATAGCTCGATCGACCAAGTTGGCTGATGATATTGGTCGATCGAATGCTTTATCCTGCTGAAGTTCCTCGATCGAGTTCCCTCTTTACTCGATCGAGATAGTTGTCTGTTAAAGTTCTCGATCGAGTGCTTATGTTACTCGATCGAGAGGATTGCTGGGTTCTATCTTCGATCGAGTGGTTTTAATCTACTCGATCGAGAGGTTTGGTCTGTTGTGCGGATTTTTAGTTAATTTCGAAATTTCCTTTTTGCAATTAGGAATAAATAAGAATGACGGCAGTCATTAGTGGGATCTCTTCTCTTCTTCGACTTCTCTCTCTCTTACTCTCTCTTAGAACTTTCACTTGGAAACATAATTCTCTATTGCTTTCCCCTTGTAATCAGTATTCTTTACTCTTAACTTATATTAATTACTTTTGCTCTCTTTGTTTTTATTTCCTTTATTCTCTACTCCTTTTATTCGATTCTTAGTTTATTTTCATCATGTTTAATTCCTTCAGTTATCGTGTTGTTGTTGTTTATTCGATAATTATGCATAGCTAATCTCCTTTGCTAGGACATAGGGGAGCCATGATTTTAAGAGGATTATGAATAGGTGACTAGGGTTTAGTGCATATTAGATCTGTGTTGTTAATCACTGCAAATAACTGTACTTGTCTGCTTGAGTCGACGCAATTAGATGATTAATTTTGGTACACCTCGACCTAGATCGGAAGATTGGAAGTGGTTGTAACACCCCCGCACATCAGGACGCCTTACCTAGGACCATCCCAGTGTATGAAGGTGTTACCATCTCGGTTTCCCGAGGTAGTAGATCAAATAGACAATAATAGAATATTATTAGTACATTAGTGTGACCTTTACAACGTAACTTGTTACAAACACTTATACAAAAGAGGAGACTACTAAACTCATGATACAGCACTTCTAGACTGGCAGCGCGATGACTCGATCCCTCCCATCCTAGCAGCCACAGGGCAACAACCATCTGTACCTTCTAAGCCAACTGCTCACCATCCCCGAATGGATCACCACAGTTTTGTAAACACAACACGGGGTCAGTTACTGAACAATTAAGATAAGACAAGTACGATAGATGACCAGCTAATCAACCATCACCCCGGTCTCCCGATCTCACACGGTAACTAACTACACACCAAGGTGTGTAGCCCTGCCAGATTACCCATCGCAACAGGTAATCCTCGCCGCCAGTGGGTGACCGCAGCCTATCCTTACCTAGTCCAGCTCATCAACGAGGGACTAACAATCCCTGTCCCTTAATGTGCACATCCCCTCCCGTGACGGATTCCACGGAGGGCGAACTAGGGTGTGAAGCCACTCCTGCAAGTGACTCCACCACAAATCACACAACATCACAATACCACAGCCTCACAGCTATCACAACACCACAACCGTCACAACACAACCACATCACCATCGTCACCTCAACACCCATACTCCAATGATCAACAGATAACAACAAACACAATACAATCAAGTCTTAAACCAATTAACAGTAACTGAGTAGGGAAACCCTACCTCGTCGCAAGTCGTGAAAGACATCCACACATAGCCAAGCAAGACTCCAAAATGCATCCTACAACGATAGCCATCCCCTATTATGCAACTATCCTCAAATCTATCAAAGAAGACACAAGGCAGAGACTTACCTAATAACACGCATCGACGACGTCGTAGACAACAACCACGCACGCGATCTTCCTAAGTGAATCCCGTCTTTCCCCATGGTGGAGGTGTAGGCTACCTTATTAGAGTTTATAGAGATAGGGATGATAGTAGAGAGTGGCAGGCTAGGGTTATAGAAAGAGGAACTGTCGAAGAAAATGAGGAAATGAAATGAATCTCGCGAACTTGCGTTTTATATTAACGCGTCGACAGCAGCCATACTCGGTCAAGTACTGGAGTACTCGGCCGAGTAGGCTCTACTCGGTCGAGTATAGGCGATACTCGGCCGAGTAGCCTCTGCTAGGTCGAGTAAACAATCCTATAAGGCTCATGTTACAAGCATGGTCCCTCACCCATTCCTCCCTACGGTCTATCTTGGTCAACAGGGTCGGTCAACAGAGTCCTTGAATATTCTGGGTATTACAGTGGTAAGACCTGCAGTGAACATTAGGGCATTCTAATGAGGGCGAAAGCTAAGTTAGTAATGTTTTAGGGCGAATAGCGGGGACCGGAAGGACCTTTTCACTACCCTGGAGACCGTTTTTGCATTGACCTAAGACGCTAGACTTGACTCCTGGATAATCATGGTGAACCGATTGTCCTAGTTGTTTCTCTCTACTTTATTTCTCTTTACTCTATTTCTCTTTTAATATCCGTAGTTTAGAACAAATCTTCAAAACTCCCAAGAAATAGTTACTCAGACGGACTTAGTTTAGCAGACATTTTCCCATCTCCCTGTGGAGATCGACCCTACTTCCGCTAGCTTCTATTAGTTATTTTAGGTATTTATTTTTGGTACTAAACGATGGTATCAAGTGTGTTGACATGTATGCAGGAGGCGTAATTATGATTAACATGTGAAGTACTACGGAAATTGCGTGAAATTGGGAAGAATGTGATTTGGTTGATTTCTCGAAATTTTAGTCTTGATTGTTTTGGCTGCCATTTATTGTCTATTTATTTAATGCTTACGACATTTTTATGTGTGATATACTTATGAGTTATCTTTCATATGCCGTGGATTTCATGCTTACATAATATACGGTTTAGGAGAAATAAATATTTTAGTGGACAGTGGTCAGAATATTTCTGTACAGTGATGTTTTCGTTCCATGTTTTTGTAAAAATCGCCATTTAAAACTTACTTATTTTTTAGGTATAATTCCAACTCCACTATTTAAAAGATTAGTATATGTTTTCAAATTGATAAGGCACGTTACAAAATAATATTTTGACATTTAATAGTGATTTTTATAAGTTGACCTAAGTTTCTGACAAGTTGCTGTAAATTTCTGTTTTGACCAAATAATTTGTAAAATGCATTATAAATTGACCTTATGAGTTTTTGACTTGATTCTTTTTTTGAATTGTTAGCTCTCTGTGTTTTCTAAAAAGTATAAGTTCTCAAAAAGTAAATATGCTATTATTTATTGATAATTTTTGGAAGTTGTAACATGTTTTCCTTATCCTTGAAAATGTAAGTTGTGCTAAAATTTCTAAAGTACTATTTGTTATCTCTTTCACCTTGGCATTTTGATGTTGTAAATTATGTGAAATAGAATAACATGTCTAGTGATATGCGGAATGTGTTGCCCTAAGCCTATATACATAATTACATTAATTGCATCCATGTTTAAGTTAGACCTCGTTAATAAGAAATAAACGCGCATGTAATAAAAGGTAATCCAAGGATTGTTATTATTCATTTATCCATCAATAGATCGATGTTGTGTTGAGAATAATAGTTGTCTTATGTTACAATGTGTATTACATGTTTTGTGATGTTACAACAAATGGTTTGTTTGTTCCTGTTGTTTGTTATCCCGAACTTTGAGGACGAAGTTTATTTTTAGGGGGAAGGAATGTGATACTACAAATGTTTTGAGTTATTATTGTGACACCTTGTGATAAGATTTGTGTAGTTGATACTCGTAAATGGATAGTTGTGTACACATAAGTTGGATGGTGCCCAGTTCTATGGATGTTTATAGATGTTGTTGTAGTAGTTATGGGCGAACTTCGGGATGAAGTTTATTTTAAGGAAGGAAGACTGTAATACCCCGTAATTTAATAATAATTTATGAGAATAATTTATGTAATTTAAATAATTAATTAATGGCATTTCTTATAATAATTGCAAATAAGACGTTAATTAAATAATAAAGTAAGTAAGCAAGTCAGGAATTGGGCTTAGCGAGTAATAAGGCCTTCGGTAGTGTGTTATATTTAAGTGGGCCGGTTTTATTGGCCAGGTATGGATTGGTCGGGATTTGAAGCTGAATTTAATAATAAAATAATAAGTATAATAATAATATGGTAATACACGGGTGATTCAATATGCAAGTTTTCATGTTTCAATTGAAATATTTCGGCAAATTCCGCTAAATTCAATCGATAATCATTATTGAACAACCGGAAACTTATACCATATATAAAATCCTTTTTTTTTTAGATTTATGAAATTCAAAGGAACTCAATAACTCAAGGGTGAGTTCGGGGAAGGTCTTATAATTCATGGTGTAACAAGCCTTCATATCATGATTCTTAAACAAGGCTTTAACATTTTTCTCAATACCAATGTTTTTCAAAGAAGCTGGATTGATAATTTTAGTACCCTTCATACCTTTGGCTCTCAAGATAGTCCAATTATCCCATTGTTTTTTACTATTGAAGATAACTTGGGGAAATGTTGGATCATGCCATTCCGGTGTTTCTTGCATTTCTACATCCTCCGCAGCTCGGGAGGACTCCGCACCACCTCTCCTTCTCTTTGTAGCACCTGGGTAGTAGCTTTTTTTAAGCGTCATTTCTGAAATTTTAAGACAAAAATTCATCTTAATACAAACAAAATCCATCCAAACAAGTATAATAGAACAAATTAGTGAATTAATTCATCCTATAAACATTAATAGAACACAATTCAATCAATTTCTAGCATAAACAAGCACAAAATCAATTTCCCCCAATTTGAGTTAGGGTTTGAGAAAGTTGATTAAATTGATTAAAATGGATGAAATCAAAGAGAAATGAGATGGATACTTACTTGGTGATGTTAATGAATGAACAAATCTTGTAAATTGATGATGGAAGTGATGTTTCTTTGTGATTTTAGTGAAGAAATGAAGAAAAATGATATAGAGGAAAGAAAAGTACCGTCGGGGTATGCTGAATGATAGAGTAATGTTTTTGCTTTTACCGGTCTACCAAATAATGGCCAAGAAATCACAAACTCACGACCCCGATCAGTACAGGCCACCCCGATCGGGGTTGACCAGTTTTAGCCCGATTTTGACTTTCTTACTCCGTAATGTTTTAGCTTCTCCGTTTTTGAAAGTTACGACCCGGAACGGGGTTTCATGCATGGAGAAGCGTAAATATCCTCCTTGAGCCTCTTTTTCTTCGTCTTTCGCCTATAAATCATGAAACAAAACACCATCAAGTCTAGTAATTTTATTTCTAAATCTAAGAAAACATTAAATTTGCGAAAAATTTAAAACAAAAGCAAATAAAAGCTTGGGTTGCCTCCCAAGAAGCGTTGGTTTAATGTCCCGCACGATGTAAGAAGCTCATTTGATCAATTTCCGTTCTTGAGCTTGCCACCTACCGAGCTCTCTTTCATGGCTTTTTTCACTTTCCTCGTCCATTTTAAGCTTTTCCAAGAATATCCCCCCTTCCTTTTAGCACTCTTAGCATTGGTGTCTTTAGATTCCTTACCTGCAAAACAATCAATACAAATATCGACCTCCAGCGGATCCGCCAGTAAGGATCGAGGTATAAAAGGAGCAATAGGAGCTCCTAATGATATTGTTCTTGCTAAAGGTAACTCGGTCATCGCCGAACTCCAAAGTCAACCTCCCATTTTTCACATCTATTAACGCGCCTGCGGTGTGCAAAACCGGCCTACCCTATATAATTGGGGTTTGTGAATCCTCCTCGGCCATATCAAGTCTGACGAAGTCAACGGGTATGAAAAATTTACCAACTTTGACGGGCACATCTTCTAAGACACCTAAGGGTTGCTTTAAAGAACGGTCCGCCATTTGTAATGTGATATTAGTGCATTTTAGAGCACCCATGTTAAGTTTTTTATAAATGGAATAGGGCATGACGCTTACACTAGCACCTAGGTCGCAAAGGGCCTTATCAATGGTATATGTGCCTATAGTGCAAGGAATAGGATAGCTACCAGGATCTTTAAGTTTTCGGGGAGACTTGTTTTGTAAGAGTGAACTACACTCTTCGGTGAAAGCAATGGTCTCAACCTCATTGAAGGATCGCTTCTTAGAGAGGATTTATTTCATGAACTTTAAATAAGAAGGGACTTGGGTAAGCAATTCAATAAATGGGACGGTAACTTGTAAATTCTTAACAACTTCCAAGAACTTACAGAACTTACCCTCCTTCTTGTTCTTTGCTAGACGGTGGGGAAATGGCACTTGAATTTCAACAACTTCTTTTGGAGGAGCATCCTCCATATCTTTCTCTTTCTCAACCAAAATATGATCATCCACCTTCTTTGAAATGACATCACTTTCCTTAGCATTAGGAGAGATCTCCTTCCCAACAAGCATCTCTTCACTTTCTTTGGGCATAAGGGGCTCATCATTCTTGGTATCAAGCTTACTCTTTCTCTTAAGCATTGCTAAGCGGTGGGGAAATGGCACTCGAATCTTAATTGGAGGCTCTTCACTAGCCTTCTTTTGAGCATCTCCCCCAAGCTTGGACCTTTTACTAACCACTTCATCATCCAAAGTCATGGATGGCTCATCATAGCTCTTACCACTTCTCAAGGAAATAGTATTAACGGTCTCATGTGGATGCGCACCTTAGGCCGGAACTTGGCCCGTCTTCCTTTGAGAGCTAGATGCGGCTAGTTGAGCCATTTGATTTTCTAGCATCTTGATAGCGGTAGTGTGTGCTTAATCACTCTTTTGTATGTGAGCCATCAAATAGGATTGACCCTTAGCCAATTACATCACCAAAGCTTCAAGTTTGCCCCCTTGGTCATTTTCTTGGAAATTTTGGGGTGGTGGACCTTGATTTGGTTGGAAATTTTGTTGTGGTGGCCTTTGTTGTTGGTTTTGACTTTGATAGCTCGGTGGGTAATTGTACCTTTGTTGTGTTGGAACATAGACATTTTGTTGTTATTGACGTTGAGGCACAAGAGTTTGTTGAGGTTGAGGGTTAAGCACATTGTTGCTTTTGTAAGACAAGTTCGGGTGAAATTTTGTGTTCGGGTTATAAGTATTTGAAAATGTACACGGTGGATATGAACTTTGTCAAAACTTTGATAAGCATTTACCTCCATAATAGTAGCTTGGTAATGAGCGGTGTAATGACCCGCACCTCCGCAACCTTCGCAAACAACAATTTGACTAGTAGAGGACACAACATTGATTTCTTGAATAGAGGAAACCGCATTTTGAGCCTCCAACTTTTCTTGGAGCAATACAATTTGAGCTTTTAAAATGGTAGTGTCGGAAGCTTCCTCTTTACCTTTGATGGGTGTACTTTGGGAATTCACATATTAGGCATCATGAATCGCCATGGATTCAATCGTGGCGTGAGGAATATTCATGTCAATTTGATCAAACCGCCCATTGTTGGCGAAATCAAGAATTCTTCGGTACTCGGCAAAACATCCATTGTAGAATGTTATAGCTAGGATCCAAGCATCCAACCCATGATGTGGGCATTGCCTTTGAAACTCCGTGTACCTTTCCAAAGCTTCATATAAGCTCTCTCGATCTTGTTGAGGGAATCCCGTGATTTGGCTCCTCAAGGTTTGAGTTTTCTCCGGTGGAAAAAACTTTTGATAGAAAGCAAGGGCTAAAGTTTCCCAATTAGTGATTCCCATGGCGGTGCGATCAAGGCTATTAATCCATAGTTTTGCCTTGTCCTTCAAAGAAAAAGAGAAAAGTATTTCCCTAATTTGGGCTTCAGTGACTCCCGTTTGCCGAATCATGGAGTAATAGTCACAAAAATTTTGAACATGCTGATGTGACCATAATTAGCGCACATTTAGTCCCCGAATTAGCCTTGTTCCCATGCTTTTTAGTGCATATTTGGGTCATTTATTATCTTTAGTTCTTTGTTTTGCATATTCCTTGAGATTTTTATCCCTTGGTAGGAAAGGAGTAAGAATCTTGCATTTTCATGGCAAAACGAGACTAAATTGATCGAATTCAATGACCAAACATCAAGGAGAGACAAGATTAGAAGGCCTTTGTACATATTATAGTAGATGGGCAATGATGAGGAAAGATCCTTGAGTCCCCGAGGAAATCCCCAAGGATTTCATGAAGAAAAGGGAAGAAAAGAAGAAGAATTTGTGCTGAGCTACAATCCGAGCGGATTGTCTCCAATCCGCCCGTCTCCCCACAGCACAATCCGAGCGGTTTCCTCCAAAGACGCTCGGATTGCACCGCCAGAATCCGCCCGGATTCCCTTGAATCCGCTCGTCTCCCACCACCAGAATTCGCCCGTCCCGACCCCAATACGCACGGATTCCTTCACAGCCAATTTCGTCTTCTCCAAGCTACGAAGAAAGAAGCCCTTCCTTCGGAAAATACCGGCTCCTCCCTGCTCAATCTAAAAAGTTTAATTACTAGTTTAGCCTTTAGTTAACCCTAATGCATCCCCCTAATTTCCACTATAAATACCCTATTAGTCTAATTAGAAGAGCATGTTCTTCTTATCAATAATTAGACTAGTTAATATCAATCAAATCTCTCTTTAGTTTTGTAATCAACAATTAATCAAGTCCTAATACAAGTTTTATTTCTTAAATCTCTCTTTTGTTCCTCCTTTATTTTGGGTAATTGAAGATTATTTGGGTTATTATTGGGAGATTGACAACCTCTCAATCAAGCATTCAAGTACTTCTTTTATCTTTGCTTTATTATTGGAATCATTAGTAGGTATAATTCTCTTAATCCCTTTTTAATTATTGTTAATTACTTTCATTTATTCATCATGTTTCATTTTGTTGGTATGATTGACAACCTTGCTAGCATGATTAACATGATAATGAGTGAGTAGTCTTTTAGCTAGGGTTAATGGGTGATTAGGGGAAACCAACATGGGGAATGATTCATGCTTAAATTAATATGCTTTCATGTTTTATTTGCTTGCTTGTTTTGATCTCAACTCATGCACATGTTATATTTGATGAAATGCTAAGCCTATGAATCCTTGCATTTACTACCATCTCATATCTTTTCAATGAGACTTGTAAGACATAACCCAACTCGAGTCTCATTAGACCATGCATGTTGTTGAGTAAGGAAGATTAAGTCGACTTGTAGGTGTTGTACAATCTAATCGATTCGGCTCCGGGACCCAAACTTTCCTAGGATTGTAAGATATAACCCAACTCAATCCATCACAACAATAATTGCTTGCTTATAATTTGAGAACATGTTCGTATGATCAATTCCCATGATTCCCCTATGATCCCATGACACCCTAGTTCTTTTTATCAATTGTTTACAACCCTTTTAATTCATCCTGTTTGTTTATTTTCATTGCTATTTTAGTTAGTGACCTTCTACATCAACCCAAATTGTGACACCCCTAAGACACCACTAGTTTCAATAGAAATCTCATTTCAATACCCGTCCCTTGGGATCCGACCTTTACTTGCCTCTTTACTAATTGTAGAATTGTTTGTGAAGCTATAAATTGTGTTTTGATTCGGACGTGACCCAACGACCACACCTTTAATTGTGAACACGAAACGGACCGATCAAAAATGGCGCCGTTGCCGGGGACGGTGTTAGCTTGATTTAAATTTCTTTTTATTGTTATTAGTTGTGTCTTTCTTCGCCTTGGGGAAGTAAAACTCCTCAAGGTTTGTTCTAATTGTTTTCGAGTTGTTTGATATTTTGCATGTCTAGAAGGTCACAAGGTGATTTGCTACCTTTTGACCGTGAAATTGAAAGAACCTTGACGAACAATAGGAGACTTGTTAGGAGGAATTTAAGAGGTATTAGTGAAGTTGTTCAACCAACTATTGAGTTCATCAACCCTTTCGCAATAGAAGGAGAGGAGAACCCATTACACAATACCCCACAAAATCAACCTACAATGCCTAAATTCTCGTCACACTCCGTACCCACCGAGGAGAACCTACCCAATGGTACTCCTACACCACAACATCTAACCAGAAATTTTATTGCCAAATCCGCCTTTATACAATTAGTCGAAAGGAGCCAATTTGGGGGGATGCCTAGTGAAGACCCTCATTCTCATATGGAAACCTTTTGCGACTATTGTGATGCAATCTCTCAAACCGGTGTGACTCAAGACCAAATTAGATGGGTCTTATTTCCTTTTTCTCTAATCGGCACCGCGAAACAATGGTTGAAAGGCCTTGATAAGACCACTCTCGGAATAGATTCTTGGAAGAAGTTAGCTCTAGCTTTCTACAAAAAATTCTACCCACCGGAAAAGACTAACATGCTAAGAGCTCAAATTACGGGTTTTAAGCAAAGGGATGAAGAATCTTTGTATGAAGCTTGGGAGCGGTTCAAGGGAATTTGTCGCTCATGTCCTCATCATGGACTTAGCGAATGGTTTTTGGTACAACAATTTTGGAACGGTTTATATGAAGATTCAAGGAACATTCTTAACATGGGATCAAATGGAATGTTCACCGAAGTAGATGACAATCAAACATGGAACAAGATTGAGGAAATGGCGGTCCATAACTCACAATATAGTAGACCTCGCAAGGCTACTAGAGGAGGAAAGCATGAAGTGGACTCCGTTACTCAATTGGGTGCTCAACTTAGTGCTCATATTGACACAATCAATTTGAAGTTTGAGAAAGCTATGGCTAGACTTGAAGAAGTCTCAAAATCACCAAAGCATCATGTTAATGCCATGACGGCATCTTCATCAATCCCAAGTGGGATATGTGAGAATTGTGGAACTTTGGGACATGACCAAAGTGAATGTAGGGGAACAAATGAACAAGTGAATGCTTTCCAAGCATACAAGAGTGGTACCCCTTATTCCAACTATTACAATGAGTGATACCGTCGTTTAGTAACAAAATTAAATTTATAATTCCAAACTAAAACTATAGCTAGTGATAGTAAGGGTCGAACCACAGAGAGACAAGCTTGATTTTGTTTGCTATTTTTCAGTCTAAAAAAGGTAACAATTAATTGGGAGTTGAAATTGATTGACTAACAGGCTAGTTGATAAAATGAAGATTCTTAACAAGATGAAAAGAGGATCGGGAACTTCGGTTCACCATGGCACAAAACAAGTCAGTCAAGCAGCAGAGATCTTATGATACGGTCTCAGGAAAAATAAGCTAGTCTTTCGATCAAAGCTCAAACAACCTCACGGTCTAATAATTCCCTAGAATTTATCAAAGTTTTCACTCAAGAGAAATTCCAAATCTAGCGATAAATCAAATTACCAATCTTTCGACCTAGCAAAGAAATCTATCAAAAGATGACAAGACCAATACGGAAGAACTCATGCTACACAACTATCCTAATTTAATACCATGGCTCACCTTATTCCCAATCAAAAGAATTACCTATGCATAATCATGACTACACTAATTGCGAAATTAATAAATAAAGACAAATTCAACATGATTGATTCTAACTAGAACAAAAGAGAGAAATTTAATTACTGAAATTAATTGAAGAAAACAAGAATTAAATTAACAAGGAAGAATAAGAAGGAAGAAAAATTGCATTAAAGGCTTACTAATTGAAAATCAAGAACCAAGCATTCGAATCCAGGTTTCCGTCTCAAGCTAGATCTGAAAACTAAGTTTTTCCAGAATGAAAATTACATACCCTAAAAATTGCTGCCTTCAACTGATAAAAAGATACTGAAAGTTAATTACAAGTTGGGCTTTTAAAAGTCTAACACGGAAAATTAAACACAGCTCGAAAACAGGTCGATCGACTGGTCTGCACAGTCGATCGACTGAACATGCGAAACAGTGGCTCCTGTCTGAGCTCCAGTGGTCGATCGTCTGAAAGGCTTAGTCGATCGACTGATAATGTTGTGCAGTGCCTCCTTGATGCTTCCAAAAAAGACTCTTCACTCCTTGCACGCATCTCAAGGTGAGTGAATGAACTCTCCTTCCTCTTGGCTTCCTTGAACTCGCTTCCGGAGGACGAACTTGGCTTGATTTAGCCTACTTCCACGCATTCCTACAATAAATCATAGAAAATGCAAAGTAAACCGTTTCGGGAGAAATAGTAGCCTTAAGCTATCAATTATGCATGAAAATACGTGCCAAAACCGCAGATAAAGTGTATAGAATATGCACGTATCAAATCTCCCCAAACCAAACCTTGCTTGTCCCCAAGCAAGCACTATGACCCGTATAAAAACCTAAATGGAAAGGAGAACATTTCAGAGCTAACTACAAGTCAATGCAAAACCATTTAATGCCCAAAGTCAACTATTGCGAAGTTTAAATCAAGCGAACAAATTTATGCATATCATAGAATTAATTCGGGCGTTCGACCTCGCAAGACTCATACAATCGGACTCTCCCGGATCGCTCTTCTCTCAACAAAGCAAATGGTAAGATATTATGTAAAGAGAGGGAAGAAAAAATATAGTCTCTCACCTAGACTGCGACCGACAAAACATGTATGCTTGACTAGCATGAATAACGATTCTATTTACCGTACATACGCATAACCACCGTCAAGGACTATCACATGCCGAACTATTGCAAAATTTGGATATGTGAGGCTGAGTGGGAAAGAAGGGGCAAAACAATTATGGGGAAGTGAAGGTAAGAGCCAAGCTAGTACCTAACGAACCATTAGAAACCGAATCCCGTTCTTCCAACTCAACTAAAACAACAACCATGCCTTTATTGACTAGGCAACACACAAATCCAAACGGACGCCTCCAAAACAAGAGATAAGCATATGAGGCGTGTCTTTATTTCAGCCAAGACTTATTTTTTTCATCTTTTTTTTTTCATTTTTCTATTCATGTTTCTTTCTTTTTCTTTTCATTCTTTTTTCCTTTTTTTTTTTTTCAAAAACTGAACTGGTGGTCGATCGACCACTGAGGGTTGTCGATCGACCACTCTGCACACTTCAGATCATTCTGCCCAGGTAACAGCCTCTTTTCTTTTCATTTTTTTTCTGAATTTTTCTTCTTTCTTCCCTTTTTCAGACTGAAATAAATCCGTCACTTCTCAAAAATACCCGCTCCAACATTACAAGAGCGAACCAAAACAGCTTTAAATCAACGAATTCCTCTACTACTTCCTAGCTTGGCACAATGGTACGCTAATTATGGGATGTAGTTGAGGGCAACTGGCAATTTTGGCTTATAGTGGAGTTAGTGGGGTAAAATGAGAAAGGGGAGAATGCAAAAGTTCTCTAAACATGCAATACCGACCACAAACCAATGCGTATAGGCAATAAGAAATCAAAACTCATACACGTGCAAAACATGAAGTGAAGGGAGTAACTACTCTCAATCCTAAATTAACCGGTCATAAATGCCACCAGTTATAGGCTCTATATCTCAGAAGGTATAAGTAGTTTGCCAAAAGTAATGAGTCAAGTCTAATTGCCCGAAATAGATTCCATAACAAAATTTGAGATATCGCCTTTGATTCTTGCTAAGCAGCTATGAAGAGGCAAGGAATGGCATATTTGACTAATAGTGCCTAATCATCATTAAAAACTCCAATCCGACTCAACTATATGCAAAAGTAAACGTGATATTTTTGGTTTTTTATGCATTTTTCAATTTTTTCTTTGGTTTTGTTTTTTTTTTTTTTTTTTTTTTTTTTTTTTTTTTTTTTTTTTTGAATGGTGAAATAAAAACAAATGCAAACAGAAATGCACTAAACATGTGACTGAAATGCAATAAAAAAACAAATGCAGATGCAAAACAAAAGGCATATGCAAATACCCTCCCCAAACCAAAACGCACAATGTCCCCATTGTGCTCAACAGCAAATCACCAGCAGAAAAATGGGAGAATAAAAGCATAAAAAGTAAAAGGAAGCGAAAGGAAAAAGGAAAGCAACTCACAAAATACGACCTCCCCAAACCAGCCAAAAACGGGGAGGTCACCAGCATCTAATCTCCACCCTCGTAGTCAGAGTCCCCGTCCTCGTCAGACCCGGACTCACTCTCCTCCTCCTCAGCAGCAGGAGTAGCTCTCCTGGAAACGGAGGGAGTGGGTCTCCTAGAAGTGGAGGGACCAGTAGTGGTGGTGGTAGGAGGGGGTCTCCTAGCAGCCTGAGGGTAGCCACCCTCAGGGGGAACAAAGTAAGAAGGGTGAGTCCAGTCACCCTGTGGGAGCAGCCCCCTCGAGCGAGCTCGTCGTAGACCGGGAACAGGGCGATGGTCGTGTCCAATCTGTGCTCGTTGAAGCTCCTGCATAAATCACCCAAGACACGTGACATCGCCCTCTGGTCCATGACCGGAGGGATAACTAAGGGAGTAGGTGGTCGAAAAGTGGAGGTGCCAGCGGTGGGAGCAGTGGAGGTAGGGGGTGCCTGTGAAGAGGAGGCTTGAGCCCTCCTCGAAGTGCTAGCAGAAGGAGTGGCCGCCACCAAAGGAAGCCTGTAACTAGGCAAGGGCGGCCTAGCAGTCCCCTCGACAGTGGTGAGGGGCAAGACAGGAGGATAGCCGGTGACAGGGATGCGGTCACAGATGAAAGAGTCAATCTTCCACCGCATCTGTCTGTCGACCCAATGGACGCTCCTCGCATAAGGGAGGTCCATAAAACGCAGCTCTGGGTCAATGGGATCCTCTTGTCGAGGGAAAAGTAAAACAAGACGGTTGGCGATACGTGTCACCAAACCGCCACAGGCAATGGTGGTCAAGGCGCCCGCACTTACAGTCTGAAAGTGCGAAGCGGTCAAGTAAGCAATGTTATAGATGCGGGCTCTCCGACGCTCAACGTTCAGATAACCCGCCAAAATTGAAAGCTCAATATTGTTAACATTATTCGACTCTTTACGGCCAAAAATGGTATTACCCATCAGCCGTAGAAAATAACGAAGAGGGGGCAAGTGAACGGAAGTGCCCGTTCTCCTCGACCCGTAAATGTCACCAATGCAGGACCACATGGCCTGGTGAGTGTCAGAGGGGTCCGAGATACGGCCCTCGGAACAAAGACCCAGAAAACCCGCAAAATCAGCAAGTGTCAGAGAATAATTAACATTAAAAAGTCGAAAAGAAATGCAGGGTTTGGTCTCATCAGCCTCAAAGGCTTCGGAATCAAAAGGGTAAGAGGAAAAGAATTCAAGGGTCATCACATAATATGTGAACTCAGACATATCCACCAGACCTATCATACCCGTCCCATTTAGCAGGGACACGACCGACTCATAACAGCCTAGTTTCTCCAAAGTTTCTTTATGGAGAAACCGGGTGGCTGTGACCTTTACAGACGAAACAAAGAAAGAATATTTTGCGCGCTGAATAGGTTTTTCAAAGATAACCTGCGGATAGTCAGGTAGACTATCCGTAGTAGTCTCTATCATCAGAGGCGGTCCGCGCGGCCGCTTAGCAGGCCTTTGACTCGACTGTCCCTCTTGCATTGGTGCTTTTCCTTTTGTCATTGTGATTCCTGCAAAAGAGTCGAATTAGCAACAACAACCAACTCAAGGTAAAAATTCCAGAAACCCGCATCAAAAACAGACCATCTACCCGAATTAGGGTTTCGAAATTTTTAGGGCAAACGGAATTAATCGCTCCTAGTTGCTAATTAATGTCGAAAATCAAGGGGTAAGGGCTAGAATAAGCAATTAAAGCATGTAAATGAATGGAAATCACATCCTAAAATCATTTTCCCCAATTCGATTTTTTCGACTCAATGGGTCAGTGCTCGAAAAATTAACATTGATCTTCAGCAAAACTCGAACAAATAGCATAGAAATAAGTTTAGAAGCATACCTTGATGATTTCTTTGAAGATTAAAGCAAGAATGGCGGAGAATGAGGCGGATTTTCAAGAGAAAACGCGAAAAAGGAGAGGGAAAAGGAGTTTGCTCTTTTCTAATTTTTGTGAACAATGAAAGAATGAGGAAATAAGGGGTAAAACTTCCCTTATCAGCAGCCTCTGAACCCGTGATCTGGTCGATCGACCAGTTTACACGGTCGATCGACTGATCCTTCATAATCCTTGCTTCTGGAATCTCTGTGGTGGTCGATCGACTATGTGACAAAGTCGATCGACCACTAACCCTTGCACAGTAGCCTCTGTACTCCTCGCTTCAGTCGATCGACTGAACATCCTAGTCGATCGACTATTTGAGCTGGCAATTGGAATTAAATTCGTCAAAATTCATTTTGCCATCAAAACTTCCTGTCTTTTTCTCGCAAAAATCCAGTAAACCACTTACGCACTTTGCATAAAATAAATTCCTGCAGAAAGTATCAAAGGCGTACAATTTCCCCAAACCAAGAAATTGCAAATGCATGAAAATTAAGGAAACAAAACAAGAAAAATTAAATTGCAAATTGAATGAAAAAAACAAAATTGAAATCCTAAGTTACAAAATAAATACAACCTGGGTTGCCTCCCAGTTAGCGCTGGTTTAAGAGGTCCCGCACGACCTTGTTACCTCACTTCTCATCATCTGATAGCGGGTCGAAGTACAAAACCTCGACCTTCCCAACATATGCATCTGATCCATGATAGTGCTTCACATATTGGCCATTTACCTTGAACCTTTCTCCAGCAGAGGTCTCCAATTCAACTGATCCGAACTTTGTGACAAACTATGACCGTATAGGGACCGGTCCACCTGGATTTCACTTACCAGAAATAGACGGATACGAGCGTTAAAAAGAAGTACCTTATCGCCAATATTGAACTCGCGCTTGATGATTCTCTTGTCGTGCCGTAGCTTTTGATTTTTCCTTGTAGATCCTTGCATTGTCATAGGCCGCCGACCTAAATTCCTCTAGCTCATTCAAATTTGTGTCATGCGTTTCTCACGAGAGAGGTTAGGATCCAAATTCAAATCACAAATAGCCCACCAAGACTTACGCTCTAACTCAACAGGTAAATGACATGTCTTACCATAAATCAATCGGTACGGTGACATCCCGATTGGCGTTTTAAACGCAGTTCTATAAGCCCATAAGACATCAGCTAATTTGAGACTCCAGTCTTTCCGTGATTTAGAAACAACTTTAGCTAAGACTTCTTTCAATTCTCTGTTAGAAACCTCAACCTGACCACTAGTTTGGGGATGATACCCCAAACCTCTACGATGTTGGACACCGAATTTAGTCAATAAAGCACTAAGTTGTTTCTCTTTAAAATGCATTCCCCCATCGCTAATGACAACCCGAGGGACACCAAAACGAGGAAAAATAATCTTTTTAAACAATTTAATCACGGCTTTTGCATCGCAATGGGGAGTAGCAATAGCTTCCACCCACTTGGATACATAATCTACAGCTACGAGGATATATTTATTACCTTGACTGCTCGGAAAAGGTCCTTGATAATCGATGCCCCAGACATCGAAAATCTCGACCTCAAGAATGCCTACCTGTGGCATCTCATGTCTCTTGGAAATATTCCCCGATCTTTGACAAGCATCGCATTCAAAGAACAAAATGCGACACAATGCATGCAAGGTTGGCCAATAGAAACCAGATTGGAGTACCTTAGCTACGGTCCTGGACGGACCGTGATGACCACCATAAGCAGAAGAGTGGCAAGCCTCTAGGATATCCTTCACCTCCCACTGAGGCACGCATCTCCGGATGAGACCGTCTGCGCATTCCTTGAAAACATAAGGATCATCCCAAAAATATTGCCTAGCATCATAGGCAAACCGCTTCTTCTCGCGCCATGAAAGCTCGGGTGGTATCCTACCTGTCACAAAGAAAGTTAGCAAAATCAGCAAACCACGGAGGTGGATAAGATCCTGAAGTAGTAATAGCTAACAAACTCTCATCGGAAAGGAATCATTAATAGGCAAAGAATCCTCCCTTTCGTCACCGCAGACGAGATAAGTGGTCAGCTACCACATTCTCTGCTCCTTTCTTATCTTTGATCTCCAAATCAAACTCCTGCAAAAGGAGTATCCACCTCAAAAGCCTCGGCTTCGCATCTTTCTTAATAAAGAGAGTCTTCAACGCTGCATGGTCAGTGTAAACAATAACTTTAGAACCTAACAAATAAGACCGGAATTTGTCTAAAGCAAAAACAACAACTAAAACTCTTTCTCGGTGGTAAAATAGTTGACTTGAGCCTCATCCAGAGTTCGGCTCGCATAGTATATGGCATTCAAAGCTTTATTCTTTCGCTGTCCCAGAATCGCACCGATAGCATAATCGCTGGCATCACACATGATCTCAAATGGGAGGTCCCAATCAGTAATTTGAATGATTGGCGCAGAAACTAGGGCCTCCTTTAACTTGTTAAAAGCGACATGGCACTCATCAGTAAATTCAAAGACAACATCCTTAAGAAGCAATTGTGTAAGTGGTTTAGCAATTTTTGAAAAATCCTTAATGAAACGCCGGTAGAAACCAAATGACCTAGGAAACTCCTCACTCCCTTAACATTCACGGGAGGAGGTAATTGCTCAATCACCCGCACCTTTGCCTTGTCAACATGTATACCTTTATCGAAATCGGATGCCCTAACACAACTCCCTCATTGACCATAAACCGACACTTTTCCCGATTTTAAAACAAGATTAACATCTATACAACGCTGCATGACTTTATCAAGGTTAGCTAAACAACGATCAAAGTCACTGCCATAAACTGAGAAATCATCCATGAATACTTCCATAATATTCTCTATATAATCAGAAAAAATCCCCATCATGCACCTCGAAAGGTAGCGGGGCATTACACAATCCGAAAGGCATTCTACGATACGCAAAAAACACCCCGTGGACAGGTAAAAGTAGTCTTACTCGATCGTCCGGATGAATAGGGATCTGAAAGAACCACGAATATCCGTCTAGAAAACAGAAAAATTTGTTAGAAGCAAGTCTTTCAGTCATTTGGTCAACAAAAGGGAGGGGGAAATGGTCTTTCTTAGTGGCGGCATTTAACTGTCTATAATCAATGCACATCCGCCACCCTGTCACTACTCGAGTTGGTATTAATTCATTTTTATCGTTTTTAACCACGGTAGTCCCTCCTTTCTTCGGGACTACCTGAATCAACTAACCCACTTGGAGTTGCCAACTGTATAAATAATACCTGCATCAAGTAGTTTCATCACCTCGGCCATAACAACTTCCTGCATCTTTGGGTTCAACTTGCGTTGACCCTGTCTATAAGGCTTGTGGCCTTCTTCCAACTCTATCCTGTGCATACAAACATCGGGGCTGATGCCCTTAATGTCATCCAAAGAGTAACCCAAAGCCTTCCCTGTTTTTCTTAAGTACACACATCAAAGCGGACATACCGGTCATCATTAAGCTTAGAGCTAACAATAGTCTGGGTCTTGCTCCGTATCATCTAGAAAAACATACTTAAGATTAGGAGGAAGTGGCTTACGCTCCGGCACCTTTACCTCTCTACAAAGATAGACAGAATCGGCTTCAATGGTGTAGCAAGTGTTCACCAAGTTATCGTTGGCCAGGCTCAAAAGCATCTCATCTTCTTCCTCATTGAGCTCGTAGCTCTCCATTGAGGCAACCAAAGCATCTGGCTCCTCCGCATTCTCCACTGTATTACCTGCACACTCATCTAAATGGGTTAGATCAGCTAAGGGATCCTTGGCTAAGGATTCCCTCCAATTACAAGTAACAATCCTGTCAACAACATCAATAGAATAACACGTATCCTCATCAGCAGGTTCAGTTGCCTTGTGAGCAAGACTGAAATCAATGGTGTCATCCCCTACCTCTAAGGTGATGGTTCCGTGTTTGACATCTATCACAGCCCCAGCTGTATGTAAGAACGGTCTGCCTAAAATAATAGGTATCTGACTATCCTCTGCAATGTCCAAAACAACGAAATCTACAGGAATAAAAAACTTACCCACTCGAACGGGTACATCCTCTAGAACACCTATAGGTCTCTGAGTCGATCTATTTGCCATTTGAACGGTAATATCGGTCACCTTAAGTCTACCAATGTTTAACCTTTCGCAAACAGAATACGGCATGACACTAACACTAGCCCCTAAGTCACAAAGGGCCTTTCCAATTACGTGGTTACCTATAGTGCAAGGAATTGAAAAACTACCCGGGTCCTTTAATTTAGGTGGCACATTAACTTGCGAAAGAACATTACATTCCTCCACAAACGCAACATTACCATCATCACGAAAATTTCTCTTACGATTCAAAATATCTTTCATAAATTTAGCGTAAGAGGGTACAGGTAATTAAATCGGTGAAAGGAATCACATGTTACCTCGAGATTCTGGACCATCTCCAGAAACTTACCAAACTTACGCTCCAGCTTGGTAGCCTTCAAACGTTCCGGATACGGGACTGCAACACTGGCCGTAGGATCAGTGACCTTCGGCTTCCGTAGGTTTAAAACCCCCGTCAAACCATCGATGAGTGATGAATCATGCAAACTAGTAGACGGATTTGCATCCTGCTCTGGAGGTCCAGTCGATCGACTGGTATTGTTGGTCGATCGACCAAGTAAGGCTGGCGTGAAACAGTTCTCTCGCTCGTAATTATCGTCATCGGTGTTTTGATCGATCGATCGAGGATGTTGGTCGATCGACTGGGTATGCTGGGTGTGAATAGTTCCTGATCAGAAACTATTTTGTCTGACAGTTCAGTCGATCGACTGGGAATGAAAGTCGATCGACCTGATTATCGCATTCGACTCGTTTTGCATCAGAATTCAAACGAGCCTCTTCATCAATTCCCGAGTCTTCCTTTGGCTTGTCGGGACTTTCATAAGAAAGGCCACTTCTGAGATTTATGGCATTGATCGTCTCAACCGGCCCTTCACATTTAATTGAAGAATTAGCGGCTTGCTTAGCCTCCATATTCTCCAATTGTTTCACAAAGTTCTGTGAGGACTCAATCCCTATTTGCTTCCATATTTGCCACTTGAACCAAAAGGAGTTGGACCATCTCTCTTAACTTCTCGACCTCATCCGAGTTTTGAACAGAACTTCGACTTTCCCTTTGGAAGCTTGAAGTCTCGAGTTTCTCGAGACGGGTAGAAATGGAAGTTATGAGTGACACAACAAAGAATCATGTCGTCACTTTGCTTTCGTGACTTACCACGTGAACTTCCAAACTCAGCTTTATGGACTGCCATCTCCTCAATGGTGTTCCAACCTTTACTTTGACCGGTATTATTTTGGAACCTACCATTAGCAGCTGCATCCAAAATGACCTTGTAATCGTCATATAAGGCATTGTAAAATAGATTGCAATGGTACCATTGCTGGAAACCATGATGAGGGACAGCTCGGACCAAACTTTTGAAACGACCCCATGCTTCACAAAAATCTTCGTCGGCTCCTTGCTGAAAACTCGTGATTTTACTCTTCAAGGCATCAGTCTTCGAAGGCGGGAAGTACTTCTTGTAGAAGGCTAGTGCCAAAGATGTCCAATCAGTGACTCCAGCTGCTACTCTATCGAGGTAGCGATACCAATCTCGCGCCGAATCCTTCAAGGAGTACAAGAACATGAACCCCTTTACTTCATCTTGAGTTACCCCCTCCGGTATAGGTATTGAACAGCAATAGTCCGTGAAAATTTCCATATGTTTCAAGGGGTCTTCATCTGGTAGACCCGCGAACTGATTCCGTTCCACTAAATCAATATAAGAGGAACGAAACTCGAATTTACCGGTGGAAGGGGTAGGTAACTGTTGCCCCTTTGGAAGGTGGTGCTCCTTTGGCTGAAAATTATCATATATCGTAGCCATAACCTCCAAAATGAGAGTACTCAAGTCTTCCTCTCAAAAACCTGTCCTCTAACTGTGCAAAAGCAAAACTAGAAGCAAAGGTAAGCAACGGCCTCAAGGAACAAAAGTTCCCTGAGACAAGGAAAATAAACTAAAATAAAGCAAACAGAATTACACCGTCTCCCCGGCAACGGCGCCAAAATTTGATACCGTCGTTTAGTACCAAAATTAAATTTATAATTCCAAACTAAAACTATAGCTAGTGATAGTAAGGGTCGAACCACAGAGAGACAAGGTTGATTTTGTTTGCTATTTTTCAGTCTAAAAAAGGTAACAATTAATTGGGAGTTGAAATTGATTGACTAACAGGATAGTTGATAAAATGAAGATTCTTAACAAGATGAAAAGAGGATCGGGAACTTCGGTTCACCATGGCACAAAACAAGTCAGTCAAGCAGCAGAGATCTTATGATACGGTCTCAGGGAAAATAAGCTAGTCTTTCGATCAAAGCTCAAACAACCTCACGGTCTAATAATTCCCTAGAATTTATCAAAGTTTTCACTCAAGAGGAATTCCAAATCTAGCGATAAATCAAATTACCAATCTTTCGACCTAGCAAAGAAATCTATCAAAAGATGACAAGACCAATACGGAAGAACTCATGCTACACAACTATCCTAATTTAATACCATGGCTCACCTTATTCCCAATCAAAAGAATTACCTATGCATAATCATGACTACACTAATTGCGAAATTAATAAATAAAGACAAATTCAACATGATTGATTCTAACTAGAACAAAAGAGAGAAATTTAATTACTGAAATTAATTGAAGAAAACAAGAATTAAATTAACAAGGAAGAATAAGAAGGAAGAAAAATTGCATTAAAGGCTTACTAATTGAAAATCAAGAACCAAGCATTCGAATCCAGGTTTCCGTCTCAAGCTAGATCTGAAAACTAAGTTTTTCCAGAATGAAAATTACATACCCTAAAAATTGCTGCCTTCAACTGATAAAAAGATACTGAAAGTTAATTACAAGTTGGGCTTTTAAAAGTCTAACACGGAAAATTAAACACAGCTCGAAAACAGGTCGATCGACTGGTCTGCACAGTCGATCGACTGAACATGCGGAACAGTGGCTCCTGTCTGAGCTCCAGTGGTCGATCGACTGAAAGGCTTAGTCGATCGACTGATAATGCTGTGCAGTGCCTCCTTGATGCTTCCAAAAAAGACTCTTCACTCCTTGCACGCATCTCAAGGTGAGTGAATGAACTCTCCTTCCTCTTGGCTTCCTTGAACTCGCTTCCGGAGGACGAACTTGGCTTGATTTAGCCTACTTCCACGCATTCCTACAATAAATCATAGAAAATGCAAAGTAAACCGTTTCGGGAGAAATAGTAGCCTTAAGCTATCAATTATGCATGAAAATACGTGCCAAAACCGCAGATAAAGTGTATAGAATATGCACGTATCAATGAGAACACCAAATTCCATCCAAATCTCTCATACAAAAGCCAAAATGATCAAAACCCTCAAACAACATACACTCCACCACCCATGAGAAACCAAAATCAAAGACCCTTTTACAATCAAAACCAAGGTTACCAAAATCAAAATCCATACAATCACCAAAATGACCAAGGTTTTGATGTCCAAAAAGCGGTCCTCCAAATGCAAAAGAATCAACAAGAATTTTTCACTCAAATGCAAAAAGATAGTCAAGCAAAGGAAACCACCATCAACAACATCCTAGCTCACACCAAGATGTTGGAAACACAATTGACCCAACTAGCATCTTCAAGCTCACAAAGACAAAAGGGGCAATTACCACCTCAAAGTAATCCCCCAAGACATGAAACGGTTAGTGCCATTCACTTGAGAAGTGGTACAAGGTATGAAGCACCAAAGAAGCAAGTTGAGGATGAAGTTGTGGAAGCTAGTGATAAGGAAGAAATTGTGCAAAACTCCAAGGATGGAGAATTATCAAAAGAAGAAAGTTCAAAGAAAAATGAAGACAAGGTCAAGGAGAAGGAGCCCATTGTGATTAGGCTTCCTTTTCCAAGTCGTCAAGCCAAGCCCAAATTTGATGACCAACTTGGAAAGTTTATGGAAATTGTGAAGAATTTGGAAGTCTCAATTCCTTTCACGGAATTAATCAATCACGTGTCGGCCTATGCGAAATACATGAAAGATATCCTCACAAAGAAGAAGTCGATCCGGAAACTTGAGACTATCGCCTTAACTAAGGTGAGTAGTGCAATACTTCAAGGGAGTTCACCTCCAAAACTAAAGGATCCGGGAAGCTTCTCAATACCGTGTACCATTGGCGACACAACGATCAACAAAGCCTTATGTGATCTAGGGGCTAGTGTGAGTGTCATGCCGTACTCGGTGAGTAAAAGGTTGGGGATGGGAGAGCTTAAATGCACCAATATCACACTCCAAATGGCCGATAGATCGACGAAGACACCATTAGGGATATGGGAAGATGTCCCTGTACGAATTGGGAAGTTTTTCATCCCGGTGGACTTTGTCATTGTTGATATGGAGGAAGATTCCAACATTCCAATCATTCTAGGAAGACCTTTCCTACACACCGCGGGTGCGGTGATTGATGTGAAACATGGTGAGCTCACTCTAGAAGTGGGAGATGAAAGCATAACCTTTAATCTTGACAAGACTATGAGAGCTCCTCGTTTGCATGAACCATGTTTCATGATTGATCATTATAGCCGAAAGGATGAGAGGAAGAAATCGGAACTCCAATGGAAGAAGAAAATTGAAGATGCTCCATTCAAAGAGCAAGTGAATTGTGACAAGGAGAGCTTGCAAAGCTCATCAAAATCAATGAAAGCAGAAGAGAATGGCCTCATTGGCCAAGAGAAGAAATTGGAAGAATTGTCTCCATCAAATCAAGAAATTTTCAATGATCAACTTAATGAAGTTTGTGGTCTTTGGGACGACGAATTTGAAGGGATTTTTAATCCCTACATCGGTAATGCCATCGATCAAGACCGACAACAAGGGCCAATATCTATTGAATACCTCTACCATGATAATGAACAAGCTTTTGATTACTTCTTCAAGGTGTTGAGCAACATCAACAACACCTTGAACATGCCCCCTTGACATCTCATCAAGAATGAGAGTTTGGTGGAGTCCTCCCTAAACCACCATTTGTAAATAGTTCTAACTCCCTAACTCGCATTTTAATTCTTGTATTACATTTTTGTCATCTTTGGATTTTATTTACTTTGATCAAGATAATTGTCATGTTTGAGAGAAGTGAGGGAGGGACTAATAATTTCAATTGATGTGTAGTGCTTTAGCTTAGTATGGGGATGACAATTGCCTAGGCTAATCATGCCTTAGTAGTGCCCCCACAATGAAGAACACAAGATTTGAAGAAGAATAGAAGGATGATAAGGGATATGCACTGTACACGGATGGAACTGAATCCGGGTACAAAGGGGTCGAATCCGAGCGGATTGAAGAGAATCTGCCCGTCTTCATGCAATCCGAGCGTACTGGGTTGAAGACGCACGTCCTTATAAGCTGAAGTTTTGAAAGATTTTTGACTGTAAGAGAATCCGGGCGTCCTGAACAGCAACCCGCCCGTCTCTAAAAATCCGTCCTTCTTGGACAGAAGACGCCCGTCTTCTCTGCTGAGGAAAACAAGAAAAATTTCCTGGACTCAAATCCGTCCGTCTTCATGAGAATTCGCCCGTCCCGTATCAAGCGAATCCGAGCGTCTTCTCTTGAATACGCCCGTCTTTAGGCGAGTTTTATCAAACCCAGAAAAGTGCAGAATCCGCCCGTATTGGGAAGAAACCGCACGGATTGCCCCTGCAGTTCATTTTTTTTCGGTCTTTATAAAACCCTTCCCACCTTCATTCATTCATTCATTCATTCATTCATAACACTACTTCAAAACATCAAAACCCTCATCCTCTCCATCACAAAAACAAAATCCCTCAACTACATTCACCAAAATCAAATCAAATCATCCTTTCAACAACAAATCAATCACTCCTTTTTCAATAAAAATCAAAACCAAGCACAAAATCTTCAACCTTTGAGTCGATTTTTGAATTCATAAAGGCAAAGCCTTTCACCTTTGAATCGATTTGGGTACACTACAAATTGAATATTTTTCATTCTTTTCTTGGTTAGTTCATCAATGGCAAGGACTAAGGGAGCAACAAAGACAACAAAGGCACCAAAGATACTTTCACAAAGGCAAAAGGCTCTTCAAGCAAAGAAAGCATTGGCTATGGTGGTAGCAACACCAAACTTGGAAGTGCAACAACAACAACAACCTTCTATGGGAGCAACAACATCTTCTACTCCGGAAATCGATCAACTTTTGCATTATCCGGAGGTAACTTTTATTTCCAAAACCCATAGAGATACTTTTGCCAAGTTTGCTAGGAAAACAATTCAATCCACCAAATTTATTTATGAAGATACCTTAGAAAAATTGGGTGTCCTTGAGCAAACTAGAGCCTTTTTCAAAGCCATGGGGTTGAAGAAATTGTTTGAAACAAAGGAATTGACATACCCCTCCCTTACCTTGGAATTTTTGAGTTCTTTGAAAGTCACCAAAGTTGAGACTAGGGAGAATCTCGAGTTTCGTCTAGCTAATGTTAGTAGACGCATTTCCTTTAGAGAATTGGGTGAAATTTTGGGTCTTAGTGATGAACCGAGTTATTTTAAGAATTATGGAAAGTATGACCCCGACCCTCTTTGGGAGGCAATTTCCAGAAGGAAGTTTGAGGACTTTCATGCGAGTCGTGCTCTTTTCGTCCATCATCCGAGCATAAGAGTATGGCACAAGGTCATAGGAAACACCATTATTGCAAGGAAAGATACCAACCATTTCACCAAACTTGATTTTATTCTTCTTGAATCGGCTTTGAACATTGGAAGAGTACACACCAAGCCTTTCAACTCTTTGAGGCTTTTGGTAGATAGATGGCTCAACATTGATTGTGGGAAGAAGGGCACTACCGTTATTGTCAATGGCGGCCTAGTCACTATCCTAGCTAAGTACTTTGATCCTAATTTCAACAAGGATAACAAGTATAAAGCAAAGGAAGGTGGTCATCTTGTTGATTTTCATACTATGATACACAAGTACAAGTGGGTTGCCCATAACCCTCTTGACACCAAGTATGGATGGCTCACTAGTGAAGCTAGATCGTTCACTTTGCCTTCAAAGATTTGTCGTCTAAGCGTCCACCGGACCAATTATCTACTTCCCCTTTCTAAAGAGGCCGAGTATATTATCCAACAACAAAAGGGTGACCTTGAAATGCCCTCCTCTTCCATTGTCATACCACCTTACCCCGTTGAGTATCAAGAGTTCAAGCCGGAAGGAATTGAAGCTAGAAATGATTATTTGACCCTTCTCATGCAAGCAATGCACAAGCAAGCCTTTGAGGATCGAAAAAATGCTTACTTGGCTCAATATCCACCCCTCCTACACTTAGCTAGGCAAGGACTACTTGATCCATCATGTCCTTTGCCTAGTTGGGCGGATAGAGAAGTCCTATTTCCGGGTGCATCTAGGGTCATTTCGGGTGACAATGAGGTTGTTGGTAATGAAGAAGTTGATGATAACATTGATGAGGAAGCAAGTGAAGAAGGAGAAAAGGATGATGAGCAAGGTGAAGAAGAAAGTGAAGAAGCAAATGAAGAGGGAAGTGGCATTGAGACCACTTCTAATGAGGAAAGTGATGATGGTGATGATATGATGGAAGATTAGCAAACCTTGGAGGCTCCTACCCTCTCATGGTTTGTCTATTTCTCTCTTTGTTTTAATTATTTTCTTGATCATTGTTGGAGTAGTCCTAGCACCATAGAGGACTCACACCTCGGTACCATTGAGGTGTTCTCATTTTATTGTTCCCATTTTCAAAATCCAAAATGACAAATTAGTTTCATGCATTGCATAGTGTGTGCATGAACTACACCCATCCTTGGACATTAGCAATAGTGTCTAACTCGGTTTGGGGAAGTTAATGCATACACAACGGGAGGTAATCTAAATTATCCTCTCCGTCATAACAAAAACCATGCATCATGTAGTGTAGCTTAGTATAGATTGCATTTAGTATAGAAATCATGCATCATCTTTGCATAATTTCCATCATTTTGGCCATTGAGGACAATGCCCATATTATTGTGGGGATGGGAATTCTAACATTTAACTCTTATTCAAAATCCAAAAAAATTGAAAAATTTCGAAAATCATAAAAATTTGAAAATTGAAAACCCAAAAACATGTTTATTTCCTTTTGTAGTCTCGTGTATATATTGTTTTGTATATATTGTGTTTGTTCTATCCTTGTTCACATTGATTGACTATGCCACATCCGAGACATGAGGATAATGAAGACCGCATGGTATGATCTTTCCAATCTCCTTTTTCCTCTTTATGTTAATGACTATGTGGCTTTATTTTGATTGATGCGGTATAACAATGTGAACTTAGGACTTGCATTTAGTTTATATGTCATATTAGTTGATAGAATCACTTGCATTAGGATGTTTATATTAGTTGCATCATGGCATGTAGTTGCATGTTAGAAATGTTTTGAAAATGCCTAATTAGGAACTTTGACAAGAGCAACTAAGCCATTACAAATACTTGTTCAACTTAAGACTTTGTCTACTAGAATGGTTGTAAAACACCCTAGATAGTGTCATACTAGTATCTTTTGACCCATGACCCAAGGCCTAGTCAAGGGTTTGCATGTGAGTCACCTATCCAACCCCGTGATGCGATGTGGACTTGGTTAACTTGTCTAGGTGACCTTGATTGACCTTGTGGTAAGGCAACCCAAAAATATTTTCTATCAATAAGTTTGAAGTGCTCATTTCAAGGAATTTTGTCATGTGGAAGTAATTTAATGCCAAAGGAAACCTCAAATGTTATGAATTGTTAAATGTTGAGAAATTTAAATTGTTTTGATGGAGGCGTACCACTTCGATGTGCTTTGGTGCGGGATCCATTGAATTGGGCCCCCACACGGTTGTGAATTCGGCCGCCCAGAGACAGAGTGACTATCACCCCGAAAAGCTATTGTCTAGAGGTTAACCGGTTGCCTAATAAGCGATTGGCGAAAGCAAAGGACACTAGCCCGGAAGGGACAAACCTCATCTTAAATTTTTGAAATGAGAAAGTTGAAATGAGGACAATTTTGAATACTAGTCATATCCACCCGTTGTGTATAAATATTTGAGCATTTCATTCCCAAAAGGCCTTTTTGTCAAGCCACTTTGTCGAGCTTGGGACGATCCATGACCTTTACTTTTGTAGAGAATTCGAGACTTGTCATGTCATACGCTACTAGCATCATAGGGATCATCATTCCACCACCATCCGATCGCTCTTGACGAAAGCATTTGGAAATTGAGGACGAAAGTAGTCTAGTTTAACACCATTTGGAGGTGATTTAGTGCCATCCTCTTAGCCTTAGTAATTCGTTGAACTAGTATTTGTGAAGGATTACATGCTCTTAAATTTGTTCCTCTTTAGTGCCTCCGCCACTTGATGAGGAAGTGGCTATTCTTTTGTAGATGCATTCATTATGTGATTTTGTGTGCTTAATGTTTGGATGTGTCGCCATTTTGGCAAGACCCACCTTGCCTTGCAAGAAGGCATCCTACCTCATGGTTGTCTTGTTGTGAGTTGAAGGGGCGGAGTGAGACCCGCTAATTGTCTCATATCGGCTATATTATTAGAATAGGTTAGTATTGGTCCTAGTCATTGTCACCTCTTTACTCGGGACGAGCAAAGGTTCGGTTTGGGGATATTTGATGTGACCATAATTAGCGCACATTTAGTTCCCGAATTAGCCTTGTTCCCATGCTTTTTAGTGCATATTTGGGTCATTTATTATCTTTAGTTCTTTGTTTTGCATATTCTTTGAGATTTTGATCCCTTGGTAGGAAAGGAGTAAGAATCTTGCATTTTCATGGCAAAACGAGACTAAATTGATCGAATTCAATGACCAAGCATCAAGGAGAGACAAGATTAGAAGGCCTTTGTACATATTATGGTAGATGGGCAATGATGAGGAAAGATCCTTGAGTCCCCGAGGAAATCCCCAAGGATTTCATGAAGAAAAGGGAAGAAAAGAAGAAGAATTTGTGCTGAGCTACAATCCGAGCGGATTGTCTCCAATCCGCCCGTCTCCCCACAGCACAATCCGAGCGGTTTCCTCCAAAGACGCTCGGATTGCACCGCCAGAATCCGCCCGGATTCCCTTGAATCCGCTCGTCTCCCACCACCAGAATCCGCCCGTCCCGACCCCAATACGCACGTATTCCTTCACAGCCAATTTCGTCTTCTCCAAGCTACGAAGAAAGAAGCCCTTCCTTCGGAAAATACCGGCTCCTCCCTGCTCAATCTAAAAAGTGTAATTACTAGTTTAGCCCTTAGTTAACCCTAATGCATCCCCCTAATTTCCACTATAAATACCCCATTAGTCTAATTAGAAGAGCATGTTCTTCTTATCAATAATTAGAGTAGTTAATATCAATCAAATCTCTCTTTAGTTTTGTAATCAACAATTAATCAAGTCCTAATACAAGTTTTATTTCTTAAATCTCTCTTTTGTTCATCCTTTATTTTGGGTAATTGAAGATTATTTGGGTTATTATTGGGAGATTCACAACCTCTCAATCAAGCATTCAAGTACTTCTTTTATCTTTGCTTTATTACTGGAATCATTAGTAGGTATAATTCTCTTAATCCCTTTTTAATTATTGTTAACTACTTTCATTTATTCATCATGTTTCATTTTGTTGGTATGATTGACAACCTTGCTAGCATGATCAACATGATAATGAGTGAGTAGTCTTTTAGCTAGGGTTAATGGGTGATTAGGGGAAACCAACATGGGGAATGATTCATGCTTAACTTAATATGCTTTCATGTTTTATTTGCTTGCTTGTTTTGATCTCAACTCATGCACATGTTATATTTGATGAAATGCTAAGCCTATGAATCCTTGCATTTACTACCATCTCCTATCTTTTCAATGAGACTTGTAAGACATAACCCAACTCGAGTCTCATTAGACCATGCATGTTGTTGAGTAGGGAAGATTAAGTCGACTTGTAGGTGTTGTACAATCTAATCGATTCGGCTCCGGGACCCAAACTTTCCTAGGATTGTAAGATATAACCCAACTCAATCCATCACAACAATAATTGCTTGCTTATAATTTGAGAGCATGTTCGTATGATCAATTTCCATGATTCTCCTATGATCCCATGACACCCTAGTGCTTTTTATCAATTGTTTACAACCCTTTTAATTCATCTTGTTTGTTTATTTTCATTGCTATTTTAGTTAGTGACCTTCTACATCAACCCAAATTGTGACACCCCTAAGACACCACTAGTTTCAATAGAAATCTCATTTCAATACCCGTCCCTTGGGATCCGACCTTTACTTGCCTCTTTACTAATTGTAGAGTTGTTTGTGAAGCTATAAATTGTGTTTTGATTCGGACGTGACCCAACGACCACACCTTTAATTGTGAACACGAAACGGACCGATCATATGCAAATTGGGATCCTCCAAAGGACTTACCCCAAATTGCTTTCTCTCCACAAGGCTAATAAAAGCCGGTTTGATCTCGAACTCCGGGGCGGTAATTTGAGTAGTAGTGATACCCGCCGGGAGCATAGCCGCGGTGGGCTTGGAATGATCGGAAAGTTTCACCAACTTTTTGGTTGTAGATGGTGGTGGTGGTGGTGGAGATGATGAACTAGAAACCTCCTCCTCTTCAAAAGCTTTAATGTCGTCTAAGTAAGACTTTCTTGCACTTTCAATTTGCACGGGAGAAGCGCCCTCTTTAATTTCTTTCCAAAAACATCGTCTTCTATGCAAGGTTTTCTCAGGCTCGGAATCCGGTGAAAGCAATTCTCTAATGCAAGAAGACCTGGACATAAGACAACAATCTCAAGAAATTCGTAAGTAACGGTCTCAAGGAACAAGTGTTCCTCAAGACAAAATAAAACAAGATAGAAATCAACAATTCAAAACGCAACAAAACCGTGCTCCCCGGCAACAACGCCAAAATTTGATAGGATTGCCGTGTACCAAATCAAAGATAAAATTCCCTAGACGCAAATGAATGTAGTACAAGGGGTCGAACACAAGGAGACGGGAATTGCGTTATGAAAAGCTGTGAATAGAGTTCTATCAAGGTCGATTACGATTAGTTTGTTTGATTGGTTTGAATACTTGTAAGTAAAATGATGTAAAATATATATGATAAAAGAGTCTAGGGGAGTCGGGTCACATATGCAATTGTATATAAATGTTTATGTTAAACTCGGAAAAAAAATAACATTGTTAATTGTTTAGGCTTAAAGACAACCACCTCTCGGCCTTATTAACTATAAACCGGGTCCTAGAGAACTCTCGTTATGACTAGGTCGTCCTACTAACACATGCTTAGTCTAATTCGATTCCATCCCTCTCGACTTATAGAATGAATTAACAAACTTAATCAATGATTATGGCCACTAAACAAAGATTAATCAAGACGATGCAAAAATGTGATAGAAAGAATTAAATAATATTACATCAACCTAATTCAAAATTTACAAATATTAATCATGCATGGCTTCCCTATTCCCTAGACAAATAGAACTACTCACTCATGTTGGAAATAAAACTAATGTTGTATGAATTAGTAAACATGATTATAATGTAAATATAACTAAATGAAATATTATATATTATGAATATGCTAAACAGAAATAACATGTGAATTAGTGAAATGATAAATATGAGAAATTTAATATGGAATGCTAAAGATAAACTAGTGATGATAACTTGATAACAAAATGTAATAAAAAACTAATATTGCAATATTAATAACTAAAATGTAAATTATAAAATAATGATAATGGAAAATGCAATAACGTAATAAACTAGAATCGAAATTACCGAAATAAAGAACTTGGAGCTTGAATGGAAGAACACAAACGAAAACCCAAATATAACTTGACTGGAAAAATTGTATTATAAGAACCAAATGCTTAACAAAATGTAAATTGCTTAACAAACCAAATGCATAACCAAATGTAAACTAATGAAAACTAAAGAGAATTGTTGCTTAAGCTTATATGAACGGGGTAAGAGAGTGTAAAAAGATATCCCCTAATGACGGATTAAGGCCCCTATTTATAGTCAAATAAGGGCATAACATAAAGATCATAGAGCAAGGGCGCCCAGATCGGGGACAGGCCAGCCCGATCGGGGTCGTGTGAATCCGGCCACATTGTTGTTAATTCTTGATTAAATGCTCAAAGGGATCCAAAGTTTAGGATTAATGCTCCTTAATACACCCGGTTAAATGCATAATTTGGCATCCTAAGCATCCCAATTGACTTGGTCTTTGGACTTCCTTTTGGGCTTGACTTTCATTTCTTTGTTTTGGGCTCCAACTTTTATTTGTCATCATTCTTGCTTCCACTTAGCTTAGTGAACTCCGATGTTTGCTAAAATGACGGGAATAAGCTACCGAATGCTCAATTTCCTACAAAATGCAACAAATACAAGCAACACACCTAGAACACAAGATTTGCTCTCAAAAACACTAATAAAAGTGTGATATTCAATCAAAACCGAGCTAAAATGAGGCGTAAAATCCTATATAAAATGGACACATCAAACCGCGCCATGAATCCTCTAACAGTTGAACAAACAACAAAACAGCAAGCATATTTCTTGCTAATCAAAATAAAATTAACAAAAATGGTTATAAAAAGATTTAAAAATTTTTGGATAGAAAAGCAACAATCTCTAAACGAGCTGAGGAACTTTCCACGCTTTGCGACGTCGACATTTTGTTAATCTTATACTGTTTTGATTCTCCCAATGTACTGGAAATATGGTGTTCTCGATCCTACCCTGCTACCGTCATCGGCAAGATGAACCGATTTTGGAGAAGTTGAGTTTGGATGAGTTAGGCCATGTTCTTTTGGACTGAAACGAAACTGATCTGAACTGAACTGAACTTATAGAATCTGAACTGAACTTATAAGATCTAAACTGAACTTATAGAATCTGAACTGAAATGAACTTATAGGATTTGAACTAAACTGAACTTATTGGATCTGAACTGAACTTATGGGATCTGAACTTAACTTACACGATCCGAATTTAAATTAACTTAAATTAATTTAACTTTATTATTATTATTATTATTATTATTATTATTATTATTATTATTATTATTATTATTATTATTATTATTATTATTATTATTATTATTATTATTATTATTATTATTATTATTATTATTATTATTATTATTATTATTATTATTATTATTATTATTATTATTATTATTGTTATTGTTATTGTTATTGTTATTGTTATTGTTATTGTTATTGTTATTGTTATTGTTATTGTTATTGTTATTGTTATTGTTATTGTTATTGTTATTGTTATTGTTATTGTTATTGTTATTGTTATTGTTATTGTTATTGTTATTGTTATTGTTATTGTTATTGTTATTGTTATTGTTATTGTTATTGTTATTGTTATTATTGTTCTTGTTCTTGTTGTTATTTTTATTATTTATTTATTTATTTTTAGAAAACCATAACTTTTATTATTATTATTATTATTATTATTATTATTATTATTGTTATTATTATTATTATTATTATTATTATTATTATTATTATTATTATTATTATTATAAAAAAACGCAAACTTTTATTGAGATTAAACAAAAACTTTACAAGAAAGGAGTGGGCAACCAAGATAGAACACTGATAAGAAAATATAGTCTAAATCACAAGGTAAGATAATAACATTTTTCCGTTTTATATACATTGGTTTGTTCATACATTATACTACGGTTACATTATGATAAAAAATACACTACTACAGATATAGGGGACAACAACGATTAATAATCGTTGTTATAGAAAAAAGTGGGCATTGTTGTTCGGGTCGTTGTTAAAAGTTTTCACAACGGTTATGTTTTCTGATAAAAACCTTTGTCAAACGTTTTAAGAACGGTTTACAACCATTGTGAAAAGAAGTCATTTTATTGAATAATATTTTGGTGGGAAACTAATAACAACTGCTTAATGACATAAAACCGTTGTTGTAAGTATTTTAACAACGGTTTATACCCGTTGTTGTTACAAACTGCCCGTTGTGAAAAGAGTGAGTGGGAAGGTTATAACAACGGTTTTATGTAATAAACTCGTTGTTGATAGTAATGCCCGCGTTTAATAGTTTATTGGAGGGAAAGTAATACCAACGATTTTGTTAATATTAACCGTTGTTATTGTTTTTTTTATTTTAAAATAATTTCATTGCATTTCTTTCCAAAACAGCATCAATAACTTACAGCAGCAGCAAATAACCACAGCAGTAGCATACAACAGCATCAACTATATAGTGAAATTGGCCAAAAAGTTGTACAAACTAGCACTTGTGTTATACCTAGATCAAATCAACGGTTTCAACTAAATAAAAATTTCGACAAACTAATAAGGGTGATGCAATTTCTTTCGCTGCTTGATGTGCCAGGGTTGGCATATCCCGCAATATCTCATTTACTTGTTTGTTTTAACTATCATTGAGTGGATTAAGATGAGCCCGCTGCAATACATTTTTTCGTTGGTGAACATCTCATTATCTGTCATAAAGCACTTGCATCTTTGGGAAATTAGTCTACCATTCCTACGCATTATCCTCACGCCATTGACCACACTGTCGCTTAAAGTTTGGAGGTACGCTAACAGAACACGAGATGAATTCGGATAAAAAAGAAACAGCTGAACCCAAGATTTACATACCATGGCCATGTTTGCCTTATCCGAACAGCTATCAAGAAGGTGGAAGATTTTTGAACTGATATTTAGATCAGTTAAAACATCATATTGGGACTGGTTGCAGCTGCCATTGAACTCGACTTCTTTATGTTGACCAAACCAACCCAGAGCATTATCTGTTTTTGCTTTGACATAATCTGCATGGAAGAGTTCTCTATCTACATCTAGATTATTGACTACCCAGCCTTTGCACCAATTTTCCATATTTTTATGTATACATAATGGTAGAAATGAGATTTGGATCAGTTAAAACATCGATTCCAACACACAAAATACAATAAGTGACATTTTTCTGTATGCATATTGTCATTGTTTTATGAAGGTTAGATTTTATTTACATGTTAAGTAGGTAACATGTTACTTAATGGCAATTAAATAAGTTAATTACATAATAGAAAATTTTCGCAATGACAATAAGAGCTTCTGATATAGGGATTTGCTGTCACTTCCCAATCAAAAACAATTTATAAAGAACCCAAATTAAGTAGTATAATTAGGGTGTCGAACACAAAGATGGCGGGGGTGTATACTTAGTTCGTTTAAGTCCCAATTTAGCCTAATAAATGAAGGAGGTTTGATTAATGGTAAACTAAGGTGCAAATAAATATAAAATTTAACTAAATAAGATTGTAATTGATCAATATGAGAAAGACTAGAGCTTTCGGGTTCACTCGGGTTATTGGGCATGAAACAAGGCAAATATGGGAAATAGGTGATTCAAATAGTCAAGGAATTATGCCTAATGTCTTAGGACACCTAGAATTCATTAACCCACTTTCATGTGATTAACTAAAACTCGTCACACACATACACAAAAATCATCCAATAGTCTACACACCAAGATTGTTCATCCACTAGTATAGACACCAAGATAACCAAACATGTCAGAAAATACTCAAACTTTCATAGGAGCACTTCTACAAACACTTCATGTGCAAGAAAGTGACAACCATTAAAACACCCAAATCTATATGTTATCAACCCAAATTCACACCCATTTACTACCCAAGATCCCCCTAAGCTCTAGATGAGGACTACTCACACATGTTCAGCAATGAAAATCCAACAATAAAATGGAACAAAATACCAACAAGTATGGTAAACATGATAAAGATAGAAACTTTGAATGAAAGCAACAAGTAAAGAACAATAAATGTAAACTAATGAATTAATTGTAAATAAAAGATGAAAATTGTACCAACAAAGAGGAAAGAAACAAACTTGGATAATAATGGAAGATGAATTTCTTCTTGTCTTCCAAATACAACTCAAATGACTAAATGTAAACTATTGGAAATGGAAGAATTTGAATGAACAAAAGAAGAATTAAACTAATAATTAAAGAAAGATTACAACTTTTTATTGAATGAAAATGAGAGAGGAAGTATTAGGGTTCTACAATATTGAGGGAAATAATAATCTAGTCTATTCTAATTTTCTATTCTAAAACAATGGTAAAAAATGGTAGTGTGTTGTTTTTTTATACTAAGTGTAACAATAACACATTAATAAAAATAATACTACTAATAATGATAGTAACAATAAGGATAATAATAATAACAACAACAACAACAACAACAACAACAACAACAACAACAACAACAACAACAACAACAACAACAACAACAACAACAACAACAACAACAACAACAACAACAACAACAACAACAATAATAATAATCATATTAATAATATTAATATTAATAATAATATTAATCTAATAATAACATTAATATCCCAAGTCAACGTTAAAACAAAAACAACCTCTACAATCGATGGAAACAGGGCAATTGAGGAAACAGGTGGGCCTTGCCGGCAAGTCGGCCGCCGGCCTGGGTCACCGGTAGCGAGGGTCATGAAGCAAGAGCAGAAAAGGAATGGGTGTGTGTGGTTTCCGGTGAGGCGGCTGCCGGGGCACCGGTAGAGGATCACAAAAGTTGATGCGAGATGTTGAATTGCATGTTGCGTGCCGGTAGCCCGGCTGCGGTGGCTATGACCGGTAGCGAGACCTTCACAAAAGGAGAGAAATTGAGTGTGTGCCTGCCGGTGGGTTGAGTCGGTTACCGGTTGACCGACAAAGAGCACATAAGGGAGGCACGCGAGGGCTTCAAAAGAAAAGAAATGCGGGCTCCTGCTGCTGGTTGGTGCCGCCGTGGTAGTTGTCGGTGGATGGCGGTTCTGGGATGGTGATGATGGGCTGATGTGGTGGTCGTAGGTGAGGTCCACGGTGGCCGGTGGTGGTTAGAAGGTGGAGTTAAAGATGGGTTGATTTATGGTTGTTGTTTGTTGATGTCGATGGACAGGGGGTATAGGGGAGGTCGTGGTTATAACAACCCGACCCGCCACCGTCGTAACACAACCCCAATAAGATGGGTGTGCACTTTTGGGCCCGTGAAGCTTTGGCGTGATTAGTGAGCTTGTATGATGATTTTGAGATACGTGACAAAAGACTATTCGATAAAAACGCGTGGGAATGTGAATGGGTGTGTTATAATGGAAGGATGATGTTTAATGTAGTTATTAGTGCGTAGTAACACCTATGAACCGTTAATTTCATATGTTGGAAGTCAAGTTTCGGTTTTATATGCATATTTGTAACAATTAGTGAAGTGGTGACGGTTTCTTGATTGTTTTAATATTGCATATGCCATATTACCATTCATTCATTGAAGTTACATTTCTTCATACGTTGTGCATACGATATTAACGTACTTTATCGATGGCGGCTAGTTATCCCGGTGGTTTGTGTATGATTTATAATTTAACGAGTTTATGCTTAGCGAGTAATGTCCATAATAAATAATATGCTTCTAATACATGTTATGAATCAAGTAATAAGTAATATGCGTTGTAATTTCGGTGGTGAACTTCGGGGACGAAGTTCCTTTTTAGAGGGGAAGAGTAATGTCGCAAAATAAAAAGGCTGATTTTGAAGTTATGCTGTTATTCGTTTACAAGGTTTTGTTGTTTAATTACTAAATTTTCTAGTACGTTTGTCACATTGCTTATATGAAGTCTAAGTGGTTACTTTAGTTCATTGAAATGAATGTGATAGTATGTTTTAAAGGACCGTCATAAAGAGCTAGTTGTGGTGCGATGTGTCGTAATAGAATGAATTAGTGAGTAACACAGTGGTGTTAGTTGTGGAGTATGAAGTTGATATGCGATATGTCTCGGGTTGATAGTTGTCATCATATGATGAGTGATGGTCGTTTGTGTTGGTTCGTATTGCAAGGTCGATCTTTGATATATAATCGTTTGTAAGAGTAGAGGTATACATATAGAGTGACAATTGATGATGATAATGTTTGTATGATAGTTGCAAGAGTCGATATATATATATATATATGTATGAATAGAGCGTTAGACGGTGATGATGATGACATGGGGGATGGTATTTACGGGGAGTAATGATTTGAGCAGGAAGATTGGTGATGTCGTGTTGTTTCAGTGTCTTGTGCGGGAGATAGGTGAGTTGAACTTCGGGGACGAAGTTCTTTTAAGGGGGGAAGACTGTAATACCCGCCCTTTTAGAGACCCTTTGACCAGCGTTGACCGACCTTGGGAGCGGGAATAGTCTTAGAAGTGAGTGCCAAAACCTTCTTGGGTGGCGTGTTACGGGTGGTACTCGATAGAGTAGAGGCTACTCGATCGAGTGGCTAGGTTACTCGATCGAGTAGGGGGCCACTCGATCGAGTATGTTGGGTACTCGATCGAGTACCGAGTTTTCAGCGAGGGTTTTATATCGCGTTTTGTTAAATCCGCAATTCATTTTCACCACTTTACTCCTATCCTTCAGTCGCCTCTTTCCCTTCCCTTCACCACAAAACCTCCATGGAAGCCTTTTGAAGATCCTTGTGCCTTAGGAGAGCGTCACTTGAGTCGGGTAGCGGTCTTTTGCCGAGTTTCTCCCTATAGGTATGTCATAATCATCATCCGTGTCCTTGTTCTTTACAGTTAGGGTTTGCTTGTTAGTAATAGATAATTGTATTGTGGTTATAGGCTTTGCTTGGTCGCTGGATATGTTGTTTGTCGGCATGGATTGGTTGCAGTTGCTTAAAGGTAGGTTCGCCTACTCAGTTTCTGTAGATGGTCTAGTGTGTCGGTCGCTGTGGTTGTATTGTGATTGCTTAGTATCGTAATTGTATTGTGACGGTTGTGATTGTGATTGTGGTTGTTGTCTCTGGTTCTCGAGATGTGTTCTCGGCTGAGTGGGGTCACTTGCGGGAGTGGCTTCACGCCCTAGTTTCGCCCTCCGTGGAACCCGCCACGGGAGGGGATGTGCACATTAATGGACAGGGTTATCGCTCGGTATGATGAGCGGGGCTTAGGTGGGAACGGCTGCGGTCCCCCAGCGGCGGTAGTCCAGGTGGACGATCGATGACGGAGGTTGGTTGGATTATTGTGATTGTGTATGAGATTGATAGCGTGTATTGTGTTGTTAATTGTAGTTGCGGTTATCGTATCTTATCTCAGTCCTGACCTTGTGTGGTTGTTTGTTTGTTATGTGTCTGCCGTGATCCCTTATGGTGAGCAGTCGGTCTTAGCATGTGTTGATGTTGTTGATAGTTGGAGTCCGGGCAGGGATGAGTCTTCACGAGATATGATGGTCATAGCGAGTAGTCTTTGAGTTGTATCTTTTATTTTGTTAGTTGGTTTAAATCGCTTGTAATATAACATAATAGTTCTCTTATCGACATTTGATTATTACTATCCTCGGGCAACCGAGATGGTAACGCCCTTATATGCTAAGGAAGGCCTAGTTAAGGCTCCTCTGAATATGGGGGTGTTACAGTGGTGGCTTCCACGGTGGTCAATGGTGGTTATGGGAGGTTGGGTTGTGAAGTTGGTAGTGGGAGGATGTTAGTGGTGGTGATGGGTAGCTCCCACGGCGGCTGGAGGTGGCTTTGGTGGTGGTTGAAAGATGGTCGCATGAAATGGTTGTAATTGTATGTTTGTGGCTAGGGGTGGAAGAAGGGTTCGTGGTGGCTGTTGCGGTGGTCCATGGTGGTCGTGGATGGTTGGGATGTGATGTTGGAAGTGGAGGGTGGTAAGTGGTGGTGAGTGGTGGCTGCCACGGTGGCCGGAGGTGGTAGTAAAAGCTCAGCAAAGACCGTCTGAAATTAGCAGCTGCTCCTTAGTTTATTTTTCCATAATTTAGCCTATTTTCACCTCCGCCATTTCTTCTCATAATCCCGTCTTGCTCTTCCGCCTCACTTTCCCGTCTTCCCTGCACATTAAATTAATATAATAATAATAATAATACAAATATTATACATAAATACAATTAATTATTAGTTATAAACTAATACGACTAATTATTATAAATTAGTAATTAAATGAGCTTTTCAGACATTTAAGCACACAAAATCAAGTCGGAATAAGGTATAAATGCGGGGTAAAATACGACTAAAATGCTACTTATCAAATCTCCCCACACTTAAACCTTACTCGTCCTCGAGTAAGCTCATTAAATTAAACTAAGACCCGTAATATAAAAGGACTAGATAAACTAATAATATTCGATGAAAGGCAATTAACGGGCCTCCTCTGTCCTTTCAACTCACACCGAAACACAATGAGGTATGCATTCCGATTCAAGGCAAGTGGGGGCTTGCGGAAAACTTTTGACACATCCAACATTTAAGCATGTAATCAATCATAAGATGCATCAATCAAAAAGTCAAACCGCTTTCCTCAACTAAGCGGCCGTTTTGCTTCAAAATTGAAAGGTCTAGGTTAGGGGAAACCGTCTCAAAACCTCAACGAGGTGCCAACTCCCGAAACGTGGCACAAGCAACCCAAATATGTTCACAAAAGCCAAAGAAACACATTCTAAGGCGGGGAAAAGGGAAAGCAAGGCTAGTCCTCCAAGAATGACACGACACACGCAAGATTCAACCAAAAGAGACCGGTGGCTAAGAGGACTTAGACCATCGACAACCTCACGGATTTCACTCGTCACTCATTTAAAGAACGGGTGTTTTTATTGTGGGGTAATATTGTAACACCCCCTCATACCAAGGTACCTTACCAAGGACTACCTTAACATGAAAGGCTGTTACCATCTCGGTTTCCCGAGGTTAGTATATCAAAGTTATAAATTCCAAACAACATTTATTAAAGTATAAAAGTTAAAGATAACATTATCTCAGACCAACTCAAAATAAACATACAAGGTCTCAATACAAATGAAATCCAAGACATCTAAACTCATAACAACGGAAGCTAGACTTGACGTGATGACTCCCCATGACTGTCCCATAGCTAAACATCTGCATTACCTGTCACAATCTGCTCACCATCCCCGAATGGATCACCGCAAGTTTTACAAAACAACACGGGGTCAGTACTACTCAATCAATATAAGACAACAACAATACAACCAACTGATCACTGATCTCACACAGTAACCGACTACACACCGAAGTGTGTAGCCCTGCCAGATTACCCATCGCAACAGGTAATCCTCGCCGCCAGTGGGTGACCGCAGCCCATCCCCACCTAGTCCAGCTCATCAACGAGCGACTAACAATCCCTGTCCCTTAATGTGCACATCCCCTCCCGTGACGGGTTCCACGGAGGGCGAACTAGGGTGTGAAGTCACTCCCGCAAGTGACTCAACCACAATCACACACACAGCACCACAGCTGTCACAACACCACAATCGTCACAGCACAACCACACCAATACCGTCACCACAACACCCAACCTCCGATGATCAGCAGATAACGACAATTATAAAACATATGCAATCTCAATCAATTAACAGTACTGAGTAGGAGAAACCCTACCTTTTCGCAATCCGCTACGCTGCAATCAATCATACAAATGCACAACTAGTAACACATCATCACCTACAACAGCGATAATCAACAATCAACGACATATGACGACCAAAACCCTAAATCCCCAAATTAACCAAATTAGGGTTTGTTAACTTATAAGAATGACAATAGATGAACAAGTATAAGACACTTACTACGGCGATTGACACGGAATGAGATGCTAGAACCCACAATCGACAACCTTTGACTTGGAATTGATGAAGATGATTAGAGAATAATGAACGTAGTTTATGTTTTTGGGGAGAAATGATTTTAGAAACTGACGAACGATGATATATAACCTCTAATCATTATAACCAAAATCGCGGAAATAATACCCGTCAAAGCCGGATACTCGGTCGAGTAAAGTGTATACTCGGTCGAGTATCCTCTACTCGGTCGAGTATTCACCATACTCGGCCGAGTATTCCTCAGCAGAACCCAAACAAACTACACTCCTGACACTACTCGGCCGAGTAGGCTCTACTCGGTCGAGTACTTAGCTTATAAAAATCCGTAGTGTTACAATCTTCCCCCCTTAAAAAGAACTTCGTCCCCGAAGTTCCAACCCAACCTATAAAACATGGACACCTAACACCCGCTCCACTAACCACGCTTACTAGATAACATATCCTCTCCATATTGACTCCATAACATTATCGAATAACCACAAAATAATGTTTCCAATCTTGTCTCACTTGCATAACACTCAATAGCACTCAATACCAAGACAATCCACAAAAGAAGATCAACCATCAAAACGGAATGTTACATTCTACCACTCTTAAAAAGGAACTTCGTCCTCAAAGTTTACTCACACTCATCAACATCATCATCCAAATTTGCCAAAACTCTCGAACTCATAAATATCATCATCCACTTTTATCAACACTATCGAAAAAATTCTCACACTCCTAAACAACGAACTACTACAAGCACAAATGCATAGCCTTTTAACACTATCAACCACTATATGTACCCATCAATTCCTTATGCTACACCAACACTCTATGTCCAATAATATTACGACATGCACAACCCTCGGACGCTCTTTTTGCCATAGTGATACTACTCCTCTTAAGACACATGTTACGTCCTCGTAACTCACTAATACTAGAACCTTAGCTATACCTCTCATTATCCTCATCACCACCACATGTGAAAGATACCCGCCTATAATCTAAACACTTACTATATCCAAGGCTCTCTTACTTAAACAGTTCTCATACCTCAAATCATTCTGCACTCCATCTAACCAATACCACACAATCCTGATCATGACAAACACTCTAACTCTTCCACATTACCGCAACACGACATACCTCTCTATATAACTATATAAAACTCTTATCGCCAAGAGTATAATTCACGATCCACACTTGTTACGTACACTCACACTAGATCCTCAAGTTCCTTTCTTTCATTACCGCAAGACTCATACATAACTTAACACGACACTAAATACCCAACACCCTAAACTCACTGTCTCAACAAAGGATTATGAACCATCTGCATATATCAGATCATTACCACACATGTTCTACGAATCACTTGCATATATCAGATCATTACCATGTCTACCAAAGCCTCATCTAGAACAAGATCAAAATTACGGTAACAACCTATCACAACTGTGTCCCATCAACAGAATATCACTATACCATGATAACAACGAAAACATATACAACTCTCTTTCATATCATCCTCTACCCTCATTCCCAAACCGAAATCGGTAAGAAACATCAACAAACAAAACAACATCTACATGTCTAACCGAAACTCACAAGAAACAACAAAGAAACAAAACAACAATCAGTGCCTAATCGTCAGTCAGTACTTTCGAAACTCAAATCGTAACCACCCCGTATACTCAACCACAACCGGTGACGGCATCGCAACACCGCAACCAACACCAGACCGCAGCCGCGAAAATGCCCGCATCACAATACGAAGTACCATGCCCGGATCACCACCCGAGGCACAACAACCACATCGATAAACATCACAACCACATATAATTCCCATAAACACGACTCGATGACATTTCGAACAAGAAAACTCATTCAAAACCGTTTTACTAGATTATAACACATCATATTATACGGAATAAACTGACAAGAATCTCATGAACATCATCCTTACCATTTCACGGAATAAACATGTATCATCAATACACATACAATTTTAACTATCCATGCCGGATCAATCAAATTATTACCTTTTGAACCTCATTCCATTAGTATACCGTACCCAACATAAATTACAAAACATTCATATAATAACTTTATAATTATCACACCATACCACTTCTTGTGAGGTCCGAACCTCACACAAACATTTACACATATCATAGACCCGTAATCACATCCAACTAGTCAATCCTGATCACGTAAGTTACCCCTTGACAATGAATACCTCTCATCCGGACTTAACTCTGGTGCCTTTCATAACATATCCTCTCTTACACACAATTATCACCCCTCCAAAAATGTAGCCATAACATCGCACCCAACTTCCAAATGAACACCTCGTATATCCACATCTTATACTTCCTCACAACCAAACATACTAACCACCTCCACAAAATCAACCTCCTTAGAACAACTAACTTCTCTAAAGTAACATCATTCTCAGCCACAAGTGACAATACTATGGCACCAACATCCTTCATGTGACTACTCTCTTACTATCACTTCTTAATATCACAATCCGTTTTCTCTCTTTGGTTATCATCCCAAATAACGAACATCCAATCCATCAACAAGATTTACCTCAACACTATTCCCAATTCTATCCTTTATCATATCGTTACCTAACTCTCCACCAAAATCTCAGATCGTGCAAACACTCTACAAGCTCCTTATTCCCTTAATACCTCGAAACTCACGGCTAACATGTCGTCCTACTCTCTTATATAATCATTAACTCACATCCTCTAGTGAGACTATCGTACATTTCCATAATTTCTTACCTTCATGCTCCTTAACTCCGGTCAACATTCTCTCAACTTACTTCCATCCTTATTTCCCCCTTTTTACTCAATAATACCAATTAATAATTCATCTCCTTTCTCTTCCTACCTAACTCTTTACTAATTTGTTTATTTTTCCATAGCTCCACAACTCTAATTCCCTTAATTCATATCAATATCTTATCATTCTTCTTATCATTTATATATCCTCTCTTATCTTTCTTCTCACTTCCCTTGTCACCATCAAGTCCACACACTAACAGTTACTCTTCAATTAGTCGTATCTCCCTTTCGTATCTCTAGAAACCAAAATTCACTTCATACCGTTTGTCCAAAGAATTACACATTAGGCTCACCCCTTGATATTCCAACTTCCCAAACTTAGCCACTATCTATAAATCCACATCGCGACATAACTTCCTTTAAGTTCACTATATACCTCTCTTTCCTATCTTCTTACAACAACCTTCCATTACATATATCCTTAAGCAACCCTATCCTAGTCAGTATTCCTCCATAAATCCTTACACATCCAAATATGCCACTATTCGTATCCCTTATCTCAATCTTTCATTCTCATGCTTCTTTACACTCATCACCCTTGCCCATATACACTTACTTTTATACTATTCAACACACGACTATATCACTCATCATATCTCACAAAACATGCTCTTTACCTCGATTAGCTCATCATTCTTCCCTTTTCTTGTTCCACTATCCTTCACAACCACATTAACACATGTCTTCCTTACCCAACACATGTCCCTCATAAGCCGTCATTCTCCATGTCATAACTTCCGGTAACTTACGTATCAAGACCGTCTCACATATAAAAGAATGCATTAAAACTCAAAACATATATGTGTATATACCCTACGACTCAAAGCACTGTAAAAACATAGCCACCGACTCAAAACAAAAGTAAGAACATAGCCACCGACTCAAAGTGGCCGCCCAGTGAGTTACTCAGTCGAGTACATAACATACTAGGTCGAGTACAAGGTACTCGGTCGAGTAACTATATTACTCGGTCGAGTTTTCAACTCAGAAGCAAACTCAATTGTCGAAGGATTACTCGGTCGAGTATTGGGAATACTCGGCCGAGTAGACCTTACTCGGTCGAGTATGAGACTACTCGGCCGAGTTCACGACTCCGCACGCTAAACAAGATTATCACGGAGAGAGATTACTCGGCCGAATATGGAATACTCGGTCGAGTATAAAAGATACTCGGCCGAGTAGGGACTACTCGGTCGAGTATCGGCGCAGTTCTCAGCACCGTCCAGTTTTCGTAAAACAGTCATATCTCACTCGTTACTTGGTCATTTTGGGCGTGTGACCTATCGTTAGAATCGTAAGAGGACAAGCTATCACCTCAACTTAGAATCACAACAATATCTTTTCTAGAACTCGACTTATGACAGTTTTAAGACAACCCTTCCGTAATCGATCTTCATACTAATCAAATTTCCTAAACCAAAACAATTTGAACATGCATAAAGCAACAACAACAACTCAAAACTCCAAGAAACCAGTACACAAGTGAACTCTTATCATACTCACATGAAAATTAAACACGACATTCACATATATAGACGCATGACCTTAATCACATGCTTCTACCAACAATCAAGCATTAAAATCATCATGTTCATATTCACATGTACCGCTACCATACTTCATGTTCAACATTGTATTAAACAGGTAACATGATCACATTCTTCATGCTCAATATCAACCAGATACAATTTCACAATTCACTTTTCATATTTTACCATGTTCCAACACTTAACATGCCAACATATTCATGCTCAAAGTTTAACATCAACAATCCTCGATGCATCTTTCAACAACTATCACATTCCACTTCTTTCATCATTTAATTCAACCATGCACAAGATTCAAACTATAGATATCAAACACACATAACTCAAACATACAACAGTTTCCCCCATGTGACCGGCTTGAGATCGTAAGGGCCTTAATGCGACTTCGGACGTCTCCCAAGTCTTTGCGGTAGCTCCAAACAACTCTCCCCGGGTTCATTTTATTTAGACTCCCTAAGTTCATTGAGTTCATTAGTTTTAGGTGCCGGAATCGTCGGCTCTGATACCACTTTGTAACACCCCCTCATACCAAGGTACCTTACCAAGGACTACCTTAACATGAAAGGCTGTTACCATCTCGGTTTCCCGAGGTTAGTATATCAAAGTTATAAATTCCAAACAACATTTATTAAAGTATAAAAGTTAAAGATAACATTATCTCAGACCAACTCAAAATAAACATACAAGGTCTCAATACAAATGAAATCCAAGACATCTAAACTCATAACAACGGAAGCTAGACTTGACGTGATGACTCCCCATGACTGTCCCATAGCTAAACATCTGCATTACCTGTCACAATCTGCTCACCATCCCCGAATGGATCACCGCCGGTTTTACAAAACAACACGGGGTCAGTACTACTCAATCAATATAAGACAACAACAATACAACCAACTGATCACTGATCTCACACAGTAACCGACTACACACCGAAGTGTGTAGCCCTGCCAGATTACCCATCGCAACAGGTAATCCTCGCCGCCAGTGGGTGACCGCAGCCCATCCCCACCTAGTCCAGCTCATCAACGAGCGACTAACAATCCCTGTCCCTTAATGTGCACATCCCCTCCCGTGACGGGTTCCACGGAGGGCGAACTAGGGTGTGAAGTCACTCCCGCAAGTGACTCCACCACAATCACACACACAGCACCACAGCTGTCACAACACCACAATCGTCACAGCACAACCACACCAATACCGTCACCACAACACCCAACCTCCGATGATCAGCAGATAACGACAATTATAAAACATATGCAATCTCAATCAATTAACAGTACTGAGTAGGAGAAACCCTACCTTTTCGCAATCCGCTACGCTGCAATCAATCATACAAATGCACAACTAGTAACACATCATCACCTACAACAGCGATAATCAACAATCAACGACATATGATGACCAAAACCCTAAATCCCCAAATTAACCAAATTAGGGTTTGTTAACTTATAAGAATGACAATAGATGAACAAGTATAAGACACTTACTACGGCGATTGACACGGAATGAGATGCTAGAACCCACAATCGACAACCTTTGACTTGGAATTGATGAAGATGATTAGAGAATAATGAACGTAGTTTATGTTTTTGGGGAGAAATGATTTTAGAAACTGACGAACGATGATATATAACCTCTAATCATTATAACCAAAATCGCGGAAATAATACCCGTCAGGCCGGATACTCGGTCGAGTAAGGTGTATACTCGGCCGAGTATCCTCTACTCGGTCGAGTATTCACCATACTCGGCCGAGTATTCCTCAGCAGAACCCAAACAAACTACACTCCTGACACTACTCGGCCGAGTAGGCTCTACTCGGTCGAGTACTTAGCTTATAAAAATCCGTAGTGTTAAAAATATCCGTATAAAACCCTAAAATATTAGGATTATAACGTAAATTTAACATGCGATTTATGGTCATAAACGAAAAACAATAGAGAAACGATAAGGAACAAGAATCAACCTCGGGTCCTTTGAAATGCGGCCTAAGAACAGAAATCAAAGTAGATTTCCTCCTAATCGTTGCACCCAAGACCGTCTGAGACTATGCCCCTTGTGCTAGAAATACTCTCTAATTGACTTGTAATATTGAGAGAGTTGTTGTGAGGTTTTTCGATGAGAGATCTAGGTTTCAGAGAAAATGCCTCCAAAACCTAATTTTCTTTGCAAATGAAAATGCATTAGGTCAAAAGGAGAGAAAGCTCTCCTTTTGTTTGTTTTTGGTTCGGCCGTGAGCTTCAAGAGGGGAGAGTGGGCTTTCCACTTTCTCCTTATTTTAACTCGTGGTCCGACTCGATTTTCGCTAAATGTATATGACGGGATTTTATTATAAATCGTCATCGGTTATCGGTTATTAAAATATCAACTAGTAACATGACTCAGTCGATATATTAATACATGTCCAACAAAGACAATATTGTATAATTAATTCAATATACATCAATTAAATATAATCGTTTATATTTAAATTACGAATTAACCGTTTAATTCGTTTTAGCCATTATTGTTTAATCCGTATTAAATAATTATCTCAACATCGCGTTTGACTAATTATTAGTCAATAACTCCGACTAACTGCTTAGTCAACTTAGGCATCAACATGACTGTATTTTCATACCGTCACATCTCTCAAACGTATCCTATAGGTGTGACTTTTAGGGACCAGTTGATCACCGCCATCAGTATGACAATAACGTCAAACTTATCTAGCAAGCCAACCGTTATTGATAAACGTGGACCAACTGATAATAATACAAAAGTTTACCCTTTGATCCTTTTAGAGATTTAAATGTTATTGCACTAACTGTAGAGGACACCAGCCCCAACATTTATGTGTACAAAAAGTACTAGAAACACTCAACTACTACGACTCGTGAGAACGTGTCCGTAATCTAGAGTGTTAGACAATCCTATGACCAAGTGAGATGCAAAGAGGGGAAAATGCACATAATATGAAACAGGGGTTGTATCGGGGATAGGGAGAAGGACGAAACGGGATTGTTGCAAGCAACATTTGGTCACGTGAGGTTCAAATCAAGAATATCCAAAATACCGCTTTTTCCATCTCTTATTGCAACACATGAGACACGTCTATGCCCTAACATAGAATGGATCACCAAAACTATGCAAAAATTGCATAAACCCAACACAAATTGGAAAAATTTGAAAATACTCCTCTTATTTCAACAAATGCTAACGTCTACACCCTACCAAAAACTCGGTTTCCCAAGTCTTGCAAAAATTGTGTAAACCCGACTCATTTTGGAAAAACATCAAATTGCCCCTTTATTTAGCAACGGCTTTTTCTACCCCTTTCAATGATGAGGAGGGGTGTTGCTTGCCTTTTTCTTTTCGTAACACATATATATACAACACAACTAACTCTTTTCGGATTTTTCAAATTTTTTCACTTTTTTATTTTGTTTTTCATTTCAACATTAATACCTCTTATTCATTTATGTGAAAATGCCAAAAGAAACCAATACTCCGACCCAATAGGACCCAAGACACCACTTAGCTCACTACTATAAACATGACTCATTCTTGATCAAGGAAGGTCGTTTATAGGATGTAGTTCATTTTGTGGTTATGCCAAGTGAAATACGCTAAGGCTCAAAAGGGGTGAATCAAAAGAGGAACCAATGCAAGGGTCGAAACAAGGCTTATTTAGGCTATGTGAGGCTCAAGTATATGTAAACAAATTCGTTTCATAAGATGTGCATAAAAGGAAAGCAACTCACGGTCTGAGGACGGAATGACACACTTATGCGTCTAGACATAACACGTCTCGCAAGGAGACCTACTCACAATCCTAAGTGGGGGTCGGGTATGAATGCACCGACCCTAGGAGGCTCTAATCCTCACATTTGAGTAGCTAGATCGAGGTCTAGGTCTAGCCTACGGTCCTCTCGGTTTCACAAGGCGGCCAAAACTTGGTGAACATGCCCTTTTTCCATATGCTAACCATGTGACACGGGTGTGAGCCACGGGGAGGGGGAAGGCACGGTCAAGACATAACTCATCATTTGGGTATCATAATCCCTCCCTAGACCAAATTTTTTTGAAAACATGTATTCACAAACTCAATGCAAACGCAAATTAAGCACAAACAAAACTATACAAGACACAATGCATGCGGAAATTAAACAAACATGAATGGAAACGTGCAACAAGTTTGACTAATCCTAGCAACACATCAACACCAACTCACCAATCCAAAATTTCCCAGAAGGAACATCCAAGGCATCAAAATTCCCATCCTCCTTCAAATATGCAAGATATATAAAGAAAGAATGGTAGAGGAGTAAGAGATTAGAACGAGTTTACCAAGCGGTCTTCTAGCTCCTCTTTGCCTCAAATGTTTGATGTATGCCAAAGGTTAGTCAACAAACACACATATATATACAATGCAATATTTTTGTGATTTTTGAATTTTTTTCTATTTTTAGGGAATTTTTTGAATTTTCTTAAATTTACAAGTATAAATGTATATGCACAAATATAAACAATATTCACAAAGTGGATATTTTCCTCCCCGCACTTGAAATTTACATTGTCCTCAATGGAACAAAGTATAGGGAGAGAATAGGAAAAATAAACAACATATTTTTGGTGGTTTTTGAATTTTTCGAAATTAAAGAACATGTTTTTGGATTTTTTGAATATTTGAAAATAAATAACATGTTTTTGTATTTTTAAAATGATGGAATTTCCTCCCCACACTTATTTATTTACATATTTCCAATGGAAATAAATGTGTGGAGGAAATTCGGAAATGAAATACATGTTTTTGTTGATTTTTGATTTTTCAAATTTTTAGTGATTTTCAAATAAGTATGCAATGCGTGATCTAATCTATATGCAATATTGAAATACGATGCAAGCTATAATATATGAATGCAAAGAGAGCTAATTTAAATTAGCTCCTTTTCGAATCATGTCACTAAATGCAAAATGCGGTAAAAACTTAATTAAAGAGAAAGAGAATATATATATTGCGGTGGTTCTTAAGTAACTCCACCAAACCTCTTCATTCAAAGACTTCATTCAACCGGGATCAATATCCCTAGATCCCACTAACCTTCCACCTTCAACACAAGAATAGACAACACACGAACCCTTGGTCTTCATCATCAAATTATACAACTTACTCATGGCATCTTGAACTTCTTGCCATTTTCGGTTCATTTCTTCTTAAAGCTTTTCCTTAGTCTCTTTGTCAACATTAGGGTCACATACCCTCTTTCCTTTCGATCTCTTACTCCATCTTTTTGGCTTCTTCTTTTCAATTCTTGGTTTTGATTTTGGAGAGGCATTGGTGCTAGAATTGAACTTGGTTTCCCAAGTCTTGCCCATTTCCCCACACTTATCTTTAGCATCCACTTCTTCTTTAAGGAACTTAGCCGGTGGCTCATCATCAACTTTCGGCTCACACGTAATCAAGCGTTCCATGTTCTCATCTTCATTTTCATGGAGTTCTAAAGTTTCCACGGCAAACATGTTTTGAACCACGGGTTTCTTTGAAGCATGCGGTAGCTTGAATTCAACTTTTTCCTCCCCGACCTTGAATGACAATTGTCCCTCTTTGACATCTATGATGACTCCTCCCGTGGCCAAGAATGGCCTACCAAGAATGATACGAGAGCATCTTCCGATGGGGATGTCCAACACAACAAAATCGGTAGGAATTGAAAGCTTACCAATTTGAACCATGATATCCTTGAGAATCCCATTTGTAGATTTGATTGTTCCATAGGCAAGTTTGATTGTAATGGAAGTGCGGGCTAAGCTTGAAATATTCAACCTCTTCACAAGGGAAAGTGGTATGACACTCACACTTACCCCTAAGTCACACAAAGCACTATCCACCTTTTGGTCACCAACGGTACATGGAATTGAGAAACTCCCGGGGTCATCAAGTTTAACGGGGATTACTTTATACTTGACCACATTGCACTCCTCACTTGAGGCATCAAGCTCATGGCCACTAATGTCCACTCTTATAGAAATGACTTCTTCAAGGAATTCGGAATAATGGGGCATATCCACCAAAGGTGGATTGAAGGTCTCCATTTTCATTACCAAGTCCATAAACTTGTCATACCTTGAAGTATCATTGGTCCCTTCTTGCTCGGCCCAAGAGTGTTCTTCCACTATGATCATCTCTTCTTTCTCCGGGTTCCTCTCAACTTTTACCATCACATTTGGTGCTTCCACAATTTCTTCAAGCACCAATTCTTCACTCATAGTAGTTGGTGCAGTAATAGCCATCTCTCCCTTATCCGGGTCGACTTCAACATACAAGCTTGTACCATGAATTGTCATTATTTGCTCAAGCACATAATCTCCCATGCTCTCTTTTTCGGGCTCATGGTCAACTTCTTGGAATGTTTCCATAGCCATGGAAAAGGGAGTAGTGTATGATAACTCCTCTTGACTTGGCAAATCAAATGACTCTTCTTTTTCCTCTTCAACTCCAACCATGATAGCATTAACTTCCTTTGCCTTCATAGGGTCCCTTGGATTTTGCCCTTGTCTTAGAAATACACACGGTGGTTTGTGAGAACTCATGAGAGCTTGGGAAGCCACTTTAGCTTCAAGACTCTTGATTTGTTGTTGGGTATTACTTGCCAAATCCCCTATCAACTTCACTAAGTTGTCATATTTATCATCTCACATGGTATTACTTGCATGGGGTGGTGGCTCTTGGTTGAAAGGTTTGTTAGGAATTGGAAGAGGAAAGCCATATCCTTGATCTCTAAAGTTATACCTTTGATTATTGTTGTATCCTTGATTATTCCAATTGTTGTTGTTCCATTGATTGAATCCTTGACCAAACCCTTGGTTGGCTTGGTTTCCTTGGTTTCCTTGGTAAAAGTTTGGATTACCTTGGTTCCCTTGGTTACCTCCATAATCTTGGTATGCTTGAGATTGGTTGGCGAAGTTTTGGTTGGATCCTTGGTTGTTGTTGAATGAGGGCCTAGGTGAACGGTTGGAGAATTTGTTAAATGCTTGGAAAGCATTCACCTCTTGCACATTGTTCCCATCAAAGTTGTTGTAATGGTTATTTGCACATACTTCATAAGTGTGACCCATCCCTCCACATGACTCACATGTTGATCTTTGCATCACTTCCTCCATGGATGGTCTATGAGAAGTGGTAGTTTGATTCACTTTTATTTTTTTTTTGATAAAATGTAAGTAATATATCAAAAAGGTAAAAATCTTAACCATACATGGAGAAAGGAACTATAAGTCTCTCGACTTAACTGGTCCAGTCCAAACATAACAATGAGAGTTAGGGAAAGCCACGAAAATCTACACTCAGCCCAAGACTCAGCCCAACCAGGAAACAAACCAAACCATCCTTATTTGGACAACAAATCCAAATTAGGGACAACAAAACCTAATTAAAAATCTTCAAACAACTTCATCTTGCAGTCACTTCTCCGTCTTCAACAAAACCGTGTCTTCACCCAGATCTGCTATTTGTTAATGATTCGTTGGTTCACTTGCTTCTTCTTACTCAACTCTTCAAGATTTTTGGTGAGCATATCAAGCTTAGCATTAGTCTCCACATTCACTAAGAATTCGGGAGGGTGCTTACTTCTTCTCAAGACATTCACTCTTGTGACATAGTTTGCCTCGGAGTCCACCATTTTCTTGATTAGAGTAGTGCCCTCCTCATCACCCAAATGATCGAATCCTCCTCCCGCGGAGGCATTCACCATTTATTTTGTTCTTGGCAACAAGGTTTGGAAGACGGTTTGGGTGACATACCAATCCGGAATCCCATGGTGAGGGCAACTAGCGATAAGGTCTTGATATCTATCCCATGCTTCACTCAAGGATTCTCCATCCTCTTGTTGGAAAGTGTGGATCTCATTTCAGAGCATGGCGGTCTTGGATGATGGATAGTACTTGGCCATGAATGCCTTGGCTAAAGCGTCCCAAGTTGCGAATGTGTCCGGAGGGTGAACATTCAACCATCGATCCGCCTTACCCGTCAGAGAGAATGGGAATAACATCATCCTTAAAGTGTCTTCGGATACCCCATTCTTCTTCATCATAGAGACTTTTCTCTTGAACTTTCTTAGATGAGCATGAGCATCTTCTTCAATATGCCCCCCGAACAAATATTTTTCAATCAACCCCACTTGGACGAGGTGCATCTCAAAGTTGTTGGGAGCCAAGGTGCCGAAATTAATTGGGTCACAAGCATCATTGTGGTTAGGACGGTTATGGTCACGTAAAGCCATTGGTGGTGGTGGATTTGGTATATGAGGGGGTGGTGTTTGAGGTGGGCTATTAGAAAATTGGAAGTTGTGAAATGGATTTTCTATTGAAGGCTCAATTGTGTTGTTTGGTTGTTGTTGAGTTGTGTTTTCAATGAGAGGTTGTATGGATGGATTTGCTTGGTTTATGGTTGCTTGAGAAGAGGTTCTAACCCTTGCAATGGTCCTATTCTTTAAGGCTCTAAAAAGCCTTTCGGGATCGGAGTTAAAGAGCAAAGCTTGGTGGTTCCTCCTAGGCATACAACTTGACAAACCGTAAGACTCCTAGTACTTTTACACACTAGGGTAAGGAAAAAATCCACACACACTCTACAAGAAGCAAACAAGCAAACAATAAGCAAAGACTAAGCCTAAGACTCTAACTAACTAAGCATAACCTAACGCCATCCCCGGCAACAGCACCATTTTGATATAGGGATTAAGGATTTGCCGTCACTTCCCAATCAAAAAAAATTTATATAGAACCCAAATTAAGTAGTATAATTAGGGTGTCGAACACAAAGATGGCGGGGTGTATACTTAGTCCGTTTAAGTCTCAATTTAGCCTAATAAATGAAGGAGGTTTGATTAATGGTAAACTAAGGTGCAAATAAATATAAAATTTAACTAAATAAGATTGTAATTGATCAATATGAGAAAGACTAGAGCTTTCGGGTTCACTCGGGTTATTGGGCATGAAACAAGGCAAATATGGGAAATAGGTGATTCAAATAGTCAAGGAATTATGTCTAATGTCTTAGGACACCTAGAATTCATTAACTCACTTTCATGTGATTAACTAAAATTCGTCACACACATACACAAAGATCATACAATAGTCTACACACCAAGATTGTTCATCCACTAGTATAGACACCAAGATAACCAAACATGTGAGAAAATACTCAAACTTTCACAGGAGCAATTTTACAAACACTTCATGTGCAAGAAAGTGACAACCATTAAAACACCCAAATCTAAATGTTATCAGCCCAAATTCACACCCATTTACTACCCAAGATCCCCCTAAGCTCTAGATGAGGACTACTCACACATATTTAGCAATGAAAATCCAACAATAAAATGGAACAAAATACAAACAAGTATGGTAAACATGATAAAGATAGAAACTTTGAATGAAAACAACAAGTAAAGAACAATAAATGTAAACTAATGAATTAATTGTAAATAAAAGATGAGAATTGTACCAACAAAGAGAAAAGGAACAAACTTGGATAATAATGGAAGATGAATTTCTTCTTGTCTTCCAAATACAACTCAAATGACTAAATGTAAACTATTGGAAATGGAAGAACTTGAATGAACAAAAGAAGAATTAAACTAATAATTAAAGAAAGATTAAAACTTTTTATTGAATGAAAATGAGAGAGGAAGTATTAGGGTTCTACAATATTGAGGGAAATAATAATCTAGTCTATTCTAATTTTCTATTCTAAAACAATGGTAAAAAATGGTAGTGTGTTGTTTTTTTATACTAAGTGTAACAATAACACATTAATAAAAATACTACTACTACTACTACTAATAATAATAATAATAATAATAATAATAATAATAATAATAATAATAATAATAATAATAATAATAATAATAATAATAATAATAATAATAATAATAATAATAATAATAATAATAATAATAATAATAATAATAATAATAATAATAATAATAATAATAATAATAATAATAATAATAATAATAATAATAATAATAATAATAATAATAATAATAATAATAATAATAATAATAATAATAATAATAATAATAATAATAATAATAATAATAATAATAATAATAATAATAATAATAATAATAATAATAATAATAATAATAATAATAATAATAATAATAATAATAATAATAATAATAATAATAATAATAATAATAATAATAATAATAATAATAATAATAATAATAATAATAATAATAATAATAATAATAATAATAATAATAATAATAATAATAATAATAATAATAATAATAATAATAATAATAATAATAATAATAATAATAATAATAATAATAATAATAATAATAATAATAATAATAATAATAATAATAATAATAATAATAATAATAATAATAATAATAATAATAATAATAATAATAATAATAATAATAATAATAATAATAATAATAATAATAATAATAATAATAATAATAATAATAATAATAATAATAATAATAATAATAATAATAATAATAATAATAATAATAATAATAATAATAATAATAATAATAATAATAATAATAATAATAATAATAATAATAATAATAATAATAATAATAATAATAATAATAATAATAATAATAATAATAATAATGATAATAATAATAATGATAATAATAATAATAATGATAATAATAATAATGATAATAATAATAATAATGATCATAATAATAATAATGATAATAATAATAATGATAATAATAATAATGATAATAATAATAATGATAATAATGATAATAATAATAATGATAATAATAATAATGATAATAATAATAATGATAATAATAATAATGATAATAATAATAATGATAATAATAATAATGATAATAATAATAATGATAATAATAATAATGATAATAATAATAATAATGATAATAATAATAATGATAATAATAATAATGATAATAATAATAATAATAATAATAATAATAATAATAATAATAATAATAATAATAATAATAATAATAATAATAATAATAATAATAATAATAATAATAATAATAATAATAATAATAATAGCGGGTTATGGTTTCCTTCCTTTCTCCTTCTCTTCATTTGGGGAGCTGGGTTCGGATGTTGTTGCCTTGCTCAAGCGGATCTAGAAATTCTCGGTATCTCAGGATGCGGGGGCTCGGGCGGCCGCTTATATTTTTACTAGACTTAGCTTTACTATTGCTAAGGGTGTGGGAGCCCAGATTGTCTCTCGGCTCCCCACCAATTTCATGTAAACTTTTATTCTTATTTAAAAAAAAAAAAAAATAAAAAAAAAAAAAAAAATAATAATAATAATAATAATAATAATAATAATAATAATAATAATAATAATAATAATAATAATAACAATAATAATAATAACAATAATAATAATAACAATAATAATAACAACAATAATAACAACAATAATAACAACAATAATAATAACAATAATAATAATAACAATAATAATAACAATAATAACAATAATAATAATAATAACAATAATAATAACAATAATAATAATAATAATAACAATAATAATAATAATAATAATAATAATAATAATAATATCCCAAGTGAACGTTAAAACAAAAACAACCTCTACAATCGATGGAAACAGGGCAATTGAGGAAACAGGTGGGCCCTGCCGGCAAGCCGGCCGCCGGCCTGGGTCACCGGCAGCGAGGGTCATGAAGCAAGAGTAGAAAAGGAATGGGTGTGTGTGGTTGTCGGTGAGGCGGCTGCCGGGGCACCGGTAGAGGATCACAAAAGTTGATGTGAGATGTTGAATTGCGTGTTGCGTGCCGGTAGCCCGAATGCCGGTGGCTATGACCGGTATCGAGAACTTCACAAAAGGAGAGAAATTGAGTGTGTGCCTGCCGGTGGGTTGAGTCGGTTGCCGGTTGACCGGCAAAGAGCACATAAGGGAGGCGCGCGAGGGCTTCAAAGGGGAAGAAATGTGGGCTGCTGCTGCTGGTTGGTGCCGCCGTGGTAGTTGTCGGTGGATGGCGGTTCTGGGCTGGTGATGATGGGCTGATGTGGTGGTCGTAGGTGAGGTCCACGGTGGCCGGTGGTGGTTAGAAGGTGGAGTTAAAGATGGGTTTATTTATGGTTGTTGTTTGTTGATGTCGATGGACAGGGGGTATAGGGGAGGTCGTGGTGGCTTCCATGGTGGTCAATGGTGGTTATGGGAGGTTGGGTTGTGAAGTTGGAAGTGGGAGGATGTTAGTGGTGGTGATGGGTATCTCCCACGGTGGCTGAAGGTGGCTTTGGTGGTGGTTGAAAGATGGTCGCATGAAATGGTTGTAATTGTATGTTTGTGGCTAGGGGTGGAAGAAGGGTTCGTGGTGGCTGTTGCGGTGGTCCATGGTGGTCGTGGATGGTTGGGATGTGATGTTGGAAGTGGAGGGTGGTAAGTGGTGGTGAGTGGTGGCTGCCACGGTGGCCGGAGGTGGTAGTAAAAGCTCAGCAAAGACCGTCTGAAATTAGCAGCTGCTCCTTAGTTTATTTTTCCATAATTTAGCCTATTTTCACCTCCGCCATTTCTTCTCATAATCCCGTCTTGCTCTTCCGCCTCACTTTCCCGTCTTGCCTGCACATTAAATTAATATAATAATAATAATACTAATATTATACATAAATACAATTAATTATTAGTTATAAACAAATACGACTAATTATTATAAATTAGTAATTAAATGAGCTTTTCAGACATTTAAGCACACAAAATCAAGTCGGAATAAGGTATAAATGTGGGGTAAAATACGACAAAAATGCTACTTATCAGCTTCAAACTCAAAGAAGAACTTGCTAATTAACAATAGAATTTACAAACTACTATAAACTGTAGAAAAGTTATGTCGGTTAAATGTCAACAATTTCCGAGCATAAAACCCATCAACAACAACAAGTTTTTTTTTTGGGAAAAAGTAAGCCTTTCATTGAAATAATTAAACCAACCCATACAAACAGTTTTTGGAAAGACATAACACGACTTTCCTACATTCCTATTACATCATTCATCCCTTCTAAAACTAGAGTATTTTTGCTTTGAAATAGACATTGTCCAAGTCTCATTCTAGTTTCACTCTGAACCTTCTTCAGAACTGCTTCTGGCCTCAATAGGACCCCTTCTATTCTTCTTTGATTCCTGCCATACCATATTTGATACATTAAGCTTGCTAAGATGACTGCCAATATCTTCTTCTTGCAAGCAGATCCTATTCTCAATGCTATCCACCAGTTTCACAGTATACTAGTATACTGATTATTACCCATACTCCAATTTCCATCCATCATTTCTGCTTTGAGTGTATTTTTAACTTACTCATATAACCATCTTAGGATCGGGGACGTTTTTTGGATTGCAATGTTTCTTCGTTAACCCAAATACCTTCACCATGATCATCACGCATATAGATGCTTGGAGTGTTATCATCGTCAACATTTGATATCTTACGGTGATTCAGTCCCTCAAATACGATATCCTGATCATCATCATCACCACTATCGGGTGCACCCCGTCTATTCCTTATAGATAGTACAACATACCACTTCTTATCCATAGGATCGGTGACATAAAACCCTTGTTTAGCTTGTGATGCCATTATGAACGGATCATCCTTATTTCCAACCTTATCAAGATTCACCAACGTAAATCCCATATTATTCTTTCGAACACCATTGTTGTTATCTACCCACTTACATCGGAATACAGGTATTTTGAAATCAATGTAATCTAATTCTAATATTTATTGAATTACACCATAATATTGCATTTTTCCCCAAATAGGATGTTTATCTTTTGAACTAGCAAAGTACATCGCCTCAAATTCAGATAAAACAGCACTATTTTGCATTGTGCTCAACTCATCTTACTCGCGGGTGTAAAAAGTATATCCATTAATCGCAAAACCACTATACAAGGTTGCTCTCGCATTTGGACCTAAGTCGAGACGTAGTAACCTAGGAGATATGTCATCACCATACTGATTCTTATAATCTAAAACAATATTCCTAAACCACTCTCCAAATCTCTTGTTATGCTCGTTTGCAATCCACATCTCGCTCTTGGTAAGGTAAACGTCTTTGAGCTCATCTTGGTGCTGCTGAATATAAGGTTTCACCTCATCATCGTTGTGAAGCACGTACGTATGTGCTAAATGCAACATGTCACGTGTCACAATTTTTTCAACACGACCCCTAATGTCTTTTCCCGCCATCCAGTCATTATGGCGATTCTTAGGAACTCCAAATAACTCGTCACTGGAGAGGTGATGTGAACATTATTTGCGCACATTTAGTCCCCTAATTGAGCCTATTTTGCATACTATTATAACATTCCATGGTCATTTTATCCGTCAAAACCTTCCTATTTGTTTTCCTAGTACATTTCGTATGTTTTGTAGGAAAGGAGATAATTAGGCGGAAATTCCCGTCTTTCGTGCATATTTGGAAGCTTATTGATGATATTAGATGGATTAGTATGAAGAGGAGGCAAGAATGATGACCAATGATGTAGGAATAAAGAGTATATAGAAGGGTCATAAGGTTTAAAGCAAGGATGAAAAGCAAGGAAGCCATTACATGAAGAAATTGCTCGGAACCCAAACCGAGAGTTGCTCCTTTGGCTCTGAAAATATGCTAGATGGAACGGCGTCGAAAAAACAAGTGATCTAGGCTTTTGAATCACTCCAATAGGAGTCCGGATGAGAAAATGACGTCCGTTTTACAATCTGAGGTCAAACAAAGAAGCTGTTCGCCAATCCGCGCGTCCCGAGACTGAAGACGCTCGTCCCTTGAAGGAATCCGCTCGTCCACCCCTTAAATCCGCTCGTCTTCCCCTCTTTTTGTCCGAGCGTCTTGCTCCAAATCCGCTCGTCTTCCCCTGCTACAATCCGAGCGTCCCGAGACCAATCCGCTCGGATTCCCTTACAGCAACTTTCGTGTTCTTCTTGTTCTATGAAGGATGCGCATATTTCTCTTGAGACCGGAGTCTCTCTTGAGACCGGCGATTCCCTACCCAACAATTAGCATTGTTAAATTACTATTTTACCCTTGCTTAACCTAATGATGCTCTATTATATATACCCCATTTGTAATAATCAAACCATCAAGTTTTCTTAGATTAGAATCAAGTTTTCATTAGGTTAATTCAATCCTTCTTTAGATTAGATGTAATACTCCGTATTTATAAGTCTTGGGGTACTCTATCGAGTAGCCCTTACTCTGTCGAGTAAGGGCAAGTTGCGAAATAAAATAGTTTCTGACCTGTTGGGTACTCGATCGAGTAGTCAGGGGTACTCGATCGAGTAGGGAGGTACTCGATCGAGTACCTTGGGTACTCGATCGAGTGTCCGGTTTTACGGGGAGTTTTCTCGGGTTTTGTTAATTATGCGATTAAGGTATTTAAACATATTCGTCATTGTTTTAAATCACTTTTGCAAAACCTAAAACCCCGTTTAAGAGAGAAAGCGATCAGTTCATCTTCCTAATCGCATTCTTAGCAATTCCGGAGTTCGACGGTCGGTTCTTGTCGTTTTTCGTGTCGTTGGATTCCTTGCGTCGAGGGTAAGCTTTTAATATAGTTTTTATAATGTTTAAATTAAGTTTGGTTAAACCCTAATTTAGGAATTGGGGGTTTTTATGTGTAGTATGTGATGTATGGTCTATGTGTGTTATATGATAGGAGGAGGGTTCGTAGAAGAGGCGTTTTGATACAATTTTGTAGATACCGTCTCGCTTGTTGTGCTTTCCGGTAGGATTACCTACTCGCATTTAGTCCCATAATGGGATATTGGTGATGTGCTGTAGTTAGTTGTTTGATATGATGATTGTGATTGTGATTGGTTGTCTATGGCTCTCGAGATGCGTTCTCGGCTGAGTGGGGTCACTTGCGGGAGTGACTTCACGCCCTAGTTACTCCCTTCGTGGAACCCGCCACGGAAGGGGATGTGCACATTAATGGGACAGGGTTATCGCTCGTATGATGAGCGGGGCTTAGGTGGGAACGGCTGCGGTCCCCCATCGGGCAGGCGGGTCCAAAGGGACGGTCGGTATTGAGATGATGGGAGTTGGTGGTGTTGTGTGTGTGTGTGTGTGACATTCCATTGTCTGTTTGCCTTATTATTGTTATCTATATTGATTGTGTGATTAGTACGACCCGGTGTTGTTTTGTAAACTGCGGTGATCCATTCGGGGATGGTGAGCAGATATTGAACAGTATAGAGATGAGTACGGGATAGCTGGGATGGCCACGACATGACGATAGAGTCTTCCGCTGTAGTTTAGCATTTATTTACATTTCAGTTGAGAACAGATAGTTTGGAATAATGTATTTTTCTTTCAGTTTGGTTTGAGGATTGTAACTCTTCGCTAAAACATTTATATTTAAACGTTGTTTCTGTTTTGTCTATTTGATTATCATACCTCGGGCGACCGAGATGGTAATGTCTTCATACCTGAGTGGTCCTGGTAAGGCACTTGGAGTATGGGGGTGTTACAAATGGTATCAGAGAGACGATCCTGAAACCTGTAACCAATGAACTTAATGAACATAGGGAGTCAATTAAAATGAACCCGGGGTAAAAGTTGTAGGAGCTAGTGCAAAGGCTTGGGAGACGTCCTAAAGTCGCGGGGGTCGCCCTACAACTTTGAACCGGTCACATGGGGGAAATGTTTGTCGTATGTGTGTTTGGTTAACTTGTTTACAAATTTGATGGATGTGTTGATTGATGGATGTTCGAATTGGAAGTTGAGAGGTGAAAGAAAAGTGATGATGTATATATAGAAACTGTTGATGAAATGATAACATGTTGAATGTTTTACAACGTGGCAATTAATACCATGATGAAGTGATCTCGTAGATATAGCAAAGATGTGTAGAATAATTGTTATGATATAGTATGTGATTTATAAAGTTTAACATGTTAGCATATGACGTAACATGCGGGTAGCTTTTACGAGTTAGTGTTACTCGATCGAGTGAGACTGACTCGATCGGGTGGGTTTTTGGCGATTTTGAGTCCAGAATCGAGTTTTGGGGCACTCGATCGAGTAACTAGGGGTACTCGATCGAGTAGGGGGTCACTCGATCGAGTAGCCTAGATACTCGATCGAGTAGGTAAGAGATCAGAAGGTTTGTTTGGTTCTGGAGTTTGGGTACTCGATCGAGTACGTGGGGCACTTGATCGAGTAGCCCGTTACTCGATTGAGTGTGTTTGGGAACTCGATCGAGTGGGTTTTGGGCATCGTGTTTTCGTGTTTTGAGGTTTAGTACGCGTGTTTATGTTTACCCTTTCTTATATAGCTTCAAGATGCCGCCCAAGAGAACTGCTTTGTACGCGAGAGCTGAGCTTATGACCACGGATGACATCGTTAAGATGTTAGAGCACCAGGATGCTCTTACTGAGACCCTGAAGAGAGTGAATGAGGACAAGGATAAGAGTAAGGAGAAGGAGGTTGATCATTCTAAAATCAGCCTCTATATTGCGAGGTTTAACCCGAAAGAATACAAGGGGGTTGGGGAACCTAATCTTCTTGATAGTTGGCTGAGAGAGATGGAGAACATCTTAGACTTGGTCCATTGTCCTGATGAGATGAGAGTAGAACAGTGCGTTCTATCCGAGGGAGGCAGCGAGGCAAGTGGTGGGATTCAAGAAGGTGAGTGCTAAGCGGATATACACCAACCAAGGCTTACCTGCGATACCTTGGGGGGAGTTTCGTAGGGCTGTGAGGAAGGAGTTCGTACCGGAGCATGTGAGGAGTAAATTGAGGGAAGAGTTTGATAAGTTCAAGATGACACGAGATGTCTCAGTAGCCGAGTACTACGGACGGTTCAATGAGAAGTCCAGGTATCTTTGAGGATATGGGTTTGAGTGAGGAGAACCTAGCATTGAGGTTTGAGAGAGGGTTGACTACCAAAATTATGGATAAGTTACCCGTGGGAATCCTTACCGATGTTAAGGAAGCTTATGAGAGGGGTCGGGAGAGCCGAGAGGTTGGTGGAAATGGCTCGGAGAGGTCCGGTGGTGAGAAGAGGAAGTCGGAGAGCGAGGGTGGTGGCCAATCTAATTACAAGAAAGGCAACTACAATCGATCCTAAAGGATTTTCTTAAGGGTCCGGGTTCGATCTTTGGGACTTCCTTTGGGCGTGGCCGAGGGAGTGTGAGTAATAGTTGGGGAGTGACCTGCTTTGGTTGTGGTGGTGTAGGCCACAAGAGACATGAGTGCACGAGTGCACCGGATCTGCTCGAGACCCGCACGAGCTTTGCGAGCAACAGACCCGGATCATGGCCAAACCGGGAGGTCGAGCTACCGAGTGGAGGCAACCGCAATGGTGGTAATTCTTATCAGAAGACACCGACGAACAACAACAACAATCAAGGGTCGGGTGCTAAGCCGACCGCATCACCAAGATCTTGTCCAGGAGGTGGGCGAGAAGACCATGGCAAGTTGTTCATGATGGAGAAGAAGGCAGCTGAGGAAGATGCGCACGTTATCACCGGTACATTCCTTGTTAATGGTATTCCTACGTTTGTTTTGTTTGATTCGGGGGCTTCTCAGTCGTTTGTGTCTTCGAGTCATGTAAAACAGTTGGGTTTGAGAGTATATGAGTCTGTCAGTGAGCAAGTTTTCATACCTTCGGGTGAGTCTGTATCGTGTGGGAGGTTGTTTAGAGATGTATCTTTGATAGTTGGGCAAGTTGATTTCCCTGTAGACTTGCTAGAGTTTGCTTTTAATGGTTTTGAGATGATAGTTGGGATGGATTGGTTAGGAAAGTATAAAGCTAAGATAGACTGTCATCAAAAGAAAGTGTCCTTAAGAGGTCCAAAGGGTGTAAGTGTGTCTTATCGTGGGTTTCTAGTCAAACCCAAAGTTAAGTTGATTGCAGCTGTTACCTTGAAGTCTTATCTGAGGAAGGGATGTCCTTTGATCCTGTGCCATGTGAGAGATGACCGGATAGAGAGCCCGGCAGTTGGTGAGATACTAGTGGTGGGGGAATTTGCAGATGTTTTTCCAGAAGAGATTCCGGGGTTGCCACCGAAGAGGGAGATAGATTTCACCGTAGAGTTGAAGCCAGGGACGGGGCCAATCTCTAAGGCACCGTACCGTATGGGTCCTAAGGAGATGGAGGAACTTAGGAAAAAGTTGGATGATTTGATAGAGAAGGGATACATTAGACCAAGTGTATCGCCTTGGGGAGCACCAGTTCTGTTCGTGAAGAAGAAAGATGGGAGCTTGAGGCTGTGCATAGATTACAGGGAGCTGAACCGTGTGACGATAAAGAACAAGTATCCTTTGCCAGGATAGATGACCTGTTCGATCAGTTGAGTGGTGCAACAGTCTTTTCTAAGATTGATTTGAGGTCGGGGTACCATCAGGTGAAGATTAGAGAGGTGGACATACCGAAGACAGCTTTCACGTCAAGGTATGGCCATTATGAGTATGTGGTGATGCCGTTTGGGTTGTCTAATGCGCCGGCAGTGTTTATGGATTTGATGAATAGAATCTTCAGACAGTTCTTGGACCAGTTTGTGGTGGTGTTTATCGATGACATCTTAGTCTACTCTAAGACTAAGGAGGAGCACGAGGAGCATCTGAGGATCGTGTTGCAGACTTTGAGGGATCATGAGTTGTATGCTAAGCTGTCCAAGTGTGAGTTCTGGTTGGAGAAAGTTGCTTTTCTGGGGCATGTAATCTCTAAAGATGGGGTAGCTGTGGATTCGGCGAAGATTGAGGCAGTGACAAAGTGGGAAGCACCGAAGAATGTTGCTGAAGTTAGGAGTTTCTTGGGTTTAGCTGGATACTACAGACGATTCGTGAAAGTTTTCTCCAAGATAGCTAGACCGATGACAGCGTTGATGAGGAAAGAGAACAGGTTTCGTTGGGATGAGAGTTGTGAGACGGCGTTCCAAACCTTAAAGGAGCGTTTGACCACAGCTCCTGTCTTAGCATTGCCTGAAGGGAGCGAGAATTTCGAGGTTTATATAGATGCTTCGAAGAATGGGTTGGGATGTGTGTTGATGCAGAATGGTAAAGTGATTGCCTATGCTTCTAGGCAATTGAAGCCTTATGAGGAGAACTACCCTACTCATGATCTGGAGTTGGGTGCAGTGGTGTTTGCTCTCAAGATTTGGAGACATTACCTTTATGGAGCAATCTTTAAGGTATTTTCTGATCACAAGAGTCTCAAATACATCTTCACGCAGAAGGAGTTGAACATGAGACAGAGGAGGTGGATGGAGCTGATTGGTGATTATGACATGGAAATCATCTACCATGAAGGGAAGGCCAATGTTGTAGCTGATGCTTTGAGTAGAAAGAGTGTACATTCCTTGTGTACAGCTCTATCTTTGATGAGGCTGAGGGATGAGGTAGCGAGCTTTGGGATTCATATGATGCAGAAAGGAGATGCCATGGGTGATATGACAGTACACCTGGAGTTTTATGATGATATTCGGAGTAAGCAGGCTTTGGATCCTAAGATAGTTGAGTCGAGAGCTGGAGTAGAGAAAGGGACAGTGTCCCGGTTTTCTATTCATACAGATGGTAGTTTGAGGTTTGATGGTAGGTGGTGTGTTCCTAATGATGAGGAGTTGAAAAAGACAATCATGACAGAGGCGCATTGCACACCATATTCAGTTCATCCAGGAGGAGACAAGCTATACAAGGATTTGAAGAAAACGTTTTGGTGGCCTGGGATGAAGAAAAAGAGACAAATGAGTTTGTGTCCGTTGTTTGACATGCCGAGAGAGAAGGGGAACAGAGAAGACCACAAGGTAAGATTCAGTCTTTGGAGGTGCCTGAGTGGAAGTGGGAATCCATTTCCATGGATTTCATTGTGGGTTTGCCTAAGAGTCAACAAGGTAACAACATGATTTGGGTGATAGTGGATCGTCTGACCAAGTCAGCTCACTTTGTTCCAATGAAAGATACATGGACTAAGGCACAATTGGCTATGGCCTATCGAAAGAACGTGCTTAAGTTACATGGAGTCCCTAAGGACATAGTGTTTGACAGAGATGCGAGGTTTATATCAAGGTTTTGGAAGGAGTTGCGGGAATCGTTGGGAACGACTTTGAAGATGAGTACAAAGATTTCATCCTGCGACGACGGGCGATCGAGAGAACAATCAAGACTCTTGAGGATATGTTGCGAGCTTGTGTGATGGATTTTGGTGGTAGGCGGGAGCGAGGTTGGACTTGATAGAGTTTTCTTACAACAACAGCTATCACACCAGTATTGGTATGGCACCGTTTGAGGCTTTGTATGGGAGGAGATGTCGGAGTCCAATCTGTTGGGACGATAGTGCTGAGACAGTGGTTTTAGGACCAGACATGGTGCATGAGATGGTGGAACAGATTAAGATGATCAGGGAACGGATGAGAGCAGCCCAGGATCGACAAAAGAGTTATGCAGATCTACATCGTCGGGACATAGAGTTTCAAGTTGGGGACAAGGTTCTTCTGAAAGTGTCTCCGATGCGTGGGGTTATGAGATTTGGGAAGCAAGGCAAGCTAAGTCAGAAGTTTATAGGGCCTTATGAGATCTTAGAGCGAGTTGGGGAAGTTGCTTATCGTCGGCTTTACAGTTTGCTACTGGAGAGTGCATAACGTGTTTCATGTATTGCAGCTGCGGAAGTATGTGAGCGACCCGTCACATGTGTTAAAGGCAGAGAGCTTAGAGCTAGATGAGTCCTTATCATATCTTGAGGTGCCTAAGCAGATTCTAGACCGAAAGGTTAGAAAGACTAGGAGTGGTGAGACAGTGTTGCTTAAGATCCTTTGGTCTAACCACGAGACCGAGGAAGCTACATGGGAGGCAGAGGATATCATGAAAGAGCGTTACCCTTTCCTCTTTGATCAGGTATGTATGGTTACGAGGACGTAACCTTGTTTCTTTTAGGGGGTAGGAGATGATCGCGAGCGCTTTTAAGAGCTTTACACCCCTTTTATATGTTGTGTCGGTATGTGTGTCGGGATGAGTTGGGGTAGTATCATGTTTTACGTTGAATTTTTTTACCTTCGAGTCGGGAAGCTTATGGGAGTACCTTTGTTTGGTAGTGGTTTGAACTTCAGGGACGAAGTTCCTTTTAAGGAGGGAAGACTGTAATACTCCGTATTTATAAGTCTTGGGGTACTCTATCGAGTAGCCCTTACTCTGTCGAGTAAGGGCAAGTTGCGAAATAAAATAGTTTCTGACCTGTTGGGTACTCGATCGAGTAGCCGGGGTACTCGATCGAGTAACTAGGGTACTCGATCGAGTACCTTGGGTACTCGATCGAGTGTCCGTTTTTACGGGGAGTTTTCTCGGGTTTTGTTAATTATGCGATTAAGGTATTTAAACATATTCTTCATTGTTTTAAATCACTTTTGCAAAACCTAAAACCCCGTTTAAGAGAGAAAGCGATCGATTCATCTTCCTAATCGCATTCTTAGCAATTCCGGAGTTCGACGGTCGGTTCTTGTCGTTTTTCGTGTCGTTGGATTCCTTGCGTCGAGGGTAAGCTTTTAATATAGTTTTTATAATGTTTAAATTAAGTTTGGTTAAACCCTAATTTAGGAATTGGGGGTTTTTATGTGTAGTATGTGATGTATGGTCTATGTGTGTTATATGATAGGAGGAGGGTTCGTAGAAGAGGCGTTTTGATACAGCTGTAGATACCGTCTGCTTGTTGTGCTTTCCAGGTAGGATTTCCTACTCAGTATTAGTCCCATAATGGGATATTGGTGATGTGCTGTAGTTAGTTGTTTGATATGATGATTGTGATTGTGATTGAGATTGTGATTGGTTGTCTATGGCTCTCGAGATGGGTTCTCAGCTGAGTGGGGTCACTTGCGGGAGTGACTTCACGCCTTAGTTTCGCCCTTCGTGGAACCCGCCACGGAAGGGGATGTGCACATTAATGGGACAGGGTTATCGCTCGTATGATGAGCGGGGCTTAGGTGGAACGGCTGCGTCCCCCATCGGGGCCCTAGTCCAAAGTGGACGATCGATATTGAGATAATGGGAGTTGGTGGTGTTGTGTGTGTGTGTGATTCAAAATGTCTGTTTGCCTTATTATTGTTATCTATATTGATTGTGTGATTAGTACGACCCGGTGTTGTTTTGTAAACTGCGGTGATCCATTCGGGGATGGTGAGCAGATATTGAACAGGTATAGAGATGAGTACTGGGATAGCTGGGATGGCCACGACATGACGATAGAGTCTTCCGCTGTAGTTTAGCATTTATTTACATTTCAGTTGAGAACAGATAGTTTGGAATAATGTATTGTTCTTTCGGTTTGGTTTGAGGATTGTAACTCTTCGCTAAAGCATTTATATTTAAACGTTGTTTCTGTTTTGTCTATTTGATTATCATACCTCGGGCGACCGAGATGGTAATGTCTTCATACCTGAGTGGTCCTGGTAAGGCACTTGGAGTATGGGGGTGTTACATTAGATTAGAAGTAGATTAGAATAGATTATCATTTAATCTTTCCACAAATTACACATTAATCTTTCCTTAATTATTGTTCAAGTTTATTATTGAGTAATTCAAGTTTATTATTGGGTAATTAGAAGATTATTGGGTTTATTGGGAGATTGACAACCTTCCATCAATCATCAAGTTCTTCTATTATTCTTTGCATTATTATTTTGGAATCTCCATAGGTATAATTCTCTTAATCCTTGTTTTAATTATTGTTAATCTTTCTTACTTGTTCATCATGTTTGGCTTTGTTAGTACGATTGACAACCTTATTAACATGTTAAACTTGATCATGAGTGAGTAGTTACTTAGCTAGGATTAATGGGTAATTAGAGGAAATAAACATGGGGAATGATTCATGCTTAATCTAATATGCTTCCATAATTAATTTGCTTGCTTGTTGTGATTTCAACTTATGCACATGTTATGTTTGATGAAATGCTAAGCCTATGAATCCTTGCATTTACAACCATCACTTATCTTTTCAATGAGACTTGTAAGACATAAACCAACTCGAGTCTCATTAGACCATGCATATAGTTGGATAGGGAGGATTAAGTCGACTTGTAGGTGTTGTACAATCTAATCGATTCTGCTCCGGGACCCAAACCTTCCTAGGATTGTAAGATATAAACCAACTCGATCCATCACAACAATAATTGCTTGCATCTAGTAGGAAATATGTTTGTATGATCAACTCCCATGAATCCCTTAGGAACCCATGATATCCTGGCATTTTTAATCATTTGTTTACATCTTTCCTTTTGTTGCTTGTTTATTGCTTTTATTAGATTAGAATCATCAACCCATTATAATTGTGACAACCCCAAGCATAACCATAATTAGATTGAACGATTTGAGTAACCACCCTCCCATGGATCGACCTCGACTTACCACTAACTAGTTGTATGTTGAGTATTATAAATGTGTTTGATTGGATGTGACCCGACGACATCACTCTACATCAAAATGGCGCCGTTGCCGGGGACGGTGTTGTGTATTTGAATTGTTCTTTTGTCTAGTTTTAGTTGTGCTTCTTTTTCTTGAGTTTTATTGTACTTGTTCTATTTCATATTTTTATCATGTCTACATTCACTTTTTGGCAATATGAAGATGAGTCATTTGATAAATATGTTGCAAGATTTGAAGATTATATGACTCATGCTTGGCATCATGGTTTTACTCTTTCAAATTATGAAGCATGTTGTGTTGTTTATAATGGCATGAACTTTGAGACCCGCAACTTGGCATTTCACTTGAGTGGTGGTAGGATATGTGAGATGAGTTGTGAGGAATTTTGGGAATTTGTTGAGTTCATGACCATTCATTGTCTTAAGCAAACTATACATGACATATTTGAAAGTGCAAAGGAAGGTATAGAAGCGATAAAAACCACATTTCAAAAATTCATTGAGGAAAACTATGATGAAAATGAGAATTGTGAGGATAAGAAACCTTCTTATAACCTTGAGTCAACCTACTATGCCCACAAAATTACCCCACCTTGGGGAAATGGAGTGCTAGATGAGGAGAGTGATGATGAGGAGGAGTACATTCTTGATTGTGAAACTAATGCTTGGATGCCGTCATCCTACTCCTCTTGTGTTTCAATGAAATCAACCTCCATGGAATTTGATGTTAATGGACAAAGTGAGAATGATATGGATGTGAGCTTGAGAGAAAACTCACCCTTTGAGGATGACATATTTGAGGGAGACAATTGTGTTGAGCTTGGTGAGCCTTGCTATGACAACCCCTTTGATAATGGACCTTGTTGGGATGAGGAATATGATGAGGATATTTGGGAACCCCAAATAGACACTCTTAAAATCACCTTAAATGATAATGAGAGTACTTGCACTAAATGTGGTGATTTTGACTATTTGGAGGATGAGTTGAGTGAGTTGCCAACCAACTACCCATTTCATGTTCCTACCATCCATCATTTCTCTTATAATTTTTGTCATAATGTTCTTGACATGCTTGTTCGATCTCTTACTTGGGCATTATTTCATTGCATAATTTTGTGTTGTTATCCATGCCTATTTATTTCTCACTCCCAAGAATTTGACCGACTTCTACGTGCTTTGAGTGCTAGTGATGATTTTCCATGAAATTGTTTATTGATAATCCTTGGTTTGATGGAGTTCCTTAATAACCATTAATTTGTATATATGCATTTAGTGTAGTTTGCATTGTAATATATTTCATATGATTCATGTAGATAGATGCATATAGACTAGAATTCATGCATAGTCACTAATGACCAATCCTATTCTTTTCTACACTAGGAATAGTGTTTAAATCGGTTTGGAGAGGTTTGATCATAAGTGACCATAGTTTAAAACATGCATCATATAGTATAGTTTAGATTGCATTCATTTGTTATATGTCATATAGAATTGCATTTAGTTAGAGCATGCATTCATTCATTCATATCATATCATTGCATTTGTACTTCAATTTCCATAAAATCAAAAATCCAAAAACATGTTTTCCTTTTTATTCCTACTCCTACATGTACATTGAGGACAATGTCCAAAATAAAGTGGGGGATGGGAATTTATATTCCAAAAATGCATTAAAATTGAAAAATTTCGAAAAATCACAAAAATATATCTTTTAATTTCATAAAACAAAAACCTATAAAAATTTGAAAATTTAAAAAACCAAAAACATGTTCTTTAATTTAGTAGTGTAGAATTGTATATACTTGTGCTTTTGTTCTCTTCTCACATAGATACAACACTACATTTGAGGCATTAGCAAGGGAAAATGAAGACCGTTTGGTATGATCGTTCTAATCTCTATTTCCCTTCCATTTCTTTTTCATTATTCATATGAGGAGGATGGGCTTAAATGTCAAGGAGATGTGGTTTATTTTGTTGTTGCGGTTTTTGTATCTATGTATTGTTAGGAGTTGCATTTAGTTTATATGACATACTAGTTGGTAGAAGCATATGCATTAGGATGTATATATGTTAGTTGCATCATGGCATGTAGTTTGCATGGTTAGAAAATTTTGTGAAACCGTCTACTTGGGAAGCTTGACAAGTGTATATAGGCCCTAGTAGATGCTTTTTCTTCTTAAGACTTTGCTTGTTAGAATACTTGTAAAATACCATAGGATGTGTCATGCTAGTATCCTTTGACCCATGGATTAAGGCCTAGTCAAGAGTACCTTGTGGTGTGATAACTCCTTGACTACCGTTTATTCCAAGGTGACCCTTGAAACCATGCATCCATCATCCATGTTCTACCACATTTTTGTCAACAAAAGGGAATGGGCACAAAAAGAAATTGATTTGAGTTCAATGAAATGAAAAGTGAAAGAAAGTTTGCAAAATGCATCAAAAGAAAAGAGGAGCAAAAATAGACTCCTAAAGCTTCAAATATAAGGCACCCTCACTACATATGGGGTGACTTTGAAAATGTTCAAAAAGAAATGCAAAAAGTTGTCAAGTGTTGAATTGCCAAACATCAAAAGAAATGGCAAGAAAGTGTTCTCAAATGTTATATGCCACAAGAAATTGGAGGGAAAAACAACAACAAAAGCAAACTCCCAAAATGAAACTCAAATATCTATTGATCCCTTTATCCATCATATCCATTTTTGTGCATGGTAGAGAGGGGACGACCCTTCTTCTTGTCTAGGCAAGAAGGGGAATTCCGCGATCCTCCAGTGTTTCTAACACCATAGGGAGTTTACTCTTGACAAAAGCATTTAACGATTGAGGACAAAGGTACCCTAGCTTGACACAACTTGGAGGTGATTTATTGGTATCCTTCTAGGCTTAGTAGTTTGAAGAAATTGCATCTATGAAGGAGTGTGTACCCTTGAATTGCTTCCCTTGTAGATAATTTCCGCCACTTAGATGAGGAAAGTGGCTATTCTTTTGTAGATGCATCCATTACTTGTTTTGTGTGGTTTAATGCTTGGATGTATCGCCATTTTGGCAAGCCCCACCTTGCCTTGCAAGAAGGCATCCTACCTCATGGTTGTCTTGTTGTGAGTTGAAGGGGCGGGGTGAGACCCGCTAATTGTCTCATATTGGTTATATTAGTAGGCTAGTTTAAATAAAGGTCTAGTTTTTGTCACCTATTTACTCGGGACGAGTAAAGGTTCGGTTTGGGGATATTTGATGTGAACATTATTTGCGCACATTTAGTCCCCTAATTGAGTCTATTTTGCATACTATTATAACATTCCATGGTCATTTTATCCGTCAAAACCTTCCTATTTCCTTTCCTAGTACATTTTGTATGTTTTGTAGGAAAGGAGATAATTAGGCGGAAATTCCCGTCTTTCGTGCATATTTGAAAGCTTATTGATGATATTAGATGGACTAGTATGAAGAAGAGGCAAGAATGATGACCAATGATGTAGGAATAAAGAGTATATAGAAGGGTCATAAGGTTTAAAGCAAGGATGAAAAGCAAGAAAGCCATTAAATGAAGAAATTGCTCGGAACCCAAACCGAGAGTTGCTCCTTTGGCTCTGAAAATATGCTAGATGGAACGGCGTCGAAAAAACAAGTGATCTAGGCTTTTGAATCACTCCAATAGGAGTCCGGATGAGAAAATGACGTCCGTTTTACAATCTGAGGTCAAACAAAGAAGCTGTTCGCCAATTCGCGCGTCCCGAGACTGAAGACGCTCGTCCCCTGAAGGAATCCGCTCGTCCACCCCTTAAATACGCTCGTCTTCCCCTCTTTTTGTCCGACCGTCTTGCTCCAAATCCGCTCGTCTTCCCCTGCTACAATCCGAGCGTCTCGAGACCAATCCGCTCGGATTCCCTTACAGCAACTTTCGTGTTCTTCTTGTTCTATGAAGGATGCGCATATTTCTCTTGACACCGGAGTCTCTCTTGAGACCGGCGAATCCCTACCCAACAATTAGCATTGTTAAATTACTATTTTACCCTTGCTTAACCTAATGATGCTCTATTATATATATACCCCATTTGTAATAATCAAACCATCAAGTTTTCTTAGATTAGAATCAAGTTTTCATTAGGTTACTTCAATCCTTCTTTAGATTAGATTAGAAGTAGATTAGAATAGATTATAATTTAATCTTTCCACAAATTACACATTAATCTTTCCTTAATTATTGTTCAAGTTTATTATTGAGTAATTCAAGTTTATTATTGGGTAATTAGAAGATTATTGGGTTTATTGGGAGATTGACAACCTTCCATCAATCATCAAGTTCTTCTATTATTCTTTGCATTATTATTTTGGAATCTCCATAGGTATAATTCTCTTAATCCTTGTTTTAATTATTGTTAACCTTTCTTACTTGTTCATCATGTTTGGCTTTGTTAGTACGATTGACAACCTTATTAACATGTTAAACTTGATCATGAGTGAGTAGTTACTTAGCTAGGATTAATGGGTAATTAGGGGAAATAAACATGGGGAATGATTCATGCTTAATCTAATATGCTTCCATAATTAATTTGCTTGCTTGTTGTGATTTCAACTTATGCACATGTTATGTTTGATGAAATGTTAAGCCTATGAATCCTTGCATTTACAACCATCACTTATCTTTTCAATGAGACTTGTAAGACATAAACCAACTCGAGTCTCATTAGACCATGCATATAGTTGGATAGGGAGGATTAAGTCGACTTGTAGGTGTTGTACAATCTAATCGATTCTGCTCCGGGACCCAAACCTTCCTAGGATTGTAAGATATAAACCAACTCGATCCATCACAACAATAATTGCTTGCATCTAGTAGGAAACATGTTTGTATGATCAACTCCCATGAATCCCTTATGAACCCATGATATCCTGGCATTTTTAATCATTTGTTTACATCTTTCCTTTTGTTGCTTGTTTATTGCTTTTATTAGATTAGAATCATCAACCCATTATAATTGTGACAACCCCAAGCATAACCATAATTAGATTGAACGATTTGAGTAACCACCGTCCCATGGATCGACCTCGACTTACCACTAACTAGTTGTATGTTGAGTATTATAAATGTGTTTGATTGGATGTGACCCGACGACATCACCCATCAAGAGGTGCGCGTAACAATATGCAAGAGCTTCATCGATAATAGCGCGCTCAGCAATACAACCTTTCAGCCGATACCGATTAGATGTGTAGTCCTTGTACACTTACATCAATCTTTCGGAAGGATACTGGTATTTCAAGTACACGGGGCCAAGATACAAAATATCCCTAACTAAGTGAAAAGTCAAGTGTACCATGATAGTGAAGAACGAGGGTGGAAAATACATTTAAACAACTAACAAAGAGAGGTGACAACGAGGTTTTGCAAAGTCTCCGCGTCAGCGGGATCAATGACTTTCTCGCAAATAGACTGGAAGAAGACACAAAATCTAGTTAAAGCATATCGTGCCTTGTCGGGCAAAATGGACCGAATAGCCACATGTAATAATTGTTGCATCAAAGTGTGACAGACATGTGACTTTAACCCGATGAGTTTTAGGTCATGCATCGACACAAGGCTTCTGATATTCGACGAATAACCCTGTGGCACCTTAATTCCATTCAAGCATTCACAGAACTGTTTTTTCTCATCCCGTGAAAGGGTAAAAGCTGGTGGCGGCAAAAATATACGATTACCTCTCTTCTCTGGTTCCAACTCCTGCCTAATACCCATCACTGTCATATCTTCCCTAGTTGCTTTGTTATCTTTTGTTCTGCCGGGAACATTCAAGAGGGTGTTAGTGATATTATCACAGACATTTTTCTCAATGTGCATGAAATCGAGGCAATGCCTGACCTCCAGGTCAGGTCAATATGGAAGTTTATCAAAGAATATTGATCTTTTCTTATACCCAAGGGTAGACAATTTGGAGCCGCCCTTCTTCCCATATATTATGGAAATTTCCTTAACTTTCTCATAAACATTATGCCCATTCAAAATCTCAGGACTCGCACGAGGCTCGACGTACCCATTAAACGCCTTTTGAAGCTTACGATAGGGATGATAACGGTGTAACCCCCTACGATTTCCCATATACACTTGCTTGCGAGAATGATTCAAGTATTCTGATATAATATCCTCTCCACATAATGGGCAAGCCTCTTTCCCATGCACAGTATGTCCACAAAGGTCACCATAAGCGGGATAGTTAAATATTGTACACAACAGCATCGCTCTCAAATTGAAAGTTTTATTCTTATTTTCATCGAATACTTTTATCCCACAATCCCACAAAATTCGCAATCATCTAGAAAAGGTTCAAAATAGACATCTTTATTGTTTCCAGGTTGTTTAGGGCCGGAAATTAACAACGACAACATCAAATACTTTCTTTTCATGCACACATGTGGAGGTAAGTTATAAATAGCCAACACTACTGGCCAAGTACTATGTTGACTACTCATGTTTCCGTGTGGGTTCATTCCATCAGTGGACAGCGCTAGACGTAAGTTTATAGGTTCATTGCCGAACCCAGGATACTTTGCGTCAATCGATTTCAATTGTATATCATATGTCGGGTGTCTTAGCTTTCCATCATTTATTCTTCCAGTTTTATGCCAAGCCATCATACGTGCATCTTCTACATTCGAATAAATCCTTATGAATCTTGGTATTATTGGAAAATACCACAACACCTTAGCCGGGATCCCTTCCTTATCCTTGTAACGCCACTCAAAACAAACCAGACAGTTAGTTAAGTTTTGATATACTATTCGGTACAATAGGCAGTCATTTGGACATGCATGTATTTTCTCATATTTCATACCCACTCCTTTAATCAGTTTCTTAGCCTCATATGTTCTAATAGGAAGAACATTACCAGCTGGAAGCAAGTCGTTTATCAAGGCTAATAAACTGGCGAAACACGTGTCGCTCGCCCCATTTGTCCCTTTGATATTATACTTCTTACGACAGCCGACATTTTATTGTACATAGAATCGGGGTACAGAGGCGCTTCACACTCTTGAAACTTCTCATACAGGTTGTTTAGGTCATCAAAATTAGTGTCATGACCTACATCTTTAAAAGCATTCGACTCATCATCTTTCTCTTCATTCAACTTGTCACCCGTATCAACACCAGCTTCGGAAGTACTACCAATGTCTGCTTCCAAGTCAACAAACTTGGCATCACTCAGCCTTTCGTATTCCGCACCTATTCCCTCATCATCATCTTCTTCAAAACTATCCTCTTCCTCTAATGATTCCCCATGAAAAATCCAACGGGTATAGGATCCACTAAAACTATAGTTTTCTAAGTGAATTTTAACGTCCGAAAAGGCCATATACCTAATATTACCACATCTTTCACAAGGGCATGGAATACTAGAAGAACCTTTCAAATTTTTCAAAACGAATTCATAAAATTCAGCTAAACCATCCTTATAGTTGGGGTCACTCTTATTTGCGTCAGTCATCCAAGTTCGAGCCATATATCTACATTCATAAGATATACGTTTATTAAGGATAATGGGTATGGAAAAGTAGCCTAACTTGTTTTTTATGTTCTTCATTCGTTTTCACATATATGTAATCGAATAAGCAAACTAATAAACGCAGAAAAGTACACTAAAAATCATCTCCACCACAATATTTAGAATAATCTTAAAACCATATCTAAATAAAGAGAAAGAAGAGACAAAACATAGGTTAAAGAAAGACATGCATAGACTTTGATAGCAACATCATAAATCGTAAAACCTTATAGAAGAAAAACAAACAAAAAAACTATTGATTTATACCCATCAAACAAATAATCAGCAACATCAAACAAACCAAAACAAAAATATAAATATTTAGAGATATAACTGATGATAAAGAGAAAGAGACGACGAAACAACGACAACAGTGACGGAGATGACAGAGCAACGGCGACGGAGAGTATTGACGGCGAGGGGGAGTGCCGACAGTGAGGGAGAGTGTGCGGTTGTTTGTGTGTTTGTGTTTGTGTTCGTGTTCGTGTGGTATTCTGGTGTTTGTTTTTGTTTTGTTTTTCTATATACTGAATGTATTGATAGCGGTTTTGTATATTATTAATCGATGTCAATACTATTGACAACGGTTCTAACAACCTAACCGTTGTTATTACTTTTCACTGATTTGCGCCAAAATAAAATAATCAAATTAACAATGTTAACTAACAAAGAAATCGTTGTTATTATTTTCATTATAGACAACGTTTTTTAGTTATATATCCGTTGTTATTAGTATTGACAACGGTTGCATAAAGTAACTGTTTTTATTATTTTTCACTTATTTGCGCCAAAATAAAATAACTCAAATAACAACGTTATTACGTATTATGCGTTAAACCATTGTTATTACTTCATTAATGACAACGGTTCTAATTTACCTAACCGCTGTGATAAGTAATTATAGCGGTTCTTTTTCTTGTAACCGTTGTTATTACTTTTAACTGAATTACGCGAAAATAAAATAATCTCATTAACAACGTTATTACGTTTTTGCGTTAATATGCGTTTTACAAGGGGCGTTGTTATTGCCTATATTTATAGTAGTGATAATGAGAAGAGTGATAATTTTGTTCTAAAAATAATAATGTAACACCCGCCCTTTTCCGTTATTTTTTAACTAGTACTATTTAAATCAAATGAATTTCAATTTCATTTTATTTAATAAAAATAGCGCATTTCGTCTTTATTTCTTAAAATAGTTAAAAGTATTTCGGTATCAAAACTGCTTTTATATATTTCACTTAAAATCTCAACGTTTTAGCTCGAATAGCTCGAGCTGAGTTTTAAAAGCTCGTAATTTCATTTTGGGTCTTTTTCATTTTAAATCGATACAAATCTTTGGAGTCGGAAAAAGGCCCGTTTACTGATTAGACCTAAAATCCACTTAAAACTACAACTTTTGTTTTAATATCATCATTCATCACGTAAGCCGTCATTTTGCTCTTTTCTTTCGCGAAAACAAACCATAATGACCACTGTGCTTCTTTGGCTCTGTTCTTCCTCGTTAGTTGTCCGTTTGCATCAATTCTTTCGCCATCTTGATCGTCTCTCCGCCCACTTCGTAATGATGTAAGAATTTTTTGTTTCCGTTCCGACTGTTTCGGCGTCGTAATCTCCTTCTTTTATTTTATATATATAGTCCTAAATCGTTTTCTTCGCGCTAGGACGCTACCCTGATAACCCGATCACCGACACCTTGTAATCCAGCGATAAGGTTGTCTCGAAGGCATGAGTAATATGTTTGGGGTTGCGATTTCAGTTACCGATTCTCCGGCAGAAAACAGAGATGGTGGTCATAGCCTAGTGTAACCGTGAGTTGTGGCGGGTTGATGCAGCGTGACTGGACTAAGTGCGCGTGGTGATGGTGTGTTGTATGGGTCTGCTCGTGGACTTGTTGGACGTCAGTAGTGGGTTCGTGTTGCGTGCAGCGTGCTTGTGATTGTGTTGCTGCCGCGTTGTGTTGATGTGGTTGTCGTTGTCGTGGTTGTTGTTATGGCCGTGTTGTGTTGTTGCGGTTGCCGTTGTTGCCTTGGAGCTTGACGAATAAGGTAACTTTGACGTTACTCGGTATTATACGATATATCTGTTGTAGTTGCATGTATTAGGACCTTTTTATATAATGTTGCGACTGTTTTATGTTGGCCGAGACATCCATGGATGATGGTCTCGTGATTTTTGATCATGTGTCGTTGTTTCGCTATAAATTGTTTTATGGTAATTAAATCGTATGCTTATGATTAATTTATTTTTACCCTAAAATACTAATACTGGCCGAGACACTAACATTATTGTTGCATATTAATTTTTATTTTACCCTTTTCAATATCGTCGCTTGTTAAAATTGCAGTTTTCACTATTTTCCGTCCTGTCAAAATAAATTTCATATGCTTATCGATTTTTGACTAAATTCGAAAATCTAATTTTTTTTTTCCCATAAGTTTATGTCACAAAATTGTTATTTATGTTGAAGAATAATTATATGAGATTTTTCAGAATTTTTGATGGGCCGATTTGGTGACGGGATGAAATTTTCGATTTACGCGATAAAAATAGCATAGCATTTTTGACTAAATATAAAATGTGCAAAATTTTTTGTTGGAAAATATATTTTTTTAATATTTATTATGTGTTCTGATATAATTTTATAATTTTCGAAAATTTATATTGCCTTAAACTAATTTTTGATTGATTTTATCGCTTTTGAGGTAAACTGGGTTTTGCACTGGTTTTTGTTGCGAAACAAATCCTAAAAATAGCTAAGACTCGTTTTTAGGAAAGTTTGACATTATGGACTTGATTAAGGATTGTTTACATTTGAAATTATGGAACTAAACCATTTGTTTCGTATTTTTGATTGATTTTAAAGTTTTGCGAAACCGTTCGTATATTCTACTGAATCTGACAATCTGATTGTAAAAATCATATTGCCTGTTTTTATTTCGAATATGAAAAAATATTGAAAAGAGACTCATATTATTTTCAAGTCTAGAGTATCCACAAAAGAATTCATAAATTTCCATTTTACGGTTTGCTCAGAATAAATTATTTATGAACAGCTCGCCGGTAAACTACGAGTCTGTCATCAGTCAAAAGAATAATTTTCAAAATGACTTTTTTCTTATGCTCCAGTGGCTAATATTTTTTTCTATATAAACCTTGGAATTTCTAGTTATGTTTGAAATTTTATTTTGCTTTAAAATGTTTTCTTAAAGTCATTTTATGAACTGAAACTTTCTGAATATCGTTTTCTGTCAGCTTTTAGAAATGAATTTTTAGACCCGTAATACTTTCGTCTTTTGAAGTTGGTTATTGAATGAAAGTTGTAGCTAAGAGGTACAGAAAACCATGAAAATTAGTCTTGTATCATTTTGATTTTTCTGTATTTAATTATGAATTTTACAGTACTGTTGTCCTGTTTTTAAAATCTGATTTTAAGAGTTTGTCTCGTTAAGGCCTAATAATATATATCTTACTAAAGTACATTAAATCTTTGGCTTATTTTAAGTTTTAGTATAGTAACTTTACTAATTATTTACCTTAAATTTATTTATATTTTTGAAAGTGAAGTCTAAGCTTCCTGTTTTGAAGAAATAAAAGTGTAGTTCACTTACGAACATTTGAATGATATACAAAATACAATGAATAAGATACAATCTTTGGGATATTTTTAAGTTTGGAATAATTAAAGTAAGGGCAAAGAATAATGACTAAGGCATACGGGTTCTTATACAGCTATATGATTGGGTACCCTAGTGGGAGGTACAGATTGTCGTAGAGTCATGTACATGTACTTAGACTGGGACTACGCACTGCGTGGTAAGACGAGTCCTGTTATAGTTTGTTATCTAGTGAGTGGACTTGGAGTTGGTCACCTTTGCGTGACACTGGGTTCCCGAAACCAGTGTAAGATGCTGCGGTATCAAGGAGTATAGCCAAAGTTAAATATCTAGCCTGCGACTAAATTATTTCCATTCTATCTTTTGAATATTTTGCTTTTAAGCATGCAGCACGTTGGTTAACGTGATTTGGCAATCATATTTTGTTACTTATGTTTTATAACATTTCAATTTACTTTGATATATTATTTGCATCTGTAACATTTATATCATGTGATATGGCTGGGAGAACGTCGAGTTACTCCCCACTGATTGTGGCTGTTATGTTTATAACATGACAGGTGTTAGCTTTGTTGGGGATTTCTGTGTGAGCTAGCGAGTAGTTTGCAGATCCTACTCTGTCTTTCTGTTTTCTTTTATGGTTTTAGTCTTGAACACTTTTGGAGGTTTTCTTTATTTTTGCCCTTTTATAAAAGTGGCATTTGTTTAGACTTAACCATTTAATTTTATCCTTGAGAATTTTATACATCCTCAATTTATGACAATTAGAATTTTTATCATTGTGTATTTAATCTCATTCGACAGTGTTTCCGCCACTGTTTTGTACTAGATTTTGTAGGGGATTACAAATAATATATATATGTATCGAATAATTAATAATCAATATATATATATATATATATATATATATATATATAAGAGGCTTTTTTCAGGCAATTCTAGAAACTCCAAGTTTTTTGAAACACTCTAATTAAAATAATAATATTAGTCTTAGAAAAAAACGGAATTTGTAAATATTAATCTTAATCTAAAAAGATAAGTACCATATTAATAAATACCAAAAATAAATCTTAATCTTAAAAGATAAGATATATATAAAAGAGGCTTTTTTCAGGCAATTCTAGAAACTCCAAGTTTTTTGAAACACTCTAATTAAAATAATAATATTAGTCTTAGAAAAAAAACGGAATTTGTAAATATTAATCTTAATCTAAAAAGATAAGTACCATATTAATAAATACCAAAAATAAATCTTAATCTTAAAAGATAAGATGAAAGATAATATATTAATGTATGTATTCATAGTACAACAGATAACGCGATATTAATTAGGGGACATTATATGATAAGAACTCTAATGGGTCTTTCACTTCTACCATAACCGTATATGCATAGCTTATTAAAACAATTGTATGATTTCTACAATAATAAATAATAAAGTATTACTAAAAGATAACGATAATTTCATCCGAATCTAATTTTGTGATAGAGTTTGTATTGTATTGGAATAAGGACGAAGGAAAAACTCAAGTTTATCTTCTATGTATAAAAGACATGTTTATTATTATTCCTCTTTCGTATTTCTCTTTTGATATTTGTTGCTATACTATTGCTATTTGCTTATTGTTGTTTTCATGCATACACGTTTTTTTCCTTATAATGAGTTTAATTGGTTGTAATTTTGTAATTAATCATGCAATTTATTTGCTTTATATAAGTTTTAATCCCTAACTTTTCTATTTAAATGGTATTTTCAGGCGTTTGAAGAACGAAAGATTATTCACTGACTCATTAATGAAATCACCAGCAATAATAGTTTGTTTGGATTGGATATTTCCTAATATATTTCGTGTAAAGGTTATAAGGTAATTTCGTACTCCAATATTTTAGATCTAAGTTTTTTATAATCTGCTAGAGAGATCGCTAACTTCTTATTTAAAGAATATTTTCAGGCGTCGAAGAACAAAATATTACTCACGGAGTCACATATTAATGAAGTCATCAACAATAATATAGTTTGTTTGGAAATTTGACAATTTCGTACAAAGTAATTATAGGTAATTTTGTATATTTTAGATCTAAGGTTTTTATAATCTACTAGAGAAATTTCAACAATCTATGCATTTAAAATATACGGAATATAAGATTGATTGAGAAAAAAAAAATTTAATCTATTAGAAGAAGATTCGGTATGAAGACATAAATAAGTATCCCCTCTATTTTTGTATGTATGATATTTTCCGGCTCTAAGATCGCCATTAACGAGAGGGAGAGACGAGGTGAGAAATAACGAAGGGGACAAAGAGAGTTGAGAAATTAAATTAAATGAACACAAAGTGACAACCCAATTCTCCTTTTCTTTATTTAAATACAAATTTAATTTATTTGACCTAATTCAAGTGTCAATATAAATACGAGAATGAACATATAGAAATAATATTGTTGATGTAAGGGAAAAGCTATTATACATATACATATAGTTTTTATTCCCATATTAGTATATAATTGCCCCCAGCTTCTTCATGTCTTCATACATGCGCAAGATTTGCCATCGCTAATCTATACATATATATGGGTTTTATTTGCTAACAAGTCTCCAAGACTCCAACTTCCACAGAGCATTAAATTGTATGCAAACTTATTAATTAGTTAGGGAACATGTCGTCAACTTCAGAATAAATTATGGGTTCGAATCACCTCTTCTATATTGTATTCAGACCTTACATCTGATTTGACACTATAATCTTTAAAATTTCAACTCAATATGGATTTTACTTATTTGATCGATGACCTTAGTTAAATGGATTGATTACATCAGGTCGATTTGATCGAGTGAGGCAAGTTTATTAACTAAGTTTCGGAAAATGCAACACCATTATATAAAGTAATTGGTCTATATTTTTGTGTATATCACGTGTAGGTTTTTGTAATTTGATTATATCATGCTTTGTAGGTAGTTTATTTTGCCGATGTCTATTTTTGTTTTCAATTTGAAAGGATTTATGGTCAAGTTAAGTTCATGTAGTGTTATTAGTCGGTTTATATATTATTCTTGAATATTCGATCTATCTTCTGCTGTTTAGGATTTGTAAAGATGATAATGATTTGCTAGAGTTATAAAGCATGTTCTTATTGGACTTAATTCCAGTTTACTAGAGTTATTACTTTCGTCAAATTCACTTTCATTAATACTACCGAGTATGAAGTTCAATTATGTTGAGTTAAATTCAGTGTTAAATCAGGCGTTTTAGAATTCGAGTGTTATTTGTATATCATCCTATTGTAAGCCCTAACTGGAGAAAATTATGAAATGATATTATTCAAGGCACGTGCCAACTACATGCATATATTGAAAAATTTGATGTTTATTCAAGAAGGGTGTGTAATCAACAGAATAACATAGCACAGGGTTTATGAATAACAAAACTTAGAAAGCATGTTCCGACCACACAAGCTTAAAGCAGACAATGACAATGGTTGAGACCCAACTCCTAAGTCATATAAGACGGACATGGGTGAAGTTTGACATATAGGAATCCTTGTCATATTATAATTCACATATTCTCATTTGTGACGGGTATATCCGTCATAAACTTGCGACGGGTCAAATACTACCAATGTAGGGTAGATAAGTTACTTTACGATAGCAAATTTACCGTTCTTACATTAAGAACTTACATATTCTACCACTTCAGTTAAAAATAAAACATTATTTAGAAACCGTGCATCGCACGGGCACAAAATCTAGTGTCAAATATTTGTGTTTGTTTTTAAAAATAATACTCTATATATAACTTTTCTAAACTGAATTTATAGGATCTGAACTTATAGGATATGAACTGAACTTATAGGATCTGAATTGAACTGAACTTATAGAATCTGAACTTAACTGAACTTATAGGATCTGAACTGAACTTATAGGATCTGAAGTGAACTTAAATTAAGTGACTTTAAGTCCAAAAGAACAGTGCCTTAGAAGGATTTGAATTCAATTTTGGCGACAAAAATTGAATTTGTGAATCAGAGGATTAATGGGAACAAGAAAGGTAATAAAGGGTATTGTAATTCGTACAAAACTTGGGATTTGATTGATTGTGTTAAAACTGGTTATATTATTGATTACAAAGATGGATTGAATGTTGATGATTTGGGTTGTGAAGGAATAATTTGGCGAGCTCGAGTTCGCGGTTTGTGGATGATGTTACTGAATTCAAGTTCAGTAATGGGATCCAGGAAGGTAATAAAGGGTTTAGTAATTTTTCCGAAAGTCTGGATTTGGGATTATGGTAAAATTGATTATATTGATTACAATGATGGATTAAATGTTGATGATCTGGGGTTTGAAGTGATTAATCGGGCATTTGTGGATGATTTTGATAAATTTGAGTTAAGTAATTCGATGTGGACGATTCTATGGATGACTATTGTGAAGATAATGAACTCATGATTGATATTTCTGAATTGAATGATATTAAATTTATCTTAGATAACTTGTAGATGATCAATCGATTAGCGACCGAAGGTGGTGCTTCTCCCATGGAATTCTTATGCTATTGACATAATTTTCTTCTTGTTTATTTTTTGTAATTACTGATGAAGAGTGAAGATCATTGTGATTTTTGTAATGTTGAGTTTTCCGCTAAGTTATAGTAACTCGGTTAACTCGATTTTTTAATAGATATGGAGAACATGATTAACTTGTAATGATAAAATATTTAGTGTGTAATATGTTCAGCTCTTTTTTTACTTTGCGCTTAATAAAACTTATATTTTTCGTTGATGTTTGTGTATGTAATACTTCTATGTTCGGTTTATCTTTTACAAAATTCTTCAATATTGTGGAAGATGACTTGGAGGTGGTACCTGCTCATGGTAATTCAAGTGACAGTTAATCATCAGATGATGATTCTGACAACGATTCTGACACAAAGGCGGAACTGAGGGTACTTGGAAAGAAAATGCTTGGCAGCAAAAGGAAACAACAAGAGATGGAAGACATGGCTTATAACATGTGGACGTTTGAGACGATCTTGAGGCTTTGCCAAAGTGAATCTAGGATTATTTTACCCTATTATATTATCACCCTCCTAAACTTGTCACCAAGGGGGAAAGGCCGGCAGAAAAGGCCATGTTTAGTGAGATCAATAAGCGGACTGCTAAAAAGGTAGTGGAAGCCAATGCGAGAAAATAGAGGGTGACCATGAGGAATTTAGAAAAAGGTAAGAAATAAAGTGGAAAGCATCGCTGATCAAACTGATATCAATGATCGTTCAAAGAGGAGGTTGATCGACCAACTTTATAAGAAGGCCACACCTAAAAAGCCGGTTAAGGAGAATGTCGTCGAAGAAAGGGATTCGGGTTAGACCCTGGAAAGGCAAAGTTTATGGCGATAGAAGAATGAAGAAGGTTGTTAATTAGGCAATATGGAATACAAAATAAAGCTAATAATCACAAGGCAAAGGGAAACGGAAAACGTTCTAGTAAAAGGTCGGCTTCAAAGAGTAAGAACGCCAAAATGGACAAAAGATGAGGTCCGTCATCTTTGTAAATGGTCTTTAAAAGATTTATGACATTAAGTAATGTTTTTTTTTTACAGTAAGAGAAAATAGGATATCAAAATAGAGCCAATTTGGCAATGGAATGGTCAATCTATTAAGAGTCCTAGGGCAATGACTTATTGAGAAATAGTGGAAAGATATAAGTAAACTATGAACAGAAGATAAGGACGCCTTTGCATGATGATCCACATCGACGAGGCCGCAGACTTAAAGGACCAGACTAAGGCAATCAGAAAAGGCTATGTGTAACACCACGATGAATTGCATCAGAGATTGCACACTTCAAGGCGATAGCCTCAGCCTGTAACGACGATTGTGCCCAAAACCTTGCAAGGCCGTATTGGGTAGCACTATTATAGTCATCACAAGTCTTTGAACCAACAAGATAGATAAAAAGGATAGAAATTTTTAATATTCATCACATCAGAGCAATCCTCCGGGTTCAAAATTGTAGAAGGTTTAGGAAGACGATCAGTCATGACAAAATGTTTAGGTTGGCTTTATTAATTAGTACATCCATTGTAGAAGAAAGATTCATATCCGAGTGAGCAAAACGAATAGTATTCCGCAGGCACCAGATCCTCCATAAGGAGCTAGTAAAGTAAGAAAGTGAGGTGATGAAGTCCTCTTTCTTACGAAGCAGCATAATCCAGTTGATGATCCAATCTTGAAGCGTAAGATTATTACCAAGTCGACTACCTAAAGGTGAGCCAAATCATATTCTAGTTGATAACGGGCAGTCACGGAAAAGGTGACATAAGGATTCAAGACTAGAGACATTAGGACAAAAACCATAGGAATAGTTCCAATCAAGACTGCGCGTTTGTGCTTTATCACCAATTGGAAGTGAATTAGACATAAGCTTCCATATAAAGACTTTCCACTTATTATGCACCGGAAGAGACCATAACCTAGTCTTATAGAATGAGAGAGTACCGGAATTCATACGTTGCAAATCAGTCACAGAGGCCTTTTTATCCTAAAGTGAATTAAATGTAATAGCATAACCATTTTTAATCGTATACTTACCATTCTCTGTCAACGTCTGTGGACATGGCCCACTTGTAGGTCCGGTTCGATCTGCGGACATACAGCGGTCTTTTTGAAAGCCACGCTCGGCGGCGTAAAGGTGCTTTCGAACGGAGCGTTTTAGATCGGTCGGTTTCGTCTCGGTAAGGGTCTCGAAACGATTAGAGATGTTCGGAGTCACCACCAAGCATTTGTGGGATGCCTGGAACCCGTTCGAATTCCACTTTATACCTCGGTCAAATCGAAGCACAAAGCAGCGTTTGACATAGGTACTAAAGATAAGGAAATCGTCCCTCTTTAGCATCCTATCTCTAGAATGACGCTCGTGCGCCCTGGATAAGGTCGTCCACTATCCAAAGTTTCTGAGTAAGAGGTGAAGGTACGTATTGGGAAGCCCTTTAATCAGACACCCAATCCCGCCCGCGTTTAGCGGCCTCTACTGATCGATCTTGGTTGGTCGATTGCAAAAGTTGATAAAACGGTTTAAATGCATGAATGCGCATCCAATCATTTAAACCTAACATGTGAGAGCTTTCTAAGTCGGTTGATTTAATCCATGTATCAAGTATAAGATGTCGAGTTGGATTAATGATTGATTTGCATGCAAGACGGAAATTAAACATCCATTTACCGTATTAGGTTTAGGGTGCATAACATGATCCATTTGTCTTAGTAAGGCATTTTGCAAATATGGTTTGAACAGTCATCTGATCCGTCCTATATCCGGGCTAACCGGAGTCGGGATCGTCCTAGACTAATGCTGGAAGGGAACATGCCCTGTACCAGACGGCTATATGAGGCGCGAGCCAGCCGGCGGTGTAAGGGGCCTCCCTCTGGTTTTGAAAATGAGAAATAGAGAGCCTGTTTAGGCGCGGGTTAGCCCACGGTTTATGTGCCGTGTTCTGACCTTTTAGAAAACGTTAAGAAACGTGTTGAAAATGGGTATTTGGGCCCGGTTTGATTTGAAGGGGTCGTTTAGACCGCATTTGTTGATTTGAAGAACTAGACTCGAATAATCATCATTATTTGATAATATTCGGTGTCGGGTTCGGTTTGACAAACTTGACATGAATAGTTTTGAAAATGATTATGGACTAATTGTTTTAAGTCCATTTGAATGTAATTAGTCGATACTCGTCATCGTACCCGGGTTAAAATCCGGCATGGTATGTAGAACCAAGGATGATTTTGTGTTGGTGACTAATATGTTTGTTTGAAAAATGTAAAGAAATGAAATAAAAGGCTTTAAAATACCTTCTAAATGTCGTTAACCAAATATTATCACCGAAACACGGATTTAACCGTCTTGGTATGAGGAACCAAGGGTGAAAAATGCTTTATGGTTAAAACATGTGAAATGAAACAAAAAGGTTTCGAAAATACTTGAAAAGTTAAAAACCGATTACAAATATGAAAAATGGATTAAGGGAAATGACGAGAACAAACACGGTTGATTTCTGGTTTGAATACCCCATTTAGGCGCGGGCCAGTTGGCGACCTAAGGGGCTTCTGCCTCAGACCAAAAATCAGTTTTGGCTCGTTTATTCCATGTTTTGGTTCATGTTATGCATGTTTTAGCATGTTAGAGTCATTAAACAAATGAAAACATAATAAAAGAGGATTTTTACACCCTCATACTTACATGTTTGGTTATGGCGAGTGACCGACGTAAGTGTAATAACTCGTTTGATCGGAAAAAACTCGGTTTAAAACCGTTTTGGTAAGTAAAAGAGTGTTTTAAAAGTTTAGTGATGGTGTGGTGGTCGAAGTGGTCGGTCAAGTGGCTTAATGCATGATGACGGTACCAAACAATGTGTAAGGCTCGTGTTTACGATCGGTAGGTCGTAAATACGCGTCGGATTGTGACTTAAGAAGTCGAGTCGAGAATTTTAAGAGAGAAAAGAGGGGGCGGACACTCGCGTAAGTCTCAAATGGGTGGCATTTGAGGGGTATTTATAGGACAATGAGTGGTTGTGTGAGTTTTGAGCGACGTGGCCACCTGGGCTGCTCAAAGAGGCGTGAGCCACGTCGCGGGTCTTCGAGCTGTGTTGTCACTTTCACAACAAACGCAATCATGATTTGTTCTATCCTAGGTTTTGTAGTCACATGTTTGGTACTTGACCAACATGAATCCGGGAAAACATAAGGTAGAAGGTTTGAAATGTTTGGTTTTTTGTGGTTGACTCGGTTTGACTCGTTGTTGGAGTCGGGTTTTGAATTTTTGAGTCGGTTTTTGGTCCGGTGCCGGTTTTGACTCTAGTTAGTGTCATTGCGACCCCGTAGTCGTGCATTAAACACTCCAGGTATTTTTAAAATGTTTTGAAATGTTTTATTTTCGAAATCGTTTTAAGTTTTTCGACGTAAAGTTGTACACAAACTGTCGATCAAACGTCGCGATTCCAAAACATGTTGTAGTCCGATAATCATCGGGTGTTTGTTGGAGTCTCAAAGAGATCCGGGTATCTACAGAGCCCCCACTTTGACTGAGGCTTGGACAGGGCGAAAGTCAAAGTAGAGCCCCCAGGTCAATCGAAGATTACAACCTGGAGACCCAAGCGACGTCGAGGCGGCTCGAAAGGATTCGGGCCAAGGACCTGCCGTCGGGAAGGGCGACGCCAAGGCGACTCGAGGGTATGAGTCAAGGACTTGTCATCGGGAACATTTTAGAGTCTGTCGACTGTCCGTGCGGGTCGTTTAAAGTCCGTTAGACTACGTACAAAGGCTCGCCAGCCATAGGAAGGAGTCATACCTAAGGCATCTTCGGATATGTCCTTGCACTTTTGCGGACAAAGGCTCGCCAGCTGTGGTAAGGAAATGTACCCGAGACATCTTCGGGATCTGTCCTTGAAAGGTTGCGGACAAAGGCTCGCCAGCCACGATAAGGAAATGTACCCGAGGCGTTTTCGGGATGTGTCCTTGAATGTTTGCGGACAAAGGCTCGCCAGCCGAGATAAGGAAATGTACCCGAGGTATCTTCGGGATCTGTCCTTGAATGTTTGCGGACAAAGGCATGCCAGCCGTGATAAGGTCAGTTAATGGACCATGGGAATAGCCGCGTCGAATGGGCTTGTTCTGAAAGTAGCGAACTCGTGATGTCGCTGGGGAAATAGTGAGTATGGATTCTCACTATCACTGTTTTTGGAATGAACGGGTTCCGCGAGGAAGCCCCCTGCTGGTATTTAAAAGAATAGTGAATTTGGCATCTTCACCATTCGTTGCTCTTCTTTGAACTTGAAGTGGCGGTTTTGGTCGTCGTTTGTTTTAATTTTGAAGGAAAATAGCAAATTTGAGTTTGCTATTGCGCTTGAAGTGACGGTTTATGTGCCGGCGTTGACATTTGATGGAAATAGTGAATTTGGAATCTTCACTATTGATTGATGTGACGGTTTATGTGCTGCCGTTGACATTTGATGGGAATAGTGAATTTGGAATCTTCACTATCGATTGAAGTGACGGTTTATGTGCCGTCGTTTAAAGCTTCCGAAAATAGTGAATTTGAATTTTCACTATTTGTTTTTGAGAAAAAATGACGACCTTTAATATCGTCAAGTGAAAGTTTGAACTTTGTTATGTGGAAATTGGGCTAAAGCCCAAATTTTGCTGAAAAAGCAAGAGGGAGGCCTGCTTAAGGCGCGAGCCACCTGGCGAACCAAAGGGGCTTCCCTATTTTCTGTAAAAGACGCGAGGTCAGGCCGCATATCAATCGTAATCTCGTCTTCCTTCTCTTCGATAAAACAAAGCAAAAATCGCCATTGAAGGACCTTCTTGCTTGTTCGAGTTCTTGCCTTCATCAACAATGTCATCTCAAGGTAAGTATTTCCTCTTGAATCCAATCAAATTTGTTGATTTTTAGCTTGATTGAATTAGGGCGAATTTTGCCCTAAAAATCGAATTGGGCGATTTTGATTGAGCCCATTTCGAGTGAAATTGATGCTTGCATTAGGTTAGAAACCTGTTTAGGAGTATAGGGGTGCTTTTAGTTTGCATTTTGGTCCCCGTTCCCGCTCCCTATGCTCGAAAAACTTGAGTGAGGCGAGAAACCGTCTCATTTCACAATGCCAAGTTTATTTGCTCGGGTAGTGGGTCCCACTAGGTTGCATTGTATTTGGGAAAACCCGTATTTGCCATTTAAGGACCTTCGTTGGATGTTTGTGGGCAAAATTGGATTTTTGCCTTTTGCGACGGTCTTACGTCTGACCAAATAAGCGCCTGTTTGGGCTTGAATTGAGTCAGTTTGCCTTGAAATGGACCTTATTGGTATTTTAGGTCACCTTGAGGTGTGATAAAATCACGTTTGCCTTTTTGCGGTCGTTTTTGAATTTTTGACCGGTTTGGGTTCAAATTAGCGTATGAATTCCCTTTTTTAGCCATAGAAAAATCCCCATTGTGTCGGGAATGTATTTTGGGTTGTAGGCGGACCTTGTATGGGTCTTGAAATGCCGTTTTTGTGATTTTTACTCGTCTTTTGCTTGAAAAGAGGGGCGAGTCGTTTTTGTGTTTTTGTTTTGTGAATGGTTTTGTTTGGTTGGGTTTTGGGCGGGATTGCCCTTGTTTTTTCATTGCAGGTTGTGATTTTTTGTTTTTGGGTTTATCCATTTCATGCCGTCGTAATGCCGAAATTTCGGCTGACATTTTTTTGTTTGTAGGAGAGTGTTCGGGACAGACCGGGTCTGTCGCTGCGACTCTAGAGGAGTTGTTCGGGTCAGGCCCGGTTAGCACTCCGGTTAGCACGCCTGCCGTGGTTGTGGAGGACGTCACTGAGGAGGAGAGACCTCCTGAGCAGACTGTTGGGGCCTCAGGGGCCATCGAGGAGCGTGAGGAGCCCGTTGTTGGGGCTGTTAGCACCGGTAGAGCTCAGATTGGGGCTGAGGTGAGTACCTCCGGGAGGAGGGTTTCTTCGAGGCCGCGCCGTCCTCGGATGACCAGACGGTCGTTGCGGGACGTCACCAGGGTCGTTGAGCTGGGCCCTACCCACCACGTTGAGTCTCGCGGCCATAAGAGGCGGAGAGCGGAGACAGTCGAGGACGATGCTGACGTCGCGAGCTGAAGAGCCAGGCGAGTTACGGCCCCGCGGGGGTTGCTTTTACGGGCGGCTCCTGAGTGGGCCGAGGGTTTTGACGGTAGCCAGTTGTTGCTTCGACTGGACCGACACCTTTCCTACCGTGCTCACGAGGGCATGGTGAGTCGTATTCCCTGGTTGAATTTTGTCATTTTTGAAGTGTCGGGCCTAAAATAGGCATTCTAACGTTGCCTGTTTTTGATTTCAGGAGATCGGCACCATGAGGACTTTCTCGGGCTTTTCTACCTGCTTGGGCCTCTAAGACGTTCTCCGAGCTGGGTCGAGGGCGTTGATAGAGAGGTCGGCTTTTGGGCCGTTGGTGGCCGCTTGGCGGGACATTCACAGGTCCTCGATTAAGGCGAACCTGTGTTTGATCCGCGCCATGTTGGATCGGTACTGGGACACGACGTCGTCGTTCCACATGGAGTTTGGGGAGGTCGGCATGACTTTAGAGGACTTTGCCATGGTATCCGGCCTTCCCTGCGGCGAGCTGCCCATTGAGTTTCCCGCGACGCCGGAGAGAGTGTCCTCTCCTGCGGTCACTGCTTTGATTGGTACTGCTTTGCCGGAGTCTTCCATTGTCACCCCGTACCTGATTGCGAGTTCGTATGTGAAGGACCACTTCACTGAGAGGGTGGCAGGTGTTGCTCCGGCGCCATTGGCGAGCCCGGAGGCAGAGGTTGAGGCCGACGCGAAGGAGGCGCGGCTGTGGTTGTGGTACTTCTTCGGTGCCACGTACTTTGGCGACAAGGGCGAGCGCTTGTCGACCAAGGTGCTTCCTCTTCTTACCGACCTTGACACTTTGAGTCGGTTTGATTGGGTTACGCCGGCTTTGGCGAGTTTCACCCGGTACTTGCACGCGGCGGTGCGTCCGGAGACAGTGGGAGCGGGTAGTGTTCCTGCTCTGGTTGGTCCCGGCCTCAACTTTGAGGTACGAGTTTTTTTGTGGTAGTTTTTTTTGAGTTTGATTCAAAACATTTTGATTTTGGCAATTTTTGAGAAATTGGCTGATTTGTGTTTGCTGTGTTTGATTACAGGCTTGGTTGTATGCTTACTTCACTCCTCTGCGTCCGGGGACTACAGACGGTGTTCTCTCGGCTTACCCTGTTGTGAGGGGTTGGACGGTGGCTCGGAAGAAGTCGACTAAGTCGACTTACGAGGATTGCAGGCGTCGCGTGAACAAGCTTCGGGTTGCTGATGTAAGTTCTTGTTCTCTTCCCTCTTCTCCCTTATAGAGATAGATGGAGATAGGGTGACTAGGTAGCTTATGTAGCCCCCAGTTAGCCGGATAGCTTTGTTTTAAATGCAGTTTGTTGGGCGGCCTTGGGAGCACTACACGGGTGTACCGGCTGCCATCAGGGAGCGTTTGCGGCCTCGCAGCTCCCTGCGTCTGTACTTGGAGACGGCGATTGAGCCGGTCTGGTACTTGGGTGAGCGTTTAGTTCGCCAGTGCTTTACCGAGACTTTCGTCGTGCCGGTTGACCCGCCTGGGGTGTTGTTCCAGGAGTCGACCCCTGACGAGGTTGAGGAGCACCTTCACGGTCGGGGAGGTGAGGAGTTGTTGCTGCGGGACGCCGACTACGACACCTTCTGGTTGTCGAGGCTTGCTTGGTACCCGATCGAGGTATGTTTTCCTCTTTTCTTTTTTATTTCCATTATCTCCCTTGATAGGAGGGTTTGTCATCTTTGATGTGGATCCAAATGGTAGGGAGTCGACCCGCTGATGAGGACTCAGCCCCCAGCTTTCCCGACGGAGACCACTTTTCAGGGGCCGGGTGGCGAGGAGCTTCAGTTGCGTTTATCGGAGCCCGCGGTGGCCGAGGTGACCGATGCCGGCATGGAGTGGAGGTTGATTGTTCTGAGGGTGAGTTCCTGACTTGAACACTTTCTCCGATTATACTTTGCCTTTCATTGTATTGAAGGACATTCTTGTTTTGTAGGTGACAAATGTTAGTCACCAGAACTTGTGGCGGATGGCTAACCGCTGGAGGGCGCTTGCTGGTGACCTGGCTACGAGGGAGGCTCGGCTTTCTCAGGTACGTTTTGTGTGCTGTTTTTGTGTATTTGGTGTTGTATTTCATGTTTTTAGATCTTGAGGATCTGTTATTGTGTTTTGCGAGTCTTTGCGGATCCGCGAGCTTGCTCGGGTCCGTGCTGAGTTGGAGGCAGCTAGGTCGATGATCGAGGCCCAGGGGTTGGGGATCACTCGTCGGGACCAGGAGTTGAGGTGTCATGAGGACGAGCTGCGGAGTCGAGATGCGGAGATTGCCTCCCTCAGGGCTCAGTTGGCTGCGGCGCAGGAGCTTCGCGTCGTGATGGAGGAGGAGACGCTGGAGAGTTCTCCGGAGAGGGAGCCTGAACAAGTGGTGGTGTCTGCGTTGGCGGCGACTCCTAGTGAGACCATGACTGGTCCGACGGGAGACGTCGAGTAGTCGTTGTAGCTTGTCCGTGTCTTGGACTCTTGTCTGTACATATTTACATTTTGCGTGAGGCGGTTTGTATATATGTGTTTTTGGATTGTGGTTTATTTTCTGATTTTGGCTTTTTTTTTTGTTGTGTTTCGGAGGAGCGCTGTCGGCTGTTGATTCTCCTTTTACTTTGCACCAGTTCCTGCATCGTTAGTTGTAGAAAACAGGCAACAGATAGCACATACGCATAGACATAAACACGCAGAAGCATTTGATTGAAAATCAAAAATTAACCAAGATGACTTGAAATTAAAATTTGAAATTTTGAAATGAACTTTGAAAATTCCGTGACAAATCGTCACGTTCGGAATTCAAAAGGGAATGATTTGAAAATTTGAGCAATTAACTTGTGTCGTGAATTAAATTGCGCCGAATTTGTTGAAAATGACTCGAAAAATTCAAACTCAGACCGTCAGGAAAGAATTTTTAGAAAAGGATTTTTGCGAGTATATTTGATTTTTGATGTCAAGACTCGAATTTGTGAGTGCTTGAATTTTTGAGGAAAATTGACGTCGTGTTATCAATCTTCGATTTTGATTTTTGAATTGCGAAAAAGCGAAAAATTTTCGGAATTTCGACTGACATGGAACGATCCATCGCGGATCGGGGCGACTAGCCCTTCCCCCTTAAAAAAAGAAAGAAAAATCCGCATGTTTAAAGCTACGTCATGGAAACCGTGTCGGATTTCGTAAAACGCGAAAACAAGGAAATGTGAGTGGGAGGAAACACAAAATGTTCCGGATCATCCCGAAGAGGCACGAGGTTTCTGGCGGGAGGTTTGAGGTGTCAGGAGAAAACACATGTTGAAAGAGACAAGTCAACAGCGGGAATCCTGGGGAAGGTCCAAAGAGGCGCGAGCAGCCTGGCGATGGAAGCCGGCTCTCCCCTTTTTCTGGAAAATGCGCTGATCATTTTGTATAAATATGGACATTTGCGCTTCATTGTTTCATCATCCGAAACACAAAATCATCTCTACAAAACCTCTTCTTCTTCCACAAAAATATTTCATGGATGCTTTTGAGAACGCCTTGCGATAATGGTGCCGGGATTTGTCGCCTCCCGAAAAGCATCAACTCGTTTGCATGGGAGTTGGTCAATTGTTGGTGCTTCGCCAAGTCAAGGTGCAACCTTCTTTTCTTGAAGCATGTTCTCGGTTTTGGGATTCGAAACACCATGTTTTCGTTTTCCCGAAAGGCGAGCTTTGTCCTCTTGCTGAAGAAGTTGAGCCATTGGTGGGTGGTCGAGTTGTGTTCCGGTGCTTCCTCCGACTCGGTTGTGCTACAAGGAGAAATTCCGTTCCATGTTGGGCTTGTCAACAAGCCAAGTCAACTTTCTTCTTGCTCCACATGGTGTGTACATGTTGGCTCTTATCAACATCTTTTCAAATCGATTAGATGCTAATGTCTCGGAGGTGGCTAGGAGAAGGGCTCTTGCATTTTGCCTTGTCCATGTGTACCTCTTTGTTGATGTCTTGAACAAGGAGGGGCCAAGATGCCATGGTAGCATGACCCTCATCCATGTGATTGAGCAAATGGAGCATGGTAGAGATCCATCATGGTTGGTGCTTGGAGAGATTATCCAAGCTTTGGACAAGGAAGGCTCTTGTGGAGAAGCTCCCTCTTTCGGATCCCCGAGGATCCTTCAAGTGTGGCTATTGGAGAGGCTAAGGTATGTAGAGCCTCCGGTTGATTCTTCTTCTTATTCCTTCCGTCACCTTACCATGAGGAACAAGTTGTACCAGGATAGTTTTGCTTCCACCGAGGCCTATTGGGCCGCAAGATTGGCGGAGGAGGGTGGTCCTCATATCCGTTGGGTGGTGCCGTGGTGGCACTTGAGGTCCTTCACGGGGTTGCCCGCTTCGGGTGCTAGTCCTCGTTCTTTGATGGTGGTGGGCTTGAAGGTTGTTTCCTTCATTTATCCCGAAAGGCTCATGAGGCAAATGGGGCGTCAACAAAAGGTGCCCGCTCAAGATACTCTTGTCCAAGAGATTGTTTTCCGGAACTCCGAGCTTGTGGAGTTCTTTGAAAGGTGGTGGGCCACTCGGCCGCTTTGGGAGGTACCAAACCCCGTTGCCATGACATGGGTGACTCCCGCTTATGTGAAGTGGTCACGAGCTCCGTCCTTGGAAGAGAGATCCAAATTCCGTAAGGACGAGGTTGTCGAATTGAAGTATCGAGAGGTTGGCAAGGCCAACCGTGCCTTCTTTGAGGAGTATGTTGATGGTGCTACCCCCGATGTGATGAGACCACCGAAAAGGAGAAGCTCGGGCCCCAAGAATATGGTGGGCCGTGCATTGGCTCGTCTTGGGTCGAATATGGGGTCTTGTGCTAGACCGGAGGCCGTCGCCGTCTTAGATCCGTTTAGGATCCGTTTCGAGGAAGAAGTCCAAGCTCGGCGGGCCAACAAGAAGAACAAGGGGAAGATGTACCCCGAGGGAAAAGGCAAGGGTAGAATGGAAGAGTGAAGACCTCCATTACCCACTTTATTATTATATTGTATTATCGTTGTGAGTTTTTATTATGTTGTACTAGCTATGTTTTGTGTGTTTAGTGCTAGTTTTATTATGTGAGGTGTTTTAGTTGACACCTTAGCTTTGACAAGTTGTAGACTCGTCGAGCTTTATTTTTTGTAATTGTAATCCCTCCCATTATTAATTAAATAAGAGGATTGCTCGTGTCGAAAATTGTGAACGCTTGTTTCTTTCATCCATTTGGTAAAGGCAATTCGATTTGAATCGTCCTAAACATTTGCACTTGGGAAAGTGGTATTTTGTGGAAAGGGAGAAAGGCTCATTTTTGTATTTTTGTGGGGAAAGGGAATGGTTTCCCTTTCTCTTTTTTTATGGGGATGTTTTTGTACCTGGGATTTTTGTATGGGGATGGTTGTTTTTGATTGTGGGAATGGTTGTATCCTTCTTGTGTAAGAAAGGACTGCCTACGTATTCACCGGGAGAGGTGAAATTAAACCATGATCGTAGTTCGAAATGTTTAGTGAATTTGAATGGGTTTTGGGGTTGTATCCCTCAGGCATAAGAGGGACTGCCTACGTATCCACCTGAAGAGGTGAAATCAAACCATGCTCGTAGTTCAGGGTTGTTTTGTTTTAGTGCAAATGGACGTTGCCTCTGACGGATCAAAGGACATTCGAAACGAGCAAGGTGCCGCAGCTTAGACTCGATAAAACATGCAATTTCAAATCAGAACACGTTGAGGAACTTGACTTGAAAAGGGTTTAGGTTGTTGCTAGTTGTAAAACTAGGCTAGGTTGTTGATTGCTAGGGCTCAAGGGTAGTACTTGTTGAGTTGGTCTAGGTTGGTCGGGTTTGTAAAGTCCTCCCCGTCTAGGTCACTCAGTCTCACTGCGCCCCCCGAAAGTATTTTCTTGACCAGGTATGGCCCGGCCCAGTTGGGTTTGAATTTTCCCCTCGGATCGACGGGTAATGGTGCTCGAACTGACTTGAGGACCAAGTTGCCCTCCTGGATGTTCCTGGGTTTAACCTTCTTGTTGAATGCCCATTGTATACGTCGTTGGTATAGCTGGACGTTGTGCAAGGCGTTGAGTCGCCGTTCGTCTAGGAGAGTGAGTTGTTCGTACCTTCGACGGGTCCATTCCGCCTCAGGGACTTGACTCTCCAGTAGGATGCGTAGAGATGGGACCTCTAACTCTACCGGTTGAACCGCCTCCATACCGTATGCTAGGTAGAAGGGTGTGGCGCCTGTCGGTGTTCGAATGGAGGTTCGGTATCCCCAGAGTGTGAATGGGAGTTTGCTCGGCCAATCGCGGTAGTTGTCTTGCATTTTCTTGATAATGGTGACAAGAGTTTTGTTCGCTGCCTCCACTGCTCCGTTAGTTTGGGGACGGTAGGGGGATGATCGATGTCGCTTGATTTTATAATTGTCCAGCAAAGCTTGAGTTTCCGCCCGGAAGTGAGAGCCTTGATCGCTGATGATTTCGTGGGGTACCCCATAACGGCAGATGATGTTGTTTTGAATGAACTTGGCCACTTGTTTGGCGGTCAAGACTGCATATGACTGCGCTTCTACCCATTTGGTGAAGTAGTCGATGGCGACGAGGACGAAGCAATGCCCCTTGGTGCCTATCGGGTTGACTTTCCCGATGATGTCGATGCCCCAGGTTGAGAATGGCCAGGGTGATGTCATGGTGTATAAAAGGGATGGTGGTATGTGTTGTATGTTGGCGAAGATTTGGCAATTGTGGCAATGTTTGACGTAGTTACGGCAATCGGCTTCCATGGTGGTCCAGTAGTAACCTAGCCGCATGATTTTCCGTGTAAGCATCATTGCACTCATGTGAGGGCCACATTCTCCGTCGTGAACCTCTCTCATGACTTTCTTGGCTTTGTGATGGTCAATGCAAAGGAGGAGAATCCCTTGGGGTGTTCTTTTGTAGAGTTGATTTTGGTTTATCACGAATTGTGATGCAAGTAAACGGATGGCTCTTTGTCCTCTATGATCGGAGTTGGGAGGGAATTCGTTTTTGGTTTTGTAATTGAGGATGGCTTGGTACCAAGGTTCATCATGGCTTTCCTCGTCGTCGATAATGGCACAAACGTGAGCTGGCTCGCTCCGTCTTTCGACACATAGGGGCATCGATGTCATGTCGTCAGGTATGTTGACGAGCGCGGCAAGTTTTGCCAGGGCATCAGCAAATTGGTTTTCCTCTCGTGGCAAGTGGAAGTAATCGATTTGATCGAAGAACTCGGCCTCTTGATTGATCTTTGCTCGGTAGAGAGCTAAGCTGTCAGATCGGATTTTCCATGATCCGGATACTTGATTGATGATGAGTGAGGAATCTCCATGGACCCTCAGTCTCTTGATGCCAAGTGTGATAGCTGCTTGTAGGCCGATGAGACATGCTTCATATTCAGCGGCATTGTTGGTGACGACGAAGTCTAGCTTGACCGAGATCGGAACATGTTCTCCCTCTGGTGATATTAGAAGGATTTCTACCCCGAAGCCTCTCAGATTAGATGCACCGTCAAAGTATAGGTCCCATGCGTCGGAGTCGGCACAAAGGATGTCTTCGTCGGGAAGTGACCATGTGTCGGTCGTTGGATCCTCGTTGACGGGATTTTCTGCTAGGAAATCAGCGACTGCTCTTCCCTTGATAACCTTGAGGGGTACAAACTTGAGGTCAAATTCGGACAGCATGAGTGTCCATCTAGACAGCCTTCCGTTTAGTATGGGTTTTTCGAAGATGTATTTAACCGGGTCCATCTTGGAGTAGATGTGGACCGAGTAGCTGAGCATATAATGCCGCAGCTTCTTTGTTGACCATACTAGGGCAAGGCATGTCTTTTCCAGTTGGGTATACCTCGTCTCGTACTCAATGAACTTTTTGCTGATGTAGTAGATGGCTCGCCCTTCGTTGCCAACTATTTGTGCTAACATTGCTCCCATGGTCGTGTGTTGGTAACGATCGGTATAGGGATAGAGGAATCCCCGGTTGAGGTGGCATGAGGACAGGAGGTTTGGATAGGATTTCCTTTATCCTGTCGAAGGCTTTCTGGCAGTCGTCGTCCCAATCGGTGTGATCGGAGTCACGAAGCTTCTTGAATATCGGTTCACAAATCATGGTGAGCTTGGCAATGAACCGGCTGATGTATTGGACCTGACCGAGAAATCCCCGAATCTCCTTCTCGTTCCTAGGCCGAGGCATTTGTTGAAGGGCTTTGATTTTGGTTGGATCAATCTCAATGCCTCTTTTGCTGACGACATGTCCTAAGAGTTTTCCGGAAGTGACCCCGAATGCACACTTCTGAGGATTTAGTCTCATGTTATATTTCCGCAGACGAGCGAAGAATTTCCGAAGGGCGCCTATGTGGCCGTCCCGTTCTTTTGATTTGACAATCATGTCATCGACATATACCTCTACCTCCTTGTGCATCATATCATGTAGGAGAGTAGTAGCGGTTCTTTGATAGGTTGCTCCGGCGTTGATGAGGCCGAAAGGCATGACCGTGTAGCAATATGTACCCCACTGTGTAGTGAACGCAGTTTTGTGCATGTCTTCCTCAGCCATCTTAATCTGGTTGTACCCGGCATACCCGTCCATGAAGGATAGGAGAGCATGTTTGGTAGTGTTGTCCACCAGAATGTCAACATGTGGCAAAGGGAAGTCGTCCTTTGGACTCGCCTTGTTCAGATCCCTGAAGTCGACGCAAACCCGAATTCTTCCGTCTTTCTTTGGTACCGGCACAATGTTGGCCACACAGTCAGAGTATTCAGACACTTTGATGAAGCCAGCCTTGAACTGTTTATCCACTTCTTCCTTTATTTTTAGGGCCCACTCAGGACGCATCCGGCGTAGCTTCTGTTTCACAGGTTTAGCTCCGGGTTTAATGGGTATTCGGTGCTCTGTAATTTCTCTGTCAATCCCAGGCATATCTCTGTAAGACCAGGCGAACACGTCCTTATATTCGTGGAGGAGGTCAATGAACTGTTGTCTTTCCGAGGGGTTCAGGGTTGTCCCTATCCTAAGTTCTTGAGGTGTATTGTCGGTTCCTACGTTAATAGGCTCGGTTTCCTCAATGTTGGGGGTTCTGGTTTCCCGTTTGTCAAGTTCTTTGGCTAAGTGAGGTGGGTAGTCACTCAAGTCAAATTCCTCATAGTCATTCAGAATCGCATTGCAGTTAAATTGAGACGAGTCATAAGCAAACTTAGCGTTCATTAAGTTGACACGAGCGAAAAGTTCGGAAAGGACAGACATCTCGTGGTCAGTTAGAGGCGACACAACAGAGGAAGTGGCCCCTGGAACAGGCTCCAGGTTGTCATCTTTCATGGGAGTAGGGGTGACCCTAGTGGACTCTGCCTCTGAATCAGCCACGACTTTGTGATAAAACAGTGGGAAGGGGACCTTGACTGGGACATCAGGAGTGTTAGGAGCTACGACAGACTCTGACTCCGACTCAGACTCAGACTCAGATCCTTCTTCACTTCCCTCCTTGAACATAGGGCCTTCTCCAGTTGTTATCTTGAGAATGCGGCCTTGGCGATCGGTCCACTTGACGGTCTTCTTCCAGCCCTGGGTAGCTTTCTCCGGGTCAGTATCGGAGATCAAGGCGGTTGGGTCAAATTTATTGTCCTTCAGGGCGATGTTGATGATGTCCTCATAGTCGAGGTGTTTGACGTTATCTTCCCCAAAGAGGAGTGTGACAGCTTGTCCGTCAAGACATGGTGACGGTTTGGACTCAGTTGATGCAGCTTCGATGTTGTCGGGGATAAAGTAGCAGTCCTGGAAGACTTCCACTCCCGGGCACCTAGCCTTCGCCACAGAGTCATAGATTGGATCCGGAAAGCCGTGGTAGAGTTCAGACTCTCCCTCGGGGAAGAAGTATCCGTTGAGAGTCAGGTGGTAGGGACGGAGGATGACTCCGTGCTTCTTGCGTTTTCGGATTAGGAGGTTCATCTCCCGGATATCTTGGTCAGTAGGTTCGTACCCCAGCCCAAAGGGAATGTTGGGGACCTTAGCCCATTTCAAGGGAGGCAATGGGTCCTTTAGTGGATTGAGCGGCAAACCCGGGAAGTAACCCTGGCGCATCATAATACGGTTGACCGTGAGGTTGGTGAACGGGTCACACTCAAAGGTTGCCGATTCATCGGTTATGGCGTTTACGGCTTGGAAACCCCACATTTCATTGTCGTCCTCCTCAATGGCTTGGGAGGCTATCCCCCTTCTCATAATTGCTTTGATTGGGGAAGCGGGAATCGTGATCGTTTTCCCGTTGAAGGAGACCCTGATCTTTTGGTGGAGCGTTGATGTGACCGCCTTGACGGCGTGAATCCAGGGACGTCCCAGGAGCATGTTGAAGGACGCATCGATGTCGACCACTTGAAAACTGATTTGTCTTTCTAAGGGTCCGGTTGCGACGGTCAAAGTGACTAGCCCAGCGACCTTGCGACGAGTGCCGTCGTAGGCGCGTACTCCTTGATTCGTTGGGATTAAGTCAGATTCCTTGACACCCAGCCTGTGGGCAGTTTTGAGAGGAATGACATTCACGGCGGAACCGTCATCCACGAGGACCATTGGTATATTCTTTTGGAGGCATTGTACGGTGATGTACAGGGCTAGGTTATGATTGGCTCCGAACGGAGGGATATCCTCATCGGAGAAGATGACCGGGTTACTCAGATCAGGGGCGTCTCTCGTCATGTGCGCCACTATTTCTTCTGGAGAAGAGGTGGAGGGCACAGTTAATTTTCCCAAGGCCTGCAGTAAGGCCTGTCGATGCTCAAAATTCGTTGCGATTAGCTGCCAAATTGAGATTTCGGCTTTTGCTTTCTGGAGCTGTTTTAGGATTGAGTTCTCGGGGGCCTTTGGTTGAGTGTCCACCTCTGGGACGATTTGGTCATTCGTTGTTGGAACGACCGTTGGGTTGCTCAGATTTTGATGGGGACATCCGGACCGGGTGAGATGTCCGATTTCTTTCGCCCGCTTCTCGTTCCCTGGGAGGATATAGACATCCTCAACATCATCCCTCCATATGCCTTATCTCGAGGATGACCTCTGTATGTCCGCAGATCGAACCGGACCTGCAGGTGGGCCATGTCCACAGATTGGCGACTCCGCTGGGGAAAACTAGGACACTTACGTCTTTGTGATCCCTAGATGGTGAGACTCGAACGAGGTCTTGTTTGGAATGCATTAATTGATATTACGGTCACGGTCGGGTTTCCCTGTCCGAGCCCACAACCTAACCCTTTTCGACCAATTGGCTCGTCTCGTCGGCGTGAGTTTTCTCATCTCCGCGTTTCGAATCCCGATTGAGTCAAGCATACCGTTGACGTTACATATTCCTGTTTCGTCAAAGAGCTTTTATCACTTTCGAGCACGAGGCTAGGGCACCCTCCTTACACATTTTGTTTGGATTGGTATCCCTCTCGCAAATCGGGGTTTGATTGCTTGGTGTGTAACTCACCCTTTTAAGCCAAAACCCGTGTCAGCATAATGCATAATATAATGAACTGCGAGTGCTTATGTGCTATTTAATCATAAGTCCTTCCGTGTCATTTTCAATCTTTCAAAAACACCTTTTTGCGCCGTTATAATGGCCATTTCAAACCTCGGTCTTTCGCCGACCGATGCACGCCTTTTTAGGCCATCGTAATGACGATTTTCAAACTCGGTTTTGTATAACCATTTCAACACGCCTTTCTAGGCCGTCGTAATGACGATTTTCAAACCCGGTTTTGTATAACCATTTCAACACGCCTTTCTAGGCCGTCGTAATGACGATTTTCAAACTCGGTTTTGTATAACCATTTCAACACGCCTTTTTTAGGCCGTCATAATGACGATTTTCAAACCTGGTTTTGTATAACCATTTCAAATCACCTTTTTACGCCGTTATAATCGCCGCGTCTAGACACGGATTTTAACCCGTTTGGCGCCGACAATGGCTTTCTTTCAAAACCCGAGAAAAGCACACACCCTTTTCTCGAGACACTTTCGGGATCCCGAGGACCATGCACCATCCCTGAGACCTCTTCAAACATTTCAAACTCGATTTTCAAAACATACAATTTTGAATTTCAAAACCGTTTTGGGAAACGACGCACTGTTTTCCGAACCGACTCAAACTCAAACCGTCTTTTGCAAATAAACTTAAGACAACCCTTTTCAGCTGATCGACTTGCGGAGATCTCTATCTTCGGAAGCCGCCCATTAAAGCGACAAATGAATCTTTTTGAAAATTCCTATTTTCGAAAACTTCAGTCCACCATTCCAATTCCGCCTCGTGTCTATCGAGTCAAAGCAAACGTACTTATGGGTCTTTACTTATGAGTCGTCTCACCACGAGATCCGCCAATGGCGTCACGCCGTCGTGTTCGACTCTTGTCAAAGGTTCGGTCAAACACCGTCACGTCATAAATCGAGTCAGCACCGAGGGACCACACACGGTCACCCCGTCTTGTTGAGTCGATCTTTGTCTCGTCCTCTGTGTTGTCTGCGTTCAGTCTTGAAACCGTGTCGGATTGAGTTGTAATGTGAGCCGTTTTTCTGCCTCAGAGCCATGGCCCTGTCTTCAGCTTCGTCCAACAACAACAATGATAACAACAGAGATGTCACAACTGATCAGCTAGCCAGCCTACTTACCGCTCTTAAGGTCACCCTAGATCGCGTCGAGACCCGTATCGACGACCTGGAGAACAAGGAAACTGGGGAACATAATACCCCACCTCTGACTGAAACTGAGAAGAGGCTGAAACTCTTGGAGGAACAGCTCCTAGCCCGTGGTAACAATATCCACCTTGAGAACAACCGAAGGTTCGAACCTGTCGTGGACCAGTTACCTGACAACTTCACCCTGACTGATGTGCCTAAGTTCAAGAGAGTGGAGGACCCACTCAACCATATCCGTGCTTTCAAGGACTACATGGCCATTAAGGGGGTCAAACAGGAGCTCTTCACCCGGATCTTCCCATCCTCTCTGGAGCCGATTCCTCGCCAATGGTACTACTCCTTGGACCCGAAAAACCTTACTACTTGGGATGAGATCGCAGTTGAGTTTGCCAAACAGTATGCCGACAACGTCGAAATCCAGGCCAACACCCGTACTCTCGAGGTGTTAACCCAAAACGACAAGGAAGGGTTCACTGAGTTCCTAACCCGCTGGAGGAGGGTGAGTACTCAATTGGTCAGTAAGCCGAGTGAATCAACTCTGGTGGAAATGTTTGTCAACAATCTCCGCCCGGTTTATGCCAACCTACTAAGGTATCGGAATATCAAAACTTTTCAAGATCTGCAGATTCTGGGGACACGTATTGAGGACGACCTCCGAAAGGGTGTTTTAGCAAAGACCACTGGCAGGGGTTACCAGGGATCCACCTCAACCGGATCTCGCCCTTACGGTCAGACAAACAAGATTGATGAGGTCAACCTCGTCGAACTATCTGCCAAGAAAGCCGAGCGCCCCCAGAGAGTGTTCACCAACATAGGGTCGACTTATGCAAGTGCCCTGAAAAGGCTCATGGACCAAGGGAAGATACAACCGATCGGACCCACCCCGGATCCGACCGACGCCAAGAAGTCCCGATTTTGGAACCCCAACGCCTACTGTCAGTATCATCGAGGGAAAGGGCATGATACCGAAAACTGCTTCAAACTCAAGCACCTCATTCAAGACATGATTGAGAAGGGAGATTTGCCTATACCCCTACCAACTAAGCCGAACAACAAGACGAATCCTCTGGGAATTCACGCCATCTCTGACGATGAGCCGACCCTAGACTGCTCCCACCTCATCTTGACGATTGACGACGAGGTGAATCTTCTGGAAAAGGATCCTTCAGACGGAGTGTTTGTGTTCAGTGTTGCCACTATGCTCGCTATGTTTCAGCAAGTTGAAGAGGCCATAGCCAGCCTCTCTGAGAGAATCACCCGACTCGACGACGCCTACCGTCGACTCATCTTCAATCCCCCAACACCGCGCCCAAGGGAGAATTCCCCAAGCATTCAAAACTACCCACCCTAGGATGGATTGCTCCCGCGACCATTCTGGCATAGACCTCACGAAAACCACCTTCAAAATAACCACCTTCAAAATAACTACCCTAAAAATAACCACCTTCAAAATAACTACCCTCAAAATAAATACCCCCATAAAAATCGCCCTCACAAAAATATTCCCCACAAAAACATCCCATCGCCAAATTTCAACCTCTCACCAACGGGTACATCCCCGTCTGCCCCTTTACCTGCCTCGAACGAAGGATGGCAATGAACCAATAATTCAAAAGCCAAAGCGAAAGGCCAAAATCAAAGGCCTAAGCCAATAACCATTTTCCCCAAAGCCAAAGCGAAAGGCCAAAGCAAAAACCAAAGCCAAAAACAATTCAACCAAAGCCAAAGCAAAAGCCAAGGCTAAAGTCAAATCACAAACACAAAATAGTGAAATTCAAAATCGCTATTTTCACGAATTTCAAACGACGGAATCAAACACCGTCATTCTCAAACCAAAAAAAAAAACAGAATAGTTAAATTCAAATTCGCTATCTCTCACAAATTTCAAACGACGGAATCAAAACCGTCTTTTCCCAAACAAAAAAAAGAAATGGCGAAATTCAAATTCGTTATTTTCTCTCAATTTCAAACGACGGAAATTAAAACCGTCCATTTCAAACAAAAATGAAATAGCGAAATTCAAATTCGTTATTTTCCCACAATTTCACTTTTCAAACTTCGGACCAACAAGTCCGACACCAACATCCAAAGTCCAGGACCTACAGGTCCAAAGCCCAGGACCCATGAGTCCAAAACACCCAGTCCAGGACCATCAAGTCCAAAGCCCAGGACCCATGAGTCCAAAACACCCAGTCCAGGATCATCAAGTCCAAAGCCTAGGACCCATGAGTCCAAAATACCAAGTACAGGACCAACAAGTCCAAAGCCTGGACCAACGAGTCCAACACATCAAATCCCGGACCCACGAGTCCAAAATACCAAACACTAAAACCTCAACCAAAACTTCTTCACCCATAAGTCCTTCTACAAACTATTACAGGGAGACCTGTCTAGGATCCTGGGGATTGCCCTCAAAGATCTTGACCAACATCGCTTCACCCCTAAGTCCTTCTAGAGACTGTTATAGGGAGACCTATCTAGGCTTCTGAGGATTCCCCCTCAAGCGCGTAATATCACACCTTAACCTTTAAGGTCCAGACATGGAAATCTGATCCCATGTTATTTACCAACCATTTCGTGCACAGGCCACATCAAGCCGGAGACCCCATTCCGCACCACACTACAAGTCGTTAACCATCGGCCTAAACACCACAAAATTCTTGCTCCAGATTTCTATCTGTCAAACAACCCATTATTACCAAGCTCCACATTCCCTAATGATGAAGCCATTTTTCACCACAATCCCCACGGAGTCCTCGAATGCTTTGCTATCAAGAACGGGACATACCTAATCTACCCTTAGAGTCCACTTTTTAGTGTGCTCAAATGATAAGGAACATTTTCACAAATTACACCTCTTCGATTCATGATCAAGAGGTATTTATCTCCAATCAACCTTCGAGTCACCAAACGGAATTTTCCGTCGTGACGCTCAACTCCAGATTTTTTATCTGTCAAACAAACCATTATTACCAAGCTCCACATTCCATAATGTCGAAGCCATTTTCACCCTGACCCAGATACGGAGTCCTCGAATGCTTTTCTACCGAGAACGGGACATACCCAATCTACCCTTAGAGTCCACTTTTTAGTGTACTCACTTCATAAGGACCATTTTCACAAATTACACCTCTTCGATTTATGATCAAGGAGGAATTCTCTCAAATCAATCTTCGGGTCACCAAACGGCTTTTACCGTCGTGACCCACACATTTTAAGGTCCTAAATACTCGTTTAGGCACACATTTCTCGAGTCACCAAACGGAATTTACCGTCGTGACCCTCACATTTTAAGGTCCTAACATTTCGTTTAGGCACACATTTAGAACTACGATCTGGTTTGATTTCACACCACGTGAATACGTAGGCAGTCCCTCAAGGACACAACCATACACCTCAAAATCACATTAAGGTCCTAACAGCCCGCTTAGGCACACACATTCAGAACTACGATCTGGTTTGATTTCACACCACGTGAATACGTAGGTAGTCCTTCAAGGGCACAACCACAACCCCACACACATTCAATTTTCAAACCCTTCAATTTGTAACCCATTGCACACACAGCTCAGAACTACGATCCAGTTTGATTTCGCAAACACACGAATACGTAGGCAGTCCCACAACCAGGACGCAACCGCACACCCATTTCAATCTCAACCATCAACGTCTATCCTCAAAAGCAGCCCACCCTGCTACAAAAATTAATCTCATACCTCTTTAGTGGGGGCTTCTTCCTTAAGACATCGCCAATTCCTCCTTTTGTCAAAATCCCACCTTCTCACCCTGGGGGCTTTTCTTTCGAGACGCCACCCGTCCTTTATCCTCAAACATCTTTCGAGTCTCAACTACAGTCCAAAATAAAACCGCCCACAGCCTAGTGCTCGATTCTGACAATGACAAGGTCTTGGTTCCGCTCTCCGAATCATCAAAACTCGAGAAGGGATCTAAAACGAGCAAACAGAGTCGAAGATGTCCAAAGATAATCAATTCGTGTTCCCCAGCGGAGTCGCCAATCTGTAGACATGGCCCACCTGCAGGTTCGGTTCGATCTGCGGACATACAGCGGTCTTTTTGAAAGCCACGCTCGGCGGCGTAAAGGTGCTTTCGACCGGATCGTTTTAGATCGGTCGGTTTCGTCTCGGTAAGGGTCTCGAAACGATTAGAGATGTTCGGATTCGCCACCAAGCATTTGTGGGATGCCTGGAACCCGTTTGAATTCCACTTTATACCTCGGTCAAATCGAAGCACAAAGCAGCGTTTGACATAGGTACTAAAGATAAGGAAATCGTCCCTCTTTAGCATCCTATCTCTAGAATGACCCTTTGTATGCCCTGGATAAGGTCGTCCACTATCCAAAGTTTCTGAGTAAGAGGTGAAGGTACGTATTGGGAAGCCCTTTAATCAGACACCCAATCCCGCCCGCGTTTAGCGGCCTCTACTGATCGATCTTGGTTGGTCGAATGCAAAAGTTGATAAAACGGTTTAAATGCATGAATGCGCATCCAATAATTTAAACCTAACATGTGAGAGCTTTCTAAGTCGGTTGATTTAATCCATGTATCAAGTATAAGATGTCGAGTTGGATTAATGATTGATTTGCATGCAAGACGGAAATTAAACATCCATTTACCGTATTAGGTTTAGGGTGCATAACATGATCCATTTGTCTTAGTAAGGCATTTTGCAAATATGGTTTGAACAGTCATCTGATCCGTCCTATATCCGGGTTAACCAGAGTCGGGATCGTCCTAGACTAATGCTGGAAGAGAACAGGCCACATGCAGGACGGCTATATGAGGCGCGAGCCAGCCGGCGGTGTAAGGGGCCTCCCTCTGGTTTTGAAAATGAGAAATGGAGAGCCTGTTTAGGCGCGGGTTAGCCCACGGTTTATGTGCCGTGTTCTGACCTTTTAGAAAGCGTTATGAAACGTGTTGAAAAATGAGTATTTTGACCCGGTTTGATTTGAAGGGGTCGTTTAGACCGCATTTGTTGATTTGAAGAACTAGACTCGAATAATCGTCATTATTTGATAATATTCGGTGTCGGGTTCGGTTTGACAAACTTGACATGAATAGTTTTGAAAATGATTATGGACTAATTGTTTTAAGTCCATTTGAATGTAATTAGTCGATACTCGTCATCGTACCCGGGTTAAAATCCGGCATGGTATGTAGAACCAAGGATGATTTTGTGTTGGTGACTAATATGTTTGTTTGAAAAATGTAAAGAAATGAAATAAAAGGCTTTAAAATACCTTCTAAATGTCGTTAACCAAATATTATCACCGAAATACGGATTTAACCGTCATGGTATGAGGAACCAAGGGTGAAAAATGCTTTATGGTTAAAACATGTGAAATGAAACAAAAAGGTTTCGAAAATACTTGAAATGGTAAAAACCGATTACAAATATGAAAAATGGATTAAGGGAAATGACGAGAACAAACACGGTTGATTTCTGGTCTGAATACCCCATTTAGGTGCGGGCCAGTTGGCGACCTAAGGAGCTTCTCCCTCAGACTAAAAATCAGTTTTGGCTCGTTTATTCCATGTTTTGGTTCATGTTATCCATGTTTTAGCATGTTAGAGTCATGAAACAAATGAAAACATAATAAAAGAGGATTTTTACACCCTCATACTTACATGTTTGGTTATGGCGAGTGACCGACGTAAGTGTAATAACTCGTTTGATCGGAAAAAACTCGGTTTAAAACCGTTTTGGTAAGTAAAAGAGTGTTTTAAAAGTTTAGTGATCGTGTGGTGGTCGAAGTGGTCGGTCAAGTGGTTTAATGCATGATGACGGTACCAAACAATGTGTAAGGCTCGTGTTTACGATCGGTAGGTCGTAAATACGCGTCGGATTGTGACTTAAGAAGTCGAGTCGAGAATTTTAAGGGAGAAAAGAGGGGGCGGACACTCGCGTAAGTCTCAAATAGGTGGCATTTGAGGGGTATTTATAGGAGAATGAGTGGTTGTGTGAGTTTTGAGCGACGTGGCCACCTGGGCTGCTCAAAGAGGCGCTAGCCACGTCGCGGGTCTTCGAGCTGTGTTGTCACTTTCACAACAAACGCAATCATGATTTGTTCTATCCTAGGTTTTGTAGTCACATGTTTGGTACTTGATCAACATGAATCCGGGAAAACTTAAGGTAGAAGGTTTGAAATGTTTGGTTTTTTGTGGTTGACTCGGTTTGACTCGTTGTTGGAGTCGGGTTTTGAATTTTTGAGTCGGTTTTTGGTCCGATGCCGGTTTTGACTCTAGTTAGTGTCATTGCGACCCCGTAGTCGTGCATTAAACACTCCAGGTATTTTTGAAATGTTTTGAAATGTTTTATTTTCGAAATCATTTTAAGTTTTTCGACGTAAAGTTGTACACAAACTGTCGATCAAACGCCGCGATTCCAAAACATGTTGTAGTCCGATAATCATCGGGTGTTTGTTGGAGTCTCAGCAGATACCGGGTATCTACAACGTCCAATAAATACTATCTTGAGAATCGATTGACGGAAAGTCAGTGGCTAGAATGTAGGGTGCCACCTGATCCCCACATAAGGAACGAACAAGCTGCAAATTCCAATTTCCGGACTCACTTTGTAATTGGCAAACAAAGAGATGTGGCTTCCCTGCCAGTTCAGTCTCGGAAAAATGAAGTAGCTAGGCAAGGGAAGAACCAGAGATCCATTTGTCATTCTATACATCCAAGAGAGAGGGGAAACCCTCTTCCCAGGATAAGTAGGATCTCAACAGGTCTAAACCCCACATAATTCCTCTACAACCTCAAAAGAGAGGAGTTTTCTGATCCTTAGGTGAGGACATAATTTCTTTCCGGTGTGATATTTATTTCCTACCTAAAGTACAACTAATCAAACTATCTGGATTTTGTAGAATTCTCCACCAATAAACTCTGATTGAAACATCCTATGTTACGGATTCCCAAGCCACCCAAGATTTAGGGGCATTAATGAATAATTTACTACTCCAATGTAAGCTACTCCGACTGGAAGTACCACTCCACCAAAAATGTGAAAGCAAAGAGTCAATCTTTCTACTACACTTACCGGCATTTTGAATGCCGATAGAGAATAAATAGATAGTGAAGAGAGAACCGAACAGATAAGAGTTAGCTTTCCAGTTGGAGACAAGTAGTTGTTATTCCAGCTAAGGATCGGTTTCCTTACTTTTTCTATACCAAGGCAAAAACATCTTTCTTACTAGAACCAAAGTCAGTTGGCAATCCAAGATATTTTTCCATTTCTCTATTGCTGCTACCACGTAAAATTTTAAGACAAGAACGTGTAATACGAAGCGTACAATTTAGGCTAAAGGCGACCGCTGACTTCGAGTTATTAAGGCGTTGACCCGAAGCATGACAATAATCATCAACTCATTAAACTTCGACAATAACGTGGATTGGCTTCAATAAAAAAGATAGAATCATCAGCAAATAATAAATGGGAAATCGACTAAGCATTATTGGAGAATTCATTACCCTTCAATCTTTGATGTTGCTGTGCCTTTAAAATCGACACTAAGTAATGTTGAAGCCTTCTTATCTTACTCTTTAAAAAAACCACAACTCCTTCTACTGTTCCCAGAATAGTGTTTTTTGTGCCCCTCACGTGCGCTAGAAAAGAGCATTCCCCACATAATAACCCTCTCTCAATCCCCCTCACCAAACAACCCCCTTCTCTGGTAATTTTTCTACTCCATGCATTCCCTTCTACTTTCTGGTGGATCAGTAACAAGTCAGTTACCCTATTACTCCGTAATTCTTAAATTGTCTTCCTATTTTTCCATTACTTACGAACCTTTGCATGTCGGTTCTTCATAATTAGATAAAACTTTTCCACTGAAAATGGTGATTAATAACTAAAATTTGTCTCTTAATTTTGGGTTGAAGGTATCAATTACTTGCCCCCATTAATTTTTTTCGAATTTCCGTTATCTCTTACCCATTCTGTCTCTTAATGCTCATTCACGCTCTGTATTCCTTCACTTTCCTCATTTTATGTATTTATTTATTTTATCGTAATTGTTTTTTCCTGGTTATTGCACATATTTGTGATTTTTGGAATGTGGTTGCAGTTGTTGTGTAAGATTTAAAATGGGCAAACGTCTGCAATCTTAGGTCAATAAGTGTTTGATTTTATCCAACAATTTGGTGAGTTTTGTTACTTCATTTATGCTCATATCATACACGGCGATTGTTGATTGAGGATTTGATTCCGTAGAATAGTGAATAAAACGAAGCGGGAACAATAGATGAATTAACAATCTAGAATAAGAATGTGTACTTCATTGTCAACAAAGTTTCTATATCGATCTTTGGAGGGGATGTTTGAGGGTTTCTTGAATTTCATTCAAGGGGTCTTGCTTTGTAAAAATGAATTATTTCGAATTTAAGTTTTAATCTGGTTTTGCAGGGCATCTGAGTTACCTAGAGAATATGATGGGGGTTGCCTTCAAATGTGAATGTCCTATACTCCTACTGCCCACTTTTTGCTACTTAGTTGGACGGATTGTCACCTGGAAGGAGCGTTGGGCTCGTTGAGAATTCTCATCTATAAGGCAAGTTCCTATCTTTTGGTCTTAAATGTTACTTCGTATCTAATAGTATATGAAAGGAAGGCAAGTATTCGAGAGTTTTATGGTCGGCAGTACTCTTGTCTAACACATTTTTTTTTGCGTGTTTGAGCTATCCCTTTTGTTTCATATATCGACGTATTTTCTTTTCTTGTGCAGCGATGATTTATCATTCTTTGTTGCAACTTGAAAATGGTGTTACTTACATAGAAGATAAAAAAACATAAATCTGCGTGCATGGAGAGATACCGCAAAAGAAATGAACATAGACACACTTCTCTGATGTTGATAGCGAAAGAGAGGAATAGTGTAGTATTTGCATGGAGAGTTATAGTAAAATTGTGCTGCCAAATTGTGACCATGACTTGTGCCTGAAATGCTATCGAGAATGGTAATTTCTTCACCCTTTCGGTCTCTTGAAACTTGGTAGGGCTGATGCATTTTTGTTTACATGCCATTTGGAGATAATGTTTTTGACAATGTTTCTTCGGTGACCTGTTTATATGTGGATTTCTAATTCATAAGTCTCAATTTTAAGAAATAGACTTTTTTCACCTCCTTTTTTTCCCTTTTGCGGAATCCTGGTTATTCTAAACTCACTTGGCATTTTAGTTAAGGTAAACAACTTGACCATGCATTGAGTTTGAGATACCTGGTCATGATTTGGTGATTTTTTTTATTTCTTGATTCTCCTTACAACAACATTACCTCATTTCTTCCAAGGACCTCTCGGATGGCGGTGTAAGGGCGTAAGGCCATTAGGTAGCCTCATGTACAAAGTTTCACACTCGTGGTAGGCTGATATTAGTCGACCTATAAGGAAAAGTGTCTTGAATGGCATGGTGTGACTATCACTTCAAAATATGAGCAGCCTCATGTACACAGTTTAGCGGGATGTTTTGTTTCCCTTCCTACTTGAAAGATCGTAGTTCTATGCTCGAATTGTGTCTCTTCATCTGATTGAAAATTAAGATTCATGCGATTGGGCTCTTGCTTTTATATTTCAGTTGTGCGGTTTGCATTTTCACCCTCGATAAATTCTTAAATTTTAGCTTCCATTTCTGTTGATTAGTGGACATATGTATAGTACTATAGTGGTTAGTGGAAAAAAGTTGCTTACGGAACTGTAGCCATTCATGATGATTTTATACTCATGAAATAGTTATTTTTATTTTTTGCTGAATTTTCACATTCTCGGGGATTGTTTGTCTATGTAATGTTATTTGCTACTTAAGATTAATGCTTTCTCCATCTTAGTCATTTATTTACTTTTATATGTTTTGTGAGAGGTATTTAAATTTGAGGCAAACAGGTTATATAGACGGAATGAGTATAAGCTAAATTGGTGGGAAATAGTTTTCATTCGAGTGAAATGTGTTGATGTGTTAGTGGAGTATTTTCCATTGTACCCCATATTTAATGGGGGATAATAATATAGTAAACCATTTGAGGGGATATTTGAGTTGTTATTTGTTGATTATGTGTTCAGTTAGAGTTATGGACTTTTGTGTGTTTTTTGGTTAAAATAAGGTTGTGTTGATCATCTCGATTAGCTGACAGTTTTTGGTGTAACGTATTGATAAACTATAAGGGGGGTGAGGGATGGAGAGGAAGGAGAGAGTGTGAGGGAAGTCGAGCGAATAACCAGTAGGCTACCAATGGAATAAAGGAAGGAGAACGGGCATGACATGTTGTGAGACTCATAAAAGAAGTTATTTAGACTGTTTGATTTGCTTCTTGTTGGGTTTCCAGTAATTATTTTGGTTTAATTGGTGGTTTGTATGAGTGGTAATTAGGCGTGATTCAGATAATCGGATTGTGTTTCTCACTTCCTGATGATATTTTACGCTCAGTAATTATACCAAAATGATGATTTTAAGTATTAAGATTGAGATTGTGCCGTTTAGCTTTTACTATTTGATTTCTGAAGCTAGAGTTAATTTCCAACCTACGAAGTAGTGGTTTGACCTTTGGTTAGTGCTTTCTTTTTACTTTTCACAGTGGATTTACCGTGTCGCTTCTTTGTTTGAGAGCGTGGCTCTCCTTGAAGTCATTGGGAAGTATAAGTTTATTTTTGACAGTGGCTGGCGTTTTCCTGTTGTTAGTGCTATCATTTTCCTGCATGTGGTCGTGCTTTGGTACCTTGTTTTAAATTTGTTTTAAATTCGCTTGCTAAACAGCCTTTCATTGATTATATTTCTTATTTCCCAGTCACTTTAGGTGAGATGCTGAGCTAGAATTACCCTGTTGAATCTTGTTTTGATCAATGTCGGGACATTTAGCTATGGTTTCCCCTGTGGTTAATGCTCTCTTTTTCCTTTTGGCGGGGATTACACTTATCTCTTCCTTGTTTTAGAGCACTATTCCCCTTAAAGTCATTGATAAGTATAAGTTTATTGTTTACTTTATTGAATTATTTGCAGCGCTATGAGTACCTCGTTGATTTTTGATCCGTTCGTTAACAAGTTTTTCACTGTATTATAAATCTTGTGTTTTTGATGAATGAAACATTTTGTTTGTCCATAGTTTAATTGATCTTTCGTGTTTATTAGTTTCCGATTTCAGTGTTGCGATTTGCTTGAGTAGCACAATTAATTTCGTTTGATTTGTTGTGAGAAGTATTTTAATCAAACGTAAAGAATCAAATGAATTGGAGGAAGTATGATTTTTACAGCTTTCAGTATGTGATACAATAGGTTTTCGCTACTAAATTTCGAAGGATATTTGCGTTTGTTTTACTTAATTGTCGGTATTTTTTTTTTGCTTCATTAGAGTATGCTATTTTGTTTAAGGCGAGATTGACCGTCAAACGAGAAAAGTTATGTAATATCTTCGATATGTTTGCGGGGTTGAGAAGATAGAAACAAGTGGATACTAGGTTCTGTTAATTATATTGGAATATATGGTAAGCAAATGTGCCTCTGACTCACTAAGTTTCTCCAGTTGGTACATCTTGCTGAATACGTTGGACGATTGTTCTGTGGACCGTGGGTTTGTAGTTCATTTGCAAGTAACCATGTTCGGAGTATGATAGTGTGATATACTGCTATCCATAGAGGAATTTATGTTAGACTGAATAGATAGCTATGGTGACACAAGTGAAATGGTCTGAAAAAACTTCTTTGGATTTGAATTGAGAATAAAGTGTTCATTGCTGAGAAATTCACCATTAGACTGCAGTTGAATAAAATAGTGCCACCGTCGATTTTAGAGTTTAACTCATTACTCATTTAAGCTGCTGAGATATGGTACTATGGTGTATTGTCATGTTGAAAATTAAGTGAAGGTTTAGCATTTTTTTAGGCTGGTTGTGAAAGATTGAACATTGTAAGGCTGCTACATCTTGGCATCTTGCCTGATCTTTGCGAGATTATTGAATAACTGAGTCATTCCGGGTTAAATGCGAATTCTAAAGGTAGAGATGATTTCTATGGCGAAGTGTTGTATAATATCTATTCAAATCAGGGTTGCCTATAATTTCATAAGTATAGGTAACTTCAAATGCACGGCACACATTAATAGAGTATCCGATACATAGATATTTAATCATACACTACGAACAAGTTTGTGATTTGCAGTTTTTAGCAAATTCAGTAATCCAAATTTTATGGGTATCCTGATTGTTGAAGTGGATGTAATATGTTGTTCTTTATTTGATCTTCATAAAGTTATATAAATAATTTGATTTTAGGGTGTTGAAGTCTAGAATTTGTGTATGATATCTGTGTTGTTTCAGGTGTTTGCTCTTGAAATATGTCGGCTATTGGCTTGTTGGGTTTCATGTTAGAGTGTTTGTTAATGTTAATTAGCATGCTTTACGAGTTCTATTGTTCTCTGTTCGAATACTTTTATGGCAAAGAGCTGTGAAGCATTAGTTTTTTAAAAATCTTGTTGTTTAATGGAACCAAGTTCTAGTTCATATAGTTAATTTGAGGCTATGAAATATTGACTGGTCCATTTTTGCTTACAATGTTGTTTCATTGAAAAATAGAAACTATGCTAAAAACGAATTTACCGATGCTAAACTTCTATTTAGGTGAACTGCTATTCACAGTATTAAGCATCGGCTGGTATTTCGGTTATTAATGTTGTGCTTCTTGAAATTTGCAGCAAAGAATATGATCCTTGCTGGTGTTAAGTCTGTGACGTTGCATGATGAAGGAGTTGTAGAACTCTGGGATCTGTCCAGCAACTTCATATTTTCAGAGGAAGATGTAAGAAAGAATTGTGCTCGAGCGTCCCTTCAGAAGCTACAAGAACTAAATAATTGTGTGGTTAGTGCTCTCTTTGTCAATTACACTCCCCAGTGTCGATCTTCCCTGTGTTTAGTGCTTCCCTGTCGCGGGGTAATTGCTATGGTACGAGTACCCTGTTTGATTTTGTTCCACACAGTGGTGGGCCAGTCAATGCTTTGATTTCTACAAAATTGCTAAAGTATGCAAGATGGATGTTTAAGAAGATTTTAATGTTGTGGTTATGTAGCTCCAAGATCACTGCATCATTTGGCTGAGAAGGTGTGAGATGCAGGAGATAAGGGTATGATTGATTGCTTTCGGGATGAACCACGGTGGTAAGAGGTGATGGTGGTGGTTTAACGGTAAGTCATTAGCTTCTATGTATAATGTACGGGCTGCCATTTATTTGATTTTGACACCTTAAACTTCCAAAATTATACTCATTTTGACTGAATTACAATTTTTTTCATTTTTCCATTACACTCCCCACCGTCGATCTCTGTCTTTCAATCCTGGCCTTCCGTTTCATGTTTTTCCTTTCATTCTCCACCTCTCATTCTCCCTTTCTTGTTCTCCTTTCATTACCTTCACCCATATACGACTTCCTTCTAACTCATATATTTGCTCATCTTTCTGCTACCCTGGTGATTCCTTTCTGCATCTTAGAGATTGGTTATTTCTCATCAATTTAGATTTTTTTGGTCTTTTTTATTTTGATCTTTTTGCTCTATACTCACTACATTCTTTCCCCTATATTTCTCGCACTACTCGTGCCTCATTTTTTCCTTTGTTCTTCGTATTCTTCGCTGCTCCACTTATTTTTACAACCTCAAATTCCTTTTTTATTCCTCATACGCATTTTTTCTTTTTAATTCAATCTCTCAATTATTCATCTTTAATTTTAATTTCTCTAATATTTGGGGTCTTTAATGGGTTCACCTCCTTTAATTTGCCCTAATACAACTGATGTATTAGCGACATAAGTGAACGAGGTGGTGGCATATAGAACAATAATGAGACACAAGTTTGAGAGGAATTGACCGTTTTGGTGTGAGTTTTTATAAATACTAAACCCAAACTTTGTCCCTTTTTTTCATGTTTTCACTTTCTTTATTTCCCTTACCTTTACTTTATGTCTTTTACTGAATTGGATGCTCTCTAATATGGATAGCTTATATTGTTTATGATACCGCTGATATTGCCGTGAAGTTGAAAAACTGATAGTATTTATTGGGATTATGAATTGGGGTTGTGCTATTCTGATGTGGGTGGTTTAATTTGTGGATAAAAGTTTCATATTTATGCTCATAATTAGGTTTTTTTAGGTGAATGTCATGTTGTTGATGCCCATAGCTATATTCAGCTAACTAATTATTGGGTTTAGAGACTGTTCAATTTATAGAAACTTGGTAATTCGGCATGTGAAATCGTGAATGTGGTCAACGAACCGTAAATAAATAAGATTATCAGCAAGAACTTTACTTGGCCGCTAGGCTAGCGCTTACAGTAGAGATTCAGTTAATTATCTAATGAGACTCTTTTGAAATCTGATGATATCTAAATTATTTTATTCAATTTGAATAGATGCCATGTTCCCAATTTATGTGCATGAGCTTGCTTCTAACCGAGTGTTGAGCTAGCCGCTACCATATCATCAGAAACAGCTTTGTTGATACAGAACTATAAAAATCAGTTTTTGCTTCATCTTATCTTTATTAAGAAAATAAAGGCTCTTTAAAGTTAGTCTGCTTATTGATTCATGTTATTTATCATGTTTCTTATTGTTCTAACATATTCATTCCTTGATATGTAAATTCATACTCACGTATATGCTAGCATGGGATCTCCAAGCGTAAAGTCGCTCCGGGCACCTGGAAAACATTACTTATATTAACTTAAACAGATTAGCACAAAGTATTCTAATCTGCCAACCAGATAGCTAAATTAATGATATGTTTCACCTCTGGCCAACAACATTTATGCTTTACCCCATTTCAAACCAATGCTTAGGCATTTTTACCTCCAGTATTAATTATAGCATGTTGAAGTCAGAAGTTTAGCTATATTTGATAATTAATTTAGAAGCCCTAAAATATACTCCCTCCGATCCAGACAGATGTAAACATAAGCAAAAAATGATTATTTAAGAAAAGGTGGAAAAGTGAGGGGTAAAGTAGGAAATATTGACTGGGGCCACATGAGTTTAGGTGGATTAAATAAGTAGTTATTGAGTGGGTGAGTGGATGGTAAAGTTGTAAATAGGTAGTGGATGTAAGGGTAATTTAGTTATTTTTCATGCCAAATATGGTATGTTACCATTGGTGTAGTTCATCCATTTTAGGTAAGTGTTACCATCTGTCTGGATCGGAGGGAGTATAAAGTTTAGCTAAAGTATTTGAGAATTTAGAAGTTAAGGTTATATTTGATATGTCGAATTCTGAATGACCGACATTCCTTGTGTACTATTCTTTTATCTTGCAGGTTATCACATTAGGTTCTTATTATACAAGGAGCGGCTGTTGAGAACCATATCACTCATATACAGAAAATTTACGTTCGAAAGGTATGTGAGTAAGCATGGAGGTAGTGCATTATGGAATAATTTTTCTACTAACTTTCTAAGTTTGTTTATTGATTCCTTAAGAGCTTAGATAAACCTATAACGAAGTAAATCATACTAACGGTGATTTAGGAAGTACCTACCATGGTAATGCTTCCTTAAACCTGGAATTGGGTTACATGTTAGGGAAGCATGTTGAACAGTGCTAGAATGTTGCGTAGAGGTGATTTAGGAAGTACCTACCATGGTAATACTTCCTTAAACCTGGAATTGGGTTACATGTTAGGAAGCATGTTGAACAGTGCTAAAATGTTGCGTGGGAAGCATGTTGAACAGTGCTAGAATGTTGCATAGAGAGTTACCCCTTCACATGTGTGACTTCTATGAATACTAAGTTTACTCGGAAAGTGGACTACCAAAAAAAATTGTGCTTTTATTATTTCACAAATAGTTACCCCTTAGACATGTGTGTATCATTTCTCTGAATACTAAGTTTACTCGAAAAGTGAGAAGCGATTGATTAGGTTTTGAGTTTGTTTAAGGTTTATAGCCGAGAAAACTGACAGCGGCTCGACTAAGTTAAAACAAACCTTAATAATAATGACCAGAATCACCCCAACTGACCCATATCCCCAATTACTTGAGTCCCGGGGCATTGAATGGTTGGGCGCAAACCCAAAAAAAAAAAATCTTAGGATGGAGAGATTTTTGGTGCCATGTGGTTTTACTTTCCTTGAATATGGATTAAATTGTATGGCCGAAACTAGAAGAAAATCATGTGATCATAATTTCCATCTCTTAATGTTTTACATATAGTTCGTATGTGGTGTATCATTGTAGATAGCATAAATGGTTGTTCTGCTTTAACTGGCGTCTTAACAAAAGCATCTAATGGAAATACGTCCTCCATTTCCTCTTTGGTTAGCATAGTTTAATGAACACGAGCCACAACTTCGATTTTCTGATTGTATGCTTATCTGATTGTTAACAAATAAGTATAAGTTTGTCAAGCTTTAAATGGTCATATAAGTTGGCTTTTGGGGCTAGCTGTTTAGCCATTGTCTGTTATTGTGACAATAGTTTTTTGTTAAGCTTAGAAAATTTACTATGTATATGGCAGATGCCACTTACCCTAGGCATTGATTGTATATTGATATCTATGAATCATTGATACTTTCTGCAGGGCAACAAAGGAGACATTTGCTTACTTGTAGGAGTCACTTTGTGACTTCAAAGAGATACGTTGTGGCTTCAAAGAGATTAATCAAGGGTGATATAAGCATTGTGCATTGTACTTTGTTTCTAGGCTCCAAATTGTTTTTTTAATCTCAATAGGTCATATAAGTTAGTTGTTATTTAGAGTAGAAAATGGGGTAGTTGGTTGTACATTGATATAGCAGCGAGATTCACATGGACTACTTTATAATATAAGCTGCGAGATTCACGGATACGCAGATAAGCAGTTAAGTTTGAACTATTATATAATATAAGCAGCGAGATTCACACAGACCAGCCTAATAACCAGCTTGCTGGTTTAGTAATAGTTGTCCAGAAGTGGCGATTTAATTCCACCTTGTAGCACGATTATTTTTGTCGTTTTTTCACAACTATTCACCCTATAATTATATTTTGCAAACTATCACGTTTCCAAACATCCTCCTCAGTTTGTGTATTCATTCACTACTATGTTTAACCCACTATTTCAAATACATTACTGGCCGCGTCTTTTTCCTGGTCTAATAATTCCTAAATATTGGTGCATACCATTTCGCCAAATTGGGGCACCGCGCCCGGTAGGGTGCGGTGCAACAACTAGTTTAGAGAAATACTTACTCAGGAAGTACTATTAGAAACAAAGTTTTCATATAGTTAGTTTTTCTCCAACTTCGAGTGCCACATTTTCTTTTGCACGGTTACCAAGACACTAAATTGACTACCTTTTTTCTCCATTTATATTTATGTCAATATATTTTGTTGAAATTACTCCGTATTATTTTATGAAAAATAAAAGGCAGAACAATGTAATATCGGCCGTTAAAATGAAATAAGCAAACAAATGATCAGGACGGAGGGAATACGTTTTTGTTTGCGATTAAACCATTTAAAAGAAAAGTAAATTAGAAAGAGGACATCGAACCATTGATGGTAACATTATGCATATAAGTTTGTAGAGTAAATTAGAAAGAGGACATCGAACCATTGATGGTAACCTTATTCACCTACCACCACACTTGCGACTACTACCACACTAGCCATCACCAAAGCACCACTAAGACGCCATCGTCATCGCCGCCACCACCACCACCACCACGCCACTCCAACCACCACCATGACGCCGCCGCCACCACCATCACTACCACCCCACCTAAACCACCTGCACACCAAAACAAACCACAAACCACCAATCTTCTCCCCAAGTACCCCCAGACCGCCGGCAGCCCACTGGGTCCACTGTCCCAGACAGCCGGAGCACCACGCGTCCTAGTGTTGTTGGGGGTGGGAAAGGGGATTTCGAGGGTAGGGGAGGGTTTTTTTAGGGTGGAGTGACGGTTGTGATGTTGGGGCGGGGTGGGGGCGACGACGGCAAGTGGGCGATAGTGTCAGGTGGGACGACGTGGTGGAGTCTCGGCAGTGGGGTACTGGGGTGGGGAGACGGTGGCTGCAACCATTTTTGAGTAGATAAGTGGTTGTTTGTGGTGGTGTATGTTAGTGGTAGGAGTGAGAGTGGGTGGACCACTATTTCCTTTTTTGATGTAACCAAATAATTAGTTAAGTTTTAGGTAATCCCTTACTTTTTCTCCTCTTACCCTTTTTGATTTCTTTTCCCTTATTCTAACCAAATACCCCTAAGTGTAGAGTATAGACTACGATTCTATAATTCTTTGGTGAAATATGAACATAGTCCAAAATTTACGATCAAGAATTCTTGCGTAAAATATGATTTCACACAATTGTTACTGTAAAATTATGTTACTTAAATACCCTCACTAAAATAACTTTTATTCACTACCATTTTTGGATGAGGCGCATCACACTATTTCTAGAGCTGATCAAAAGCGGACTTGGGCCAGACACGGGCCAGGCCCAACTGTTAAAAAAGTGTCCGGCGGGCCTAATTTTATAGCCCGAGCCCGCTAAGCGGGCCAGTTTTCACTGTCTGTACCCGCCCCTTAAAGAGAGCGGGCCGACCCGCGGGCCTGCCTAAAATCAAATACATAAATTAGTGTTTCTATTAAAACACGAGTTTGTTATCCCACTAAAACTTAACAAAAGCTTACCCTTAATAAAGTATACTAATTTTCAAAAGATAAGTTTACTAGATTTTGGAAAAAACACAAATTTGACAATGTTCTACTATAAACATCAAAAGTTCATTTTTACCTTCGTCTTTGTGCGACATTGTTAGCCGTTACATACACTCCCGTGTAAATATTTGAAAGGTACTATCTTTATACGACAATACCGTTAACATGTCCATTCTCGGCGAATCTTTATACGACAAGTGTAAATACCGACAATCTCCTACTTATACGTAAGGCATAAGTATTTATTTGTGCACCTAATTGGTACAGAGTGTACAAATTGTAAATGAAATTAGGAGAGAACGGCGGAGGATTAAGGGTTTGAGGACTTTTATGAGGTTAGTTTTAATAGCGGGCCTAGCGAGCGACCCATGGGCAATTTTGTGCCATGGGTAATTTTGTTTAGTCCAAGCCCGTCCATTTATTATAGCGGGCCTAGTTTTCTTGTCCGTTACCTGTTTAATATTTGATTTTTCCTGTCCAGGCCCGCTATTTAAGCGGACCGAACGGTCTGGGCCAAATGGGCCGATCCGCACTTGATCAGCTCTAACTATTTCGAGATGATTATACTAGACATGGAGCTTGTTTTTTTCATCTTAATTTCCGCTCACATTCAGTTTCAGTTATTTCAATTTACTTCAGTTCATTTCACTACAATTCAATTTGATCTGGTTCAATTCAACTCTACTACTCTATTTGTCTATACTTCAACATCGTTCAGTTCTCTTTAGTTCAACTCAGTTCAATTCAATGTAGCTTCGTTCGGTTCAATTCAGCTACTTTTTATTCCAAAAGAATAAAATCATACGCATTCACAAGTTAATATATATCTAGCACAAGAAAGCTATAAAAAAAAGTTAAAATCGCTGCAAAGAAAAGAAACAATAATTTCCAAGCAAGAATAACTAATCAGCCTTCACTTCAGTGCAAAATTACGTAAAACTAAAATGGATCTACACGTACAAAGCCCATAACTACTACTTCCATCTTATAAGACGACTAATCATCTCTAGAATGAAGATTCTAATCAACTATTTGATAAAAATGAAAATTCAAAATGCTAAACGAAAGCAAAGGTATTTACAAGCACACAACAAAACCCATGAGAACACCCCGGCAAGGTATTAAAATATCGTTTCCATCTGCGATAGTAGAAGCAGTAGTCCCACCCTATCTTGGTCGTTGCATCATCAACCGTAATTAAAGGTCGCAGTAACCTGTCAAACATTTAAAAAGCAGACGCAATACGGTGACGCGCACACTATTTAATGCCAGCAACGTGAAGAATTTTGAGCCAAGTGTTTCATCGCGACTTTTTCTCTGAATACCTATGCATTTTCCATGACCAAGCAATCAAAAAGAACAGAACTCCTACGCCAGCAAATGTCCAAAAAATGACCAGCCATTGCGGCATCGAGGTTTGGTATAATCCTGGCATGTAAATACGATGACATCAAATTGTCCACAATCACGCAAGTTATAAATAGAGAACGGCAAAAACATGATGAATGGCTCAAAAACTGTAACACAATCCATTAAAAGACACTTGTAAATTATGGTTGGTACTACAGATTTTTTTTATAGGGGTATTTGGGTAAAACAAAACATGCAGATTATAATAATGCTGATGTAAAACGGAGTTATAATAGGAAGCGAAATATTGGGAGAGAAAACATGGGAAAATGAACGTACCATGTCCAAACTTAACACAAATGAGCAATTCAACAATACAGATGGCCAAGGCAAGCCAACAAAACGCCCCTACCTTCTTTATAGGTTTCCTGGAGAGAGAAAAAAGAAAAGAAGCAAAAGGTACCCTTAAGCTAGGAAATGAACTCATAATTACAACTAGTACTTAAGGATTAAAGGAAGCTATCGGTACCTGTCTTGAAGATATGAATTATATTCTCGAATTGTAGGAATAGCAATGAGCCACCACAAAATCAATCTATGGATAATTATGGGATTACGAGAAGGAATCCAAAGACAAAACTTGAGAAAAAACGTGTTCAGCTCCACTGTCAGAAACACAACGCAAAGACTAAGAACTTGAATAAACCGCCAAGGACCAAGCAGTGGGTGCCATTCATCTTTATCCCACCGTGCAGGAGTAAATTGTCCCAGTGTACGCCTAACCTACAAAAACATTAAGGGAAGCAGTTATGAAGCCTTTGAATTCATTGTAAATGTCACCATTAGAATACGAACGAAGTGACGAAAGAGGATATCTAATGAGGGAACAATGCAGAGCAAGTCACAAAAAAAATGTTGGAAGTATCTGTAATAGTTTCAAATATTAGTTGTCTCTGCAGAAAAATTGGCATTGCTTATCAGGTGTTATATAACAGGGAAAAGCATGGCCCCAACCATTACACCCCTAACAATCGATCGCCACACTCTCTCTGCTCCCCCTTCCATTCAGTGACCACGCCTCTTTCCTTCCTCCTTTTTCGATAGCCGCCATCTCTCTCTCTCCTTCCTCCCATGTTTGCTGGCCACCACTCTCTATCTCCGATCACAGTTGGTCCACAATCGACAACCATTGTAGATCCTCAAGCTGGTGGTGTCGATGGTGGATCTGGTGATGTTTAATTATGGTAGTAGGGTATGGCTAGAATGGAAGGGGAGGCGCTAGTTGGGAGGGTTGATTAAGTTTTTAGTCATTTTGGTTTTGTTTAACTACGAACTCGCTTCCACTCTAATTGTAAGTTACTGTTGTTTCGTAAATTACTGTCCAAAACAAATGGGAAGAGCTTTCTTAAAAAACAAAAAAAATGGGAAGACCAATAGAAACGGGAGGGAGTATTGAACACTCTATTAAAAGAGTCTCATGTAAGGACGTTACCTATTCTTATCGAAACCTATAATAACAGATTAGCTTATTAGACATACCTTGCCTAGAATGTTTGGCTGGCGACTTAGTCCCACCCATTCATATGTTTTACCATCAAAGTACCTCACAGTACGCATTCCAGCAGATATTCCTGAAGAGAAGTATCAGTACGAAAGCATTCATCACAGAACATGAACAGGAAACCACAAATAACTGGACTAACAACTAAGGGCTCATATTGCCCTGAAATTCTACAAAATGATCATATACAATATAGAGGCACAGAGGTCTCTTAACCACGCCATAGTACACAGACTTAAGCAGGCAACCATTAGTTAGTTTTACATAATTGTTCCAAAACCTTTAATAGCTTTGTGGTAAGAGCGACTATTTCTCCAACATACATCAAAGTTCGGATTTCTCCCAAAACATCCCCCACGGTGGAGGACTGGAGGTCCTAAAGACATGGCTACGATGATGTAGTTTTAAAAGATACTGAAAGCAAAACTCAAACTCAGAATTAGAAGGGAAGACGACATTAGCTGAAGCAAATGGACCAAACTAAAACCTACAGAAGGACAGATACTTATTCCTTACCAAACCAATTACAGAGCAAGATGTCAAGAATGATGCTGTCCCACCAACACTCGTTGAAATTCGGTAACATATGGCGGAACGTTAGCTGCAAAGTAGAAGAAAGGATCAGCTTCCAAATACAATAGTAGAACCTTACTTTCTGTAATCTGTCCTTACAAAAACAAAACCAATGATGCAATACAAGTGCAGCTTCAAAAGATCACCTCCATCAATTCGAAACCAATGGATAACACCCAGAGCAAGGGCTGATTGCGAATCATGATTGCCTTGCACCACCATCCGAGAATATGGGCTATAACGAATTCGTCAAATATTGTAGCCTAAAAAAGACTAGACCAAATGAACATTTGAAAGCAATAAGATGCACAGAGATTCAACTAGAGAAAACAGGATGGGGAATACAGAGAAATCCAAGGTAGATATAAAAGATGATCATACATAGAGGTTCCTAAACCTGTTGTTGGGGTCTTCTGGAACATATAGTCGGCAATCAGCGCCATATGATCTTTCAGGAAGTTCTGTACCAGAACAAAAGGACAAAATTAAAACCACAAACATATTTTGCATCTATTGTTTAAAAGGTTAGAAATTAGAATAGCCGACAGGAGTATTTGTTGTTACTTAAAGAGTGCAGAAAACTACTAATTGTCTGAATATCTAACAGTGGCAGACAAACTACTAAACAACGCGAATACCATACACTGATCAATATGATTCATTATGTCCTATAACATTTTCAATTTTTCATTCTTTGCATCCTTTCATCATTGCTTTTCCATGTTCTTTATCTTCACATAATTTTTCGGCCAACATCTCTCAGTGCAACTGTTAAACTAATACAACAAGACTAGGTCTATGTCTACTATTGATCTTGTTCCAGCAGAATGTACACTGGTCATTTTCAATAGGAACAACTAACTAGTAGTCCAGTGCATAATGAAATATCACTTAACAGACATGTACTAATTTCAGCGGAAATCAAAATTTAAACTTCTTCTGGAGGCATTATGATTTATATTTTCCGGCAAAATGAAATCAGTGAATGAGTTATAAGCATATTTTACTTGTCTACCATTTACACAAAGCGTGGCATATACCTTGCTCATCAACATAATAAACCTGGTCCGTGCAAAGAGGTTCACTTCAAGTGGAGTAAGATGCGATTGGAGGTACGCATCTTTCTCATGCAACCACAACGAGGAGATCTTTACCAACTAAACCATAATCGAAAAGCCGATGATCATCTAAATATATGGAAAACAAGCCCGGAATATTTTAAGATAAATACTCACTATTCTTTGGTTCTAGAATCTAGATAAAGACTCGCTATTTTTATTGTGAAGTGGCGACTCTTTGGGGCAAATCCAACACGACTTCAATTATGGGTCATTAGAAACAATTCCGGCATATAGGGGAAGATTGCATATATACGACCCCCTTATCCCACCATTGATGAAAGTCTTTGAGGCACTAGGGCAATTTTGTTGTATTATAATGAGAAAAGACAAGAAGATAAAGAATATGTACGCAAGGATACTAACATTACAATAATTAGGCTAATACAAATATCCGAGGCATCAAAATAAACACACTCCACACCCTAACGCCTAATTCAGCGCCAAGTTATTTGGTTTTGAGAACAATAATTTTCAGCTTAGATTTACCTCATGTACGAAGCACACAATTATCTCAGCTACTGAACTACTGTGTCAGTTCTGTTTTCTTCATTCTCGATTCATAAATATATTCAACCGATTTGTTCAGACTTGAGACCAAGTATCTAGAATTTATTTCAACCGATTTGTATTATGTTTCGCTCTCCCTTTTGTTTTTCATTTTTGCCTTTTCTATTTTTTTCGCATTTTGAGGTGTGCGTTCACCCATGAACGGTTTTAAAGGATGATTCATGTCAGCTGACCCCAAATCATTTTGGGATTAAGGCTCTGATGTTGTTGTTGTTGTTGAAATGTATCCTGAAGCAGGGTTACCGGATTCGCTCGAGTACTCTACGAGTCTACGAATCGCAGGCATTAAGAGCGAATTTTATTTTGTCGCTTACTGAAAATACATATCACACACATTCTATTTAAGTGAGTCGCGAATTGGTGAGGCGTATTCATACTAATCCAGTAATATTGTCTTGAAGTACTCCAACTAGGGGTTTTGGAGGAAGTAAAGAAAAAAATAAAAGGCAAGAAAATCCAAAGCAAAGGAAGCCCAAAGCTACTTACTACAGGGTCATGACTTGAGATATCGGCATAATCGATCCATTAACTATTTAACTTTGCTTCTTTTTTAAATTTCTAGTTTTAGGGTTCTATTAATAGTAACATACACCAAAAGAACATTTTATTCCATTTATATTTATGCCATATTTTCAAACATGACTTAGTAATGTTATGACGCATAGACTATGAGGATAAAAAAGAGTTCACACAAGAAGTAATTCTCTTGCTTTCTCTACTTTTCGTTGTAGAAATTTCTCAAAACATCAAAAGCTCATTCCTTTCCCATTGATGGTCCTCGAATCCCAGTCATTCAAAGTTTCAAACAGGACCCAATATAATACTCCCTCCATCCACTTTTTAATTTTCCACTTTCCAAAATCTTCGCATAATTTTGCAAAATATGAAGATTATAAGTGGATGGAGGGTGTACATATTTTCTTAACTTAACGCCATATTGGTGTAGTTCACGAATAGGTGTAACTTGAAGTCTTGAACACTAGTACAAAGCATGGCATAATGGAATTCCAGCCCACTACTACGCTATATCGCATCTATACCATTCCATTGAAACACAATCAACTTGGGATGGAAAGGCTGTTCAAAAATCCAATTTTTTCGGTATTTAGTTATTTACGATATACTATTAATCTATGTTACTCGGATACTTCACTTACTTGCCGTATTCCGTATCCGATACGTATTTTGTCGGATACGATACGACACATAGATACTTCATTTTATACCAAAATATTGAAAATTTCGCAAAAAATAGCCGTATCAGATACTCCGATACGTATTTTGTCGGATACGAGTAGACGAGTCCGAGTAACATAGCTATTAATAAGATGGTGAATTGCATAGAGATGTGGCTCACGGAACTAAAAAATAGGTACAAAATTATAGCAGATGTAGCTTGCATACGACACCAGGTGTTGGGTTGTAAAACATTATCATGGACATAAGATGAATGTGGAAGATAAGCATATGCCACAATGGATGTGTGATCATACAAGGGAGAATCAAGTAAGAAATGTGGTGATTGTGGCCAAAGGAGTTGTGCGTATTGAAGAAAAATGAGAAAGACTCGGTTAACATGGTTTGGCCGTGTAGAACAAAGACATGTGAGGCCCCAATTAAGAGGCTTGAAAAACAGAAAAAGATTAGAAGAGGTTATTGTGGAGGGAAAGGACCTCGGATGAAGGAGTTTGATTTTTCTTTCATTTTTCTATGTGATTAATTTTTGCACTTAAATCTCCTTTTTGTTATCATTTTTTATATCCTCAATTTCCTTTTTCCTTTTATTTTAGAAAACAAAAACATAGTTATACACTCATTTCAAAATACCGTCTGTAAAAAAAAGACAATGGTATTTCGGTCACGTCAACCAATATTTCGAAATACTATCACTATTCAACTGAATTTTCTGCAACTTAATCAAATACTATCTGTTAATTTCTCAAGAAATATTAGACAACACGTGTTTTTGCAAATGATGTATGTATTTGTTAAAAAAATAGGTCACAAGCGTGATTATTTTTTCATAAGATCTAAACTTTTAATTTTTTATAACAAAACTACGAGGCAAAAATAAAGTTCATAAATGAGAAAATCTAACTTGAACCTACGTACCAATGCCTAGGTCTGGATGAAGATATTTCATGAACTGGCGAGCATCATCACGCTTCTGCAAGAAGTATCAAAAGATTAAAATTTCATATGGTTTCTATTAGTAGTGTTGCAGACTGTTCTCTTAAAGTCTAAGATTGCAATATCTAACGAGAGACGGTCAATCTAGCAAGATTAAAGTGAAAAACAAAAAGAAGAAAAAAAAAACAAGATAGCAAGGCATAACACAGAAGAATACAGAGGAACGAGGCATTAAGAACAAGACATAGTTATGGACATCATGTACAAACAATAAACAATTGACATCATAAGCCAGCAAAAGAAAGGTGCAATTAGAGATACATTTTATTGAAGTTAGACTCACCTGAAAAAGCAAAAATGTGAGAGCAACAAGGTAAATCACAGCCATGCCATGAACTAGTCGCCAAATCGCAGGATGTGGCCGTATGAGTACCCTACACAAGACCAGATCTGGTTACCCTCTGTATTGAAACAACGTCAAATATAGAGAAACAAGAGCCAGATGAATCTTCAGCAAAGCTTAAATCAAATAGCATTCAGCATTTTAGGTTCTCTTTCAAACTTCAACTATGCTCCTTGCATGGCTAATAGACTACTAATAAAAAAAAGTTGGAGATATGGCAATGTTTTTGCCTCATAAGCCATACCATATCTTTTCTGAAAGATAAGAGAAAGTAAGAAACTCTCAAGGCAAACCAATTGAATGCATGAAAATACAACCTAATGCAGCCCCAAGTTCAATAAGATTATCCATAGTCTATGTTATTCAGACTCTTCAAACTGCTCCGCCATGTCGTACATACCAGTATTCCACCCTCAGGCCTCAACATGGGAATGACACTAGGACAATTATTTAAAGCCAAAACATGAGAACTTTTTATAAATATAGCTGAGTCTGACACTTGAACCCCCCCACCGTGTAGGGTACTTCTAAGTTATTATGAGTAACATCATCCATAATTATATACAATGCCATCTTGGCATCTGGCCTATAGAAAGCAAAACAAAGATAGCAAAACTGTCCACTGGCCCACGGGGAAACATAAGAGAGCATACAATATGACTAATATTCAACATCATAAGAGCTTATTTCAACAAACAACACCTTCTACTTCTATCACTATGACTGTTGAATTTATACACTACATATCACTCCATGCAACCGTAGCACTTTCTACTTTGTAAAAAAGAGACCAAAAATGGCGTGAAAGAAGATAAGCATAATGCAAACTCACGTTGAAGGTGCTTGAAGCAAGCAGTAAGAGAGAAAAACTGCAATCATTGCCCATATACCCCTGAATAAAACAAATACCACAGGCATTCAGTTACCAGTCAAGTTAAAAGAGCAGAGAGCTGTCATAATGTATAATGTATATGTGTGAGCAGCAAAATACCTTTTGACTGAAGTGACAACATCATCAGAGTTGCTGCTCTCAGGATCTAGAGCTCCACTAGCCCAGCTGTAAACGACATGAAGCAACCATGGTTTTAAATATTGATTGCAACACTTGTTCATGACCCGACTTGACAAGGTTTTGGAGGCTACCAGACCACATATATTACCGCATTTTGAAGTAATATTAATAGCATTTACTAAAATTAGGCCACGACAACCGCACTCGCAATCGTGACCGATACCGAGATTTAATAGTATTAACAACAAGAACAACTACTACGACCACGACAACAATAACAGCAACCACCACCATGTTTTTATATATCGACTGCAACACCTATTCATGACCGAGTTGAGAAGATTTGGAGGCTACCGCCACATTTTTTACCACATTTTAGGGGAACATTGGCTGTATTTAGAAAGATTAGGCCACAGCAAACAATACCGCAATCAGGAGTGACACCGTGTAATACTACGACAACAACAAAAACTTCAAGAACCAAATTTCAGGTCCAGTATTACGTCCACCTAACAATAACAAAGTAAGTGCCTCAAGGGCTCCTACAACTATGACAACGATGACGACAACAATGCGAGTGCCTCTAGAGCTTCCAGAATGAAATATGTAGGGGTCGGGTATATGCAGGCTGACCTAATCCAACACATAGAGGCCACAAAGGCTCCCAAAATGTAATTCAAAGAGGTTGGATTATGTAGCCTATTCTCAATGTTCTTAACAATTAGGTTGTCTCCGAACGACAAATAATGAAAATTATGTTGAGAATTACTTCAAATGACTTTAGTTTGCTTTATCAAAAAAAACAGGAACAGTGGGTAATTAAGTACATTAAAAGGAAAAAAGAAAAAGGTACTCTCTCCATTCTCTTGGACTCACTAAATTTCAGCTATTCATAGCAATTTACCAACGGTGTCGATGTGTTTGGAAAGAAAAAGAGGAGGAAGGGAGCCAATGTGTTTTCCCTCCAGAAAATATCTTTTCTGCCTCCTCTCATCACTGAGATTTTGCTAGCGGTATACATATGTGTATTCGTGTGTTCAAACAATGATGGCTGGTCTCTCCACTACTTGAGACTCTTCCACCACCAACATACAAGAAACAAAGGAGAGGTCAGATACATCTTTTTGACCAGATTTCCGTTTTTCACTGTAAACTTTCCTTTGTTGAAAGGATTTAATTTCCCTTGAAAGAGAATAGAGATAAATGAAGGGATCTAATTTCCCTCTCTCCGAACCCCTCTACCATTTTTCTAATCAAACAAAGGAAATTACCTCCCTTTATTTCCCTCCTTTCCATTTCCCTCCATATCATCCTATCCAAACGTACCCTAAGGGTGTGTTTGGATAGCAAAAGTGGAGTGAAAGGGAGGGGAGGGGGATGGAGGGAAGGGAGAGAAAGGGAAGGGAAAGGGAGGGGAGGGGGAATGGGAGTGGGTGTTTGGATACAATTTTCCTCCAAATCTATCTTTCCTATTGTGGAGAGATTTTGATTTGCCTTGGAGAGTTGGAGGAGGGAAAATGGATCCCTCCAAATCCCTCACCCTCAATGTCCTTCCACACTTATTTGCTATCCAAACAAGGGATTTCAAATCCCCTACCACCCCTCCCTTTTGTTTTCCCTCCACTCAATCCAAACACACCCTAAGGGTGTGTTTGGATAGCAAAAATGGAGGGAAAGGAAGGGGAGGGGGAAGGAGGGAAGGGAAAGGGAGAGAAGGGAAGGGGAGGGGGAATGGAGTGTGAGTGTTTGGATACAATTTCCCTCCAAATCTTGCCTATTGTGGAGAGATTTTGATTAGTCTTGGAAGAGGGAAATTGGAACCCTCCAAATCTCTCCTCCTCCATTTCCCTCCACCCTCATTTGCTATCCAAATGAGGGATTTTAAATCCCCTAATCCCCCTCCCTTTCTTTTCCCTCCAAATCCCTCAATCCAAACACACCCTTAAGCTTCAATCTCGAGTAATTTGACTTAAAAAAAAAACAAATCAATTTCTGAAAATTATGTGGGTTCCATGATCCATCCGTATGCATTTACTTACACTATCCATACACTTGACAATTATACATTCCTAGTTGACCCTTTCTAAACTTGTGTCATTTGTAAATGTAATCATGCAGTAAGCCTGAGTAAATAGATGGATACATGGAGTACAACACATATTACAATCTGCTTCCCCCAACCACTAACTTATAGGGAAAGTTAACAAACAAGTACAAAGTAATACTGAACCACAAATTGCCTCGCCCAAGTAATTTTGATGAAGACCAAAAAGGTCAATATTCCACATATACCATGCCTATACAATTATAGCTACCGCCTTAGTAGAGTTCTTGGTGAATAAAGCAAGAGCAAATGTATCTAATTTGAAATCAGAGGGCGGACCAGATAAGACGACTCACATTAAGAGACAAGCGCCAATAAGTAAAAGCGTTATTGTACGAGGCTTATAAGCCCAAGCCGTCCAAGGGTCTAGTTCATCATCAACGTGTGAAGTGGTTGCATCACCATTTTCCTGGACAACAACGCCTCGATCCCTCGTTCTTCTATAGCCATTCCGTTCCATGAAGAAGATGCAAGTTTGCAACCTTGACTCAGAAAAGAATAACATAAATCTATGGACTATTATAACAATTACTCCCTCCGTCTCAATCATTTATTTGCCTTTAATCACAATACCGCTCAGAGAATAAAAAAAAGGGCAAACAAATGATTGGGACGAACGGGTAGATAGACAAAATGTTTATATTTACACAAATGATTGTTTAGGACGGGTATATCCGCCTAAAACTTAAAATGGGTGAAATAGACAGTTCATTAATAGGTTTGAATTGGAAATATAAATTGAACATGATTTAGCAAAAAAAAAAAAAAAAAAGTAAAACAAGTAAAGAGAAGTTAATTAAGTTGGCGGTCAACTATTGATAAATCGAATGATTAGGGTGAAAGACTTGACTTACTAAGAATATGTGGAAGGAAGGCAACGTCGGCGGCGGATAGTGAGGAAAGGAGGAGGAGGAGGCGTCAGATGGTGCGACTATATGCTGAGTTCCGGCGAGGATGATGTGGAGTCGTGGAGGTGTAGTTGTGTGTATAGGAGCAGCAAGTCAATAAAATAAAAGAGGGGGGAATAAGAGAGAGGGGAAGGGCAAGGGGAAGAAGGGGATCCAGGAGGGAAAAGAATCATTAAAAAATTACAATAAAAATAGGGTGGTGATTCGCAGTATATATTTTAGTACACTTTTTTTAAAGGGTCCTCATTTTCACAGTACACATTTTACTCAACACAGTAAGTACACTATTGACATTTTTATCCCTCCCATTTCTCAACTTATTTTCTCTCTCATCTCTTTAATTTTCTTTCACCCAAAGAGGCTTAAAGCCATCAACCACCATCTACCACCATTTTCATTTGTTCATCCGTTTAAAGGTAGATGTCGGCCGTCTTGCTCGCCGTCGGTGGTACTTCGCGAGAGGGAAGATGCGGTGATTAATGCGTGTCGGGAGAGGGGATATGCGGCGGCAGTGGTGCGTCGGGAGAGGGGAGATGCACCGGTGGTGGTACGTCGGTGGTGATGATAACAGTCGGTGTTTGCGCATCGGTGGTGATGTTACCTGTCAGTGGTGATGATGCGCCTTTTTGTTTGCAGGTAGTACAAATGTACTACATTGAGAATTATTATTTTTATTTTTTTTAATTGTTTTGTTTGTAATTTACTCGTAGTAAGCGTAGTACGTGTTTGTATTGCGTCATTATTTACGATGACTACGTATTCCCCGCCTATCTCGCCGGCGTCGCATCCTAGCCGGCCTCCGACCATCGCCGGTGTCCCAGCCTCGCCGGCAGCATCCCACCATCGTCGGGGTCCCAAACCAACTACATAAACCGATACATATAACTTAAACGGACAAATACCGACATCATATCAACGGTCTAACGCCGGCAAACTTCTGGCGAACCGTTGGCAGCAGTAACGGATTAATTACCTGTTCGTCACTTGAATAATCGTTCATAATTGAAGAGTTGTAATATGGTTAAGGTTTCAAAACTAGAGAGAAGGAGAGAGAATTAGGTTTAATGTTTTTTTGTAAAGGGCAAACAAATGGAAAGTGTAGTGTAAAAAGTACTGTAATGAGTAAAAAAAAAACGTACTGCGAAAATAAATTACGTTTCCAAATTACCCCTTATTTTTTCTCCACCCTTCTCCTCCATCTCCCTTTGTGGTACGTTGGAAAAAAAATTATAGAGTCATACCATCCCAATCATCAACGTCTCCGACCACCAACATATCCCACTATCCACCACATCGCCAACCACATCATTGCATCAAAATGGAAATTCCTAATCGTCTTTCGATAAATGATGTGAAAGGATCCTAAATTGTACACAAGATTTCACGTTTATTGTGCAACAAAGTGAATGTAATGGTGCTGCAATGGCAATGGTATTAAGATTTATTTTTATGTTGTAAAACATTGCTATCATTATATGAACTTCACCTATGATGTCACCACCAAAAAACAAATTCTAATCATAAAATAATTCAAACCCTAATTTAAAAATTAAAAGTAGAACACAACAAAACATATATTAGTTTGAACAATTTATTGTAATATAGAACTTAAACGCATGTACTTCAATCAAAATTATGATTCATAGTGAAGAAATTTGGTGTAATTTGATACATTTGTCAGATTAGAATATTAGAATTTGGGAGAATTCAATTTATGGTTTGTTAATAGTCTAAGGGTATGCAAATGGAAAGTACTTTGTTGAGTAAAAAGTGTACTACGAAAATAAATTCCGTAAAATTAAGGAGAATTTGTTGATTATGTCTTTATAAAAAACACTAGTTTAGAACTCGTGTAAAGTTGGACGGGCATATATAAATACGAAATTTATTTTCGCAGTACACATTTTACTCATTTCAGTACTTTTTGCACTAAATTTTCCATTTCTCTACCCTTGACTAAAAACACCATACCTATATCACCTCTTGAACTTTCTCCAACCCCATTCAAATTATTAAATCATGAATGATTATTGGAATATAGAATAGGTATTTAATTCACCAATCCATTACTACTAATTAAATCGACTATTTGTTATAGTTTTGTATCTTTTTTAATTAGGGTTTTGTTCAAATTAATTATTGGTAATTGGTGTGGATTGTGGCCTTGTGGGGATATTGGTGTAGTCGGATGCTACCGATGATAAGGACAGGCCGCGTCGGCGAGAAGGACGCGGGTGGCCGCCTTATTTCGTTCGACACGCCAGCGAAAAGAACGAGAGGCACTTGCGGAGTTGCGGAAGGGAGAGTGTTGGCAGGTTTTTGAGGGAGACATAAATCCGGCAAAGGTGGCCGACGGTGGAGGTAGTGATGTTAGTTTGGTTGGCCGGCGACTTTTGGCGGTAGACGGTGCTGGTGGTGGACTGGTGATGTTCCAATTATTGTTGGTGGTTAATGTTGTAGTATAGAAAAGTAGCTGACTAACGTAGTACAATTTGGATTTTTTTTCTTTTTTTCTTTTGTTTTCATTGTAGTATTGTACCGTACCTGTTAGATTGTTCTATTTTTTTTCAATGTAGTATGTATTTACGTTCATGAATACCGTATACGTGTTCGTAAAAATAAATTATCAATAAAATACACAATTTATCAAAGCAGTGTATAATTATTCGTGTTTATCAAATAATTTATCAATGTAGAAAGAGATTAGAGTGATGGTGTGAAATTAGAGGGAATATACATTAGAGAGAAACTAGAGAGAGAAAATGGAATGAGAAATATGAGGGGTACAATTGTCAATAGTGTACTCTGATGAGTAAAATGTGTAATGCGAAAATCAAATTTTATGATCACAATAATATTGTATAAATAGATGGTATAATATTATCATGTACAAATAATTTTATTTTCTTACATGAGAAATGTTGTACTTGAAAATCTACTTATATGAATTGTATGACAAATACAGACGAACAATTATAACAATGTTAAGCATTTAATGTCTAACTCAAATGATTCTCTCTAATCACGATAATATCGATATATCCAAGTGAGCACTCTAATTTCTTTTTCTTTTTTTTTTTTTTGCACGACATTGTCATTCGACCTATCAAACAAATATCAAAAATAATTATGCTTGTTAGTTTATTTACTAACAATTCTAAATATGTTGAGCTCTTATAAATTCAGTAAGTACCCATTTTTCTATAAGTTCAGCTCCTATAAGTTAAAATTAGAAAAGTTAAGCTTAGACCTGGCAAAATCAACCAGAACCGAAAAGGCTGACCCGAGACTCTAAATTGACTCGAACTATAGCACCCGAATGAGACCCGAAATGACCCGACTCGTTCCGAAAATGACCCGAGCTTTCTTGACCCATAACAGACTCGACCTGAAAGGATCCGATCTAAAACCACCCAACCAGAAAGTAACCCGATAAAACATAACTCTAATTAGCTCAAAAGACTTAAAATGTTTTTTTCTCTCTTAATCATTGACTCGAAAATGACCCGACCCGAAATAACTCGACCCGCTTGACCTGAACCAGACGCAACCAACAAACTCGTAACCCTACTCCACCCGAACTAACCCTAAAATATGTCAAACCCGAAATGACTCGACCTGAACCCGGCCTGACTGACCCGTTTTCCTAGTCTAGTACTTAAGCTTGTGTAAGTGCTCCTAAGCTTTTATAAATTTAGTTCAGTAAAGTTAAACTCTTATAAGTTGAGTTTAGAAAAGTTAAGCAAACTTAACTCCAAAATAGCACAATCGTACATCAACATATTGGTTGACATATTCTAAAATAGGAAAATTACTTCCTTTTACAATGCAAAGAAAATAATAATCTACGGAGTATCATGTATAATCTACTACTTACCGAACACTTTAATTAATTCTGCTTATAATAAAAATATGTTGGTCAAACATTATAATAAAATCTGTCATTTATAATCCCCTATTTCAATCTATTTATGATAAAAGTAAGCGGCTATGTTTTTTTTCTCTAACTTTTACTTATTGTTAAACTATTAAAGTAACTTATAAAAACGAAAAAGTATAATAAGTATTAAATATGTCCTTGAAAAGTTCTACGTGCATTTGCCATATTATTTTCCCTTCCGTATTCCGTATTTATTACTTTAATAGCATGTACTTTAAGGGTATATATTATAAAATCAAATGTGAGACGAAGTAAAAAAAATATGAAACTGCTAAAAAATATATTTAACAGATGCGGCATAATTAAAGAAATATTATACTCCATATTTTCACAGGTACAAAAATTTGGGTGAGATGGTCTCTCAACAAGTTACTGCGAGACCATTTTTTTCTCGTACCTCGATATGTAATTTTATAAACCTTTTATTATTAATACGAACTGAACATAACTCTTTCTTTTGATACATATTTTCATAATAATCGTATTTATTTTATCATATTTTATAACCAATTTTATTAGTACCTAATTTTATATTATATGTACCCAATTTACTACTTTTAGTAATATTTTTATTTCAAATTATAATTAGTTTTCTAATAAAGTTTTCAACGGACCAACTTTTAAGAATATGTTTGGGTCTTTGCAATATAAAAGGTAAAAATATCACTTTTAATACAATTACTGCGTATATCAATTGGACAATAGTTAAGTAAGGTTTGCCAATTTAGAATTTCACTTCAAAATGATACTTATTATTTTTGAAATCTAAAAGTTGTGTTTTTTACTTTGATTAAGAAAAACAATAGACATAAGTTAAACAAGTTTGATTAATGATTTAAATCAGATGGCATTAGCAAATTTGGTGGATCTGTACATTTTAGGAATGTTCATATATAATTTCCGGAAAGAATGAAAAAAGATTTCATGACGTTTCAGGTGAATTTTGTTAAAATGTGACCGAAATACCCTTATCTATTTGTTTGCCTACTTACCCAGTTCATTTCACTTTACCTCTCATTTAACCCTAAATCCCTCATCTTCCTCCACACTACTCTCACAAATTTCTCCCAAAATTGAAGAACCCTAATTATTTTCAATTTGTAGAACAATAATACAATGGCAATCATTGTAGGAATTAAGTTTGTTGGTGTGCCAAAAAGGGTAAGAAACAAATGAAGAGAGCAAATTGAACACATAAAAAAATTGAACACATATTAAGAAAATTGAAAAACCCTAATTATTTTCAATTTGGGGAAAAATGATGATGAAGAACAACAATTAATTTTAAGAAAAAACGGATATAATAGAATTACAATTCAATTAAATTGATTAGGGTAGAATGCGACTAAAAGAGACGAATTAGATTAAGTAATATTGGTGAAGAAAAAATGGAGAATTAGAGAGAAGATGAGTTGTGAATTCTGATAAAGAGGATGAACATAAGGGGTTGTTATAGGTTGAAGGTAAGGGTATTTTCGTCCTGAAAAATGAACTTAAGTCACAAAAATTCAAATTTGTCTAAATTTTCCACCGGAGTAAAACTTTTGGTTGTAATTTCTGATCATAAGTGTTATTATGGCTGTAAATTTCAAAAAAAAAAATTATAAAACTGTAATTTTCAAAACGTGGTTTTTATAAGGCTGTAATCAACAATTTTCTCTAAAAATAAATGATCAATTGTTAAACAGTCCCTTTTATAAAGGATCAATTGTTGAATACTACCTTATAAATACATTGTTTTGCATACTAGTACCTTTTATTCATTTTTTTTGTGAAACACTCCCTTAAAGATACGTTTTTATGTTAAACACTACCAAAATGCAATTTTCAACAAAAAAAAAGAATCAAAATCCGGCATTGACCATTGGAGGACGTGATTAAGATTTGTTTGCCTTAATTCCAACTGATTTGTCTGACACAACTACACACATTGTCGCCTCTGCGTCTGCCTCAACAACCATTTGCTGCCTTTATAATTGTCCATGTTTTATTGTATAAGATTTGGGAAAGTGAAATTTGACTAATAAAAGAGACAACGAAGAGGGATAATTAAGAGGAGAGAAACAGGGAGAGATTTATAATCAGTTGGGTTTAAGGGAAACAAATTTTAATCACATTTTCTGGTGGTCAATGCCGGACTTCGACATTTTTTTTGCCAGAAATTGCATTTTGGTAGTGTTTAACATCAAAATATATTTTTAAGGGAGTGATACACAAAAATTGAATAAAAGGTAGTAGTATGCAAAACAATGTATTTATAACGTAGTGTTTAACAACTGGTCCTTTTATAAATTAGTCTTTACAAATCACTGCCTTTTACTTAATTTTTTGTCAAACACTCTCTTATATATCTATTTTTATGTCTAATACTCACAAATTGGTAACTCGGTGATAAAAATCATCTCTCCAACCATTTTCTTACTTTCGCACGTGTGAAGATGGATGAATGTTTTCCCTCCAATTTGGAACACTCTATTAATGTTTTCCCTGAAAAGGCTTAAGTCGTGCCACCTAAATCAAAGTAAAACCTACAATACTACTAATAAATAGCTAACGGTATGACAAATATCGAATCCACAGGGAGGTGATAGTTATTTAATTTGCTTATATATTTAAAGTGTCTCAAGTAATCGTTTTCTGGAAGATTTGTTTGTTTAGCTATGATTTAATTACAATTAAGTAAAGGTGAATTCAATAACATAAAAAGGTTTAGGGTTCAAGTTCACTACATATGTTATTATAACACCCCAACTATCCGGCCAAGATAATTAGGGCGTTACCGTCTCGGTTTCCCGAGATAGTGAAATCGGAGATACAATCCAAGAACAATATTATAAATAGCAGGTTTAATGGTTTACAACGAATAAATGAACAATGAAAGATTACAAGTCATGACTCCTAGGCTAATCTAATCAATCATGTCCGACTCGGAGATCACCAAGCCTCGTCCGTTCTCCCGCATGCTACCAAAGCTACCCTGAAAACAACTGCTCCCCATATGATCGGAAATATCATATGGATCAACACAGGCCACCTCGAAAATAGGTGACATTTACACGGACACAACAAACGTCAATTTCAATGATAAATGCAAGACATGACATAGTAAGGTAATATGCAACATATTGATTATATGAATGCGACATGGATAAATCAACATCAAACCGGTACCAGGACACGCCTAGACATACTCCCAACCTCTACTCCAGTGCCGGGACACGCCCAGGCGTACTGGGTCCGGAAGCCAACCGGATCCCCTGCCAGACGTCTTGTCTCAACCACACGCGTCCCTCCGTACTCAAGCCATTAATGTGCACATTCCCCTTGGATTGGGAAGCTCCAAGGGGCGACCCAAGCGTAAGACAATTTCCGAACCGTCTTACGTCTCCTAAACAATCAAATACCACCATCAAAGATCCCCAACACAATCCATTCACAATTATACATAGAAAATGGAAGAGCCACATTAAGCAATTGACCAATTCATGGATTCCACTCCACATGGTATGAATAACAACCCTTTCAATACCCACATGACATACTAACCAATTCATGAATGCATATGATAAAGAAAGACATACAAACATGCTTATACAACATTGAAACCGAGTAGGATAACCTACCTTTAAGCATAATCCTCAAGTTAATCGAAATCACCAAGTATCCATCTCATAAAACCGTCTCATCCTACATAAAACATGTAATAACTATCACAATTCACTCTATACTAAATTACAACATAAAATCCCTCATTATAAGTTACTAATTACTCATTTTACCTAACTAAATACTAATTAACATCTCTTAGTAAACGCTAACTCGAATTTACTCATAAGACAAAGAGGAAAGGGTGAGATTTCTACTTACAAAGGTAGATCGGGGAATAGGAGGCATGTTCCACCATTAATCCAAGCTTGAAGGCCAAGGGAAAGGTATTTGGGGTATTTTAGAGAGAAGGGAGAGGGTTTTAGTGTAAGAAGGAAGAAGGAGAAGAATGAATGGAATAGGGTTGGATAGAGTGGAAATCGTAAAATAACATTTCTCGGGTGCAGCTCAGCTCACTCGACCGAGTGACCGGTTCACTCGACCAAGTGACTCTCACTCGATCGAGTGTGCCCTTACTCGACCGAGTGCCAACTCACTTGGTCCACTTGATGTTCTACTCGGTCCACTGGAAGTCTACTAGGTCTAGTTTAGGTCTTACTTGGTCTCGTAAGAGGATCATCCTTTACTTCCGAGTGCACGTGGTTCCCTCACGCGTCTCTAGGTCTAAGTACGGGTCCCACGAATGCCGGGTATTACAATCTTCCCCCCTTAAAATGAATTTCATCCCCGAAGTTCACCACTCACTCCCTTTTCCAATTGTTCCTCGGTCTTCTCTCAAGCCTCATTCTCGGTCCTCGTGTGTTTTCTTGCCCTTATCGCTCTTATTGTTACACACGTGTGTCCTATTTATCCTAAGTTTCTTGTTCATTCTCATTACTTTTCTACTTATTGCGCTCTTTCTTTCTAAATTTCTCCGAGTTCTTACATTCACTCCCCCTAAAAGGAAATTTCGTCCCGAAGTTCGCTATGAGTCTCACATGACATTCTTTCGGTGACCTACCATTATTACCAAAAGTTGTGTATGATTACTATATGTATATGAGTACTCTTTATGACTGAATGCAACCACTCTTAATATTCAACCTATCATTCACATATCGTATTGGACCGCCACAACACGTAGTAATGTGCCAACTCGTCACGTGGTGTGTACTCAATACTATTATTTACTTTTTCACTATTATTACGGAATGTCTATATATATATTTTCATGTACTTTATGCCATCATATAGTCATTTGTAGTTCGATTATTTTCTTATACTGTCCAAACAACTGACAAGGTCAAGAGTAAACAATTCATAAAGGTCTATCGTGTGGGTTTTCTATGGTCAATTGACTCTTAGTAGGTCGGTATAGTTCAAAATCAAGGTAAAATGCGTCGTAGGTGGTCTAAAATTCCCAAAAAGGGTCAAATTCCACTGTACTTGGTCGAATTTAGAAGTTACTCGACCGAGTTAGAGTCACTCGGTCGAGTGGTCACGCCACTCGGTCGAGTGGGGGTATTTACAGGAGGTTTCCAGAACCTGTTTTTAGGTTTACTTGATCGAGTGAAGGTGACACTCGATCGAGTGGACCACCACTCGGTCGAGTGAATAGGGCACTCAGCCGAGTTTCGCTGGGTAGTCCAAATTTCGGCCATTAATGGCCTATAAGCTTCCTTATGGTTGAACATACCTGCAATGGGGTCCAAGTGGTGATCACTACACCATCCTACTATGCAAGGTCTACTAGTCTTGGTCTCATGGTCGGCTTACAACATAAAAATTAAATTGTTCAAAGTTTCAAATGATAATTAAAAGTCTCAAGGGATCCCGAATCATAAGATCACTACTACTTGGAGGACTTCCTCTTCTTGCCAATTCTAGACATCCACTTTGCCCATCCGGAGTGACTCTTCACCGTCTTGCTTCCTCCTTCCGCTTGTTCATCCTCCTCTTCTTCATTTTCCTGTTCCTCTTCCGGTCCCTTGCGAGCCGCCGCCTCCCACACTTCATCAAGGTCCATGGCCTCCAGCGCCGCGGATGTTCCTGCCTCACTTCCACTCCCTTGGTAGGCATAGCTAGGATAGATCCCGGCATCACCCATGTATGGGTCACGCAAGTGTCCTATGCCGAAAGGAAAGTTGATCTCCCAATCCGATGGTTGGATACCATAGGCCATGAAGACTCCGGAAGTGTATCCGGGTCCGAACCAAAAGCTAGGGCGGGTCGTACTCCTTGATTATAGGCCGCCTTATGCATGTCTCTCAACACAAGGTCGATGTTCACTCGGTGTATGAGGTACGACATGGGATAGTTGGAGTCAAAGGTGGGTGGGGCTTGGCCAAAGTTCTCGGCATAAGGTGGGGGCATCATTGTTGTAGGCATGGAGTGGGGAAAAGATGTGGGAGCTTGCTCGATGGGAGCACGAGGTAAGGGAGGCAACGGGGGTGCCTCCTGTTTCTCGGTTGCATCCTCAAGGTCAAATGTGAGGTTACTAGGGATGGTATACATTTGGGCCTCGGGGCGGGGTGATCCCGCTCTCTCTAATGGGGAAGTCGGGGGTAGGTCCTCACCGGCGGGAAGCTTCATATACCACTGATCATCAACCCTCCAAGAATAGGTGTCGTCCTCCTCTCCATCTACTACCCAAGACTTAGCTTTCAAGCGATCCTCCCGGTGAACTGACCGTACCTCAAACCGACACAGGCGGGAAAAGGCAAAACAAAGGTACCCCCTTTCGGGCCAATCAAGATCAAAATAAACCACTTCCTTAGACATGGGTGGATCCACCGCCCTCGGTTCGTAAGCTAACATGTTCTTGGCCAATCGAGTCACCAAGGCTCCACAATCTAAGGAGCATTAGTCCACCTCGGCCATCCTCGCAAGGGCATCAAGACACACCAAAGACACGACATTGAAGTGGAGACGGCTTTTATTGCGGGGATTAAGGTAGGAGCTCAAGATCAATACCTCCGTAGAGTTGAGCTTGCTCGGGTCCCTCCTCCCATAGAGGAGGTTGGTCAAGGAGCGCAAGAAAATGTTTAGAACGGATGCTCAATGTCACTAGTCTTCATGTTACTTACACTAACCTTTTCCTTGCTTGTGTAAAGGTGATAATACTTTGAAGCTTTCATGTCCTTCTCAATCGTGTCATGGTGACCTACAACTCGCTTGCCCACCCCTAGATGATCGGCAAATGCATCACTACCTAAGTTAAAAGAGGTATTTTTGAGCCTACAACTCACCTTATGGGTCCCCTTGTCATTGGTGAAGGAGCTCAAAAACTCGAGGGTGAGGTTGTGGTAACTTATCTCCTCCAAGGTGTCCAAACCCTCCAATCCAAGAACCGTGAAGATGTTATGCACCTCCTTCTCTATTTCTAAGGCTTCTAAGGTACTTACTGACATACACTTGGTTGGGGCCATCCTCCTAGTGGCTAGGACCTCAAACTTGTCCCGGTGATCCTCACTCTCAAAAGCTATGGACGGGTAGTCCGGGAGGGTGATAGCAGGCGGTGCTTCTTGTTGAGGTTGGCGACCATTCCTTCCACGACCGGTTCTAGTGTTACTTGCCATGCTACAAGAGGAGATCACACAAGATATGAGACGAGAAATGTAAGAATTTGGAGCAAATTTTGAATATGGATAGAATTTTCTCAACTTCTCAATTTTATAGACACCAAATAAAAGGGATTTCTATTATAATTTTCTTTTAATTTAATTGACCTCTCCAAAATTTCCTTATGTTACAAAAATTGTTTTCCGGAATTTAAAGATCCTTGTGACATAACACAAGTTTAAGCATGGCCTTAATTACATGTATTATCCCAATTCATCACCCGACTTGTCAAATTTTGACTCAACCATGACACACTACACTTTCAAGTTTCACTTAAGCGATTACATGACACTACCATCAACAAAATTTTTTTTAAAGTTGGTGGAAATAAAAAAAAAAGAAAATTTAGCTTGTCGAAATTTAAAAGGAATCCGGGTGAGTAAAATGCTTCTTTGTCATAAGAAAATCTTCAAGTTGAACAAATACGTAGTAACACAAGTAGTGAGTATAAATTAAAATTTGATACGGTTAGTGTCGAATTTTCAAGACTTTGAGACAAAATTTCTTTTAATCCCTCTTATAAGGTGGTAGTAACCACAAAATCCTCAATACTACAACATAGGAAAATCATCATTAATGCACAAAAATGTATTATTCATGGGGATTTTAGAAGAACTTAGAAGAGTTTTCACCCAAGTTTTAAGACAAAATTGATTTCCTTTTGGTTTACATAATACATTATCAGCCAAGATAGTAGTCGTACATGGTAATTAAACTAAGTTTTGCTCATGAAAAATCAAAATTTGGGCATGACTTGTCTAAAATTCGAAAATTTAAGACGGAATTTTAAGACGAAATTTACACATATTACGCAAGATACATCCATGACAACAAAAGTTAAGCCTTTGTTGTCCAACTATACTCAACAACAATAACCAAAATCCAACCATTGACCCAAGAACACCCAATTCGAGCTCTACAATGGTGAACGAAAATTTTCTACAAAAATTTAATTTTTATCCACAACAATGGTATTAAAAGCTTACTAGTACCATGGATTAAGCAAAAGGAACAATTAGTTAACAAAACTTGAAGGATTTAGAAGTAGATCTAAGAAATTCAAATTTGGGGAAAAAGATGGAAGGAGATGAATAAGCTTACCTTGACCAAATTAGTGAGATTAGATGAGAAATGTGGAGAAATAGGATGAATTCCAAGCAAGTTAGAACAACATGGGGGTTTTTGGGAGAATTTTGGTGATGGAAGGGATGAAGATAGGAAGATAAGAATGAAGAATTGGGGAAAATAAGGGCTTTAAGCCGAGTAACTCAACCCATGTGAACCCACTCGGTCGAGTGCCGAGTGCATTTGGTCGAGTATAATCCCACTCGGTCGGGTGGATGACCCACTCGGCCGAGTTACGAGTATTCTAGAATATATAACCCCCTGAAACCAGTTCCACTCGGTCGAGTCAAGGGTCCACTCGGTCGAGTGCTATCTTACTCGGCCGAGTTGGCACTCGTACTCGGTCAAGTGACCCCGTTGGGTTTAAAATTCTCACTAAGAGCTTATCGACGGCTTTCTGCAAGACAATACAAGGTTCGAGAGTCCACCACTTATCGGTGACTCGTCCCGAGTTAGCTCATGCGACACCAAGGTTGTCGATCCTTACTCCCTACCTCCACACTCGCACTTACCTTGCCGAAATGTTGCCATTTATATACTAACAATAACTCTATCAAGCTTTTTCGCCTGATTTCTTGAGCTTTAATGGCGCGAACTAGGGGAAATCCTGCGAAATCTAGGACGGTTTAGACTTCTGCTGTGAACAAGGATGCTCAGGACGCAACTTTGGGAAAAAATGGAGCTCAAGTTATGGTGGAATCTCCGGTGCCACACAATCTGGGTACTGTGAATGCGCGAATTGATTCTGCCATGACCGCGGCTGGTATAACTCCAAATTCTTCTCCTATTACTATTCTTTGTTCTCGTAGTGTAATTCGATCGCCAATTGTTGATGTGTCAAACCCTAATGTGGATCAAAATCTGAATTCCGTGCATAAAACTCCACAGAATTTGGCTGATCCTGTTGTGTTTGATTCAGTAGAGGTTAATTCTGGTGGTATTTCTAGTCCTTTTAATGCTGATAAATCAATTGGGCAAAACATTTCTTGTTCAAGTCCGACAATGGCGAAATCTTGGTCTCATGTTGTCAAAGCGCCTCAAAATATTGGAATGAGTTTGCATTATTGTCAGTCTAGTGTTGATGGTTCTAAAGTTGTGATTGAGCCTCAAGACTTCGAAAATGAACTTAAAATTTTGGAATTCACTCTTATGGGGCATGTAATTGGATCAAAATTGCTTTTCCAATTGTTCAATATTACAAAAAAGGGTGGTTTGCTTTTCGATTTTCATCTCAGGAAGCCATGACTAATGTTCTCAGATTAGGGCCTTGGAAGATAGGTAATAATTCCCTTATCTTAAAGCACTGGACTCCTAGTTTCTCTGGAGAAATGGAAAAGGTTGCCAGAGTCCCTGTCTGGGTCCTCTTCCCTGGTTTAGATCCTTACCTATGGTCTGAAATAGTGTTAAGCAAAATTGCTAGTAAGGTGGGCAAACCCTTATTTGCTGATCCTGTAACAACAAATAAGGATAAGCTTTCTTTTGCTAGAGTGCTAGTGGAAATTGATCTATATGAGGATTTTGTAGATTCTGTTGTCATTAATAATCCATTCTTGGGTCAAATTACTCAGCAAGTTGTGTATGAGTGGGTGCCCTTCTATTGCCCTGGATGTGGAAAAATGGGGTATAAAATTGGCACCTGTAAATGGCATAATAAGTCTCAAAAGGGACCTGAGACTGCTGTTCCCCCTACAGTTTCTAAGGAAGATACTGTTGTTGATCCACCAGTTGTGGAATCTGCTTCCTATGATGCTGATCCTTTTCTGGATGGCATTTTTACTGAATTCCCTGGTTCTTCTGAGGGGGGTAAATTGTAGTTCCTCTTCTTCTAAGGATCCTCTCTTAGAGGGCTTACCTTTGGCAAATCAGTTTCAGCTCCTAGAACAAGGTGAAATCCAGCAGGATTTAGAGCATGAGCAGCATATTTCTCAGGAACTAGGTGATGGCTTAGGTGTGAACTAGAAGGTTGGAGGCACTACTGTGGAGGACCTGACCTTAGAATGCTCTAAGCTAGGCCAAGTTTCCTCTTCTGTAGTGGGTTCTCCCACTGTTTCTACTCCTGAGTAACACTCAGAATGTTCCCATGAAGCAATAATGGTTCCTATAATGGATGTGGTCCCTTCTGATAAATTGCCATGAAGATAGCATCCTGGAATATTAGAGGTTTTAATTGTACAGTAAAACATAGTGAGGTTAGAGATTTTCTCCATGATAATCATATTGATGTTTTGGCTCTTTTGGAAACTAGGGTTAAAGAGACTAAGGCCTTAAAAATCCAAAAAAAGTTTAAGAATTGGAATATTATGTGCAACTATAACAAGCACTACAATGGTAGGATTTGGGTTTTCTCTAATCCTAGCACTATTGCCATTGTCAATAGTAAGATTGAGGATCAATTTATTGATCTTACTGTTCATCATCATGGCTCTAATCTAGATCTCCATTTAAGCATGGTTTATTGTAGTAATGATGCTCATGAAAGGAAAAAGCTATGGAGTGGGTTAGCTGATGTTTCTTCTGCTGAGCCTTGGTTAGTCCTTGGGGATTTTAATGTGGTCAGGCAAACTTCTGAAAAATTAAGCAATACTCCTCCAGTCTTGCAGGAAATGGTTGAGTTCAATGACTGCCTTGCTCTTTGTAATTTGGATGATCTAACTAGCTCTGGTTGTGATATGACCTGGAACAATAAGCAAGATCCTAATTCTGGGGTCTGGTCCAAGCTGGATATGGTCCTGGTTAATCCTGGTTGGCTTGCTTCCCTGCCTGATTCTTTTACTTTTTTCCAGGAAGCTAGTTTATCTGACCATTCTCCAGTCCTGGTTCATGTTACTAATGACAGCAATAGGATAAAGAGGTTTAGTTTCTTGAACAGCTGAATTGATCATCCTGCTTATCTTGCTACTGTGGCTGCTGCTTGGACAGCAGAGAAAAAAGGTGGCCCAATGTTTAGTTTGTTTGAGAAATTAAAGAGTGTTAGGCATGCTCTTACTAAGTTCCCCAAAGAGAATTTTAGTAATATATCTCTGAGGGTGAAGACTGCTAAGGCTGCTCTGGTGGACTGTCAAAGGATGCTTATTGCTGATCCTTTTTTTGCTGATCTCATTCATAAAGAGAAAATGCTTGTGGCCTCCTACAGTCATCTTAAAGAGACTGAGTTAAAAAATTTGTATCAACGAGCTAAAGTTAAGAATATTCATTACTCTGACTGTAGCTCCAAATACTTCTTTGCTAAGGTTTCTGAGAGACAGCATCAACAAGTTATTGGTGCCATTAAAGATCAGCATGGGCAACTTCATATTGACTCCCCTTCTATCAACCAGGATTTTCATAATTATTACCAACACTTATTGGGTACTAGTTCTGAAGTAGCTGATTTGGATTAGGACTTTGTTTCTTCAGGCTCTACTGTCACCTCTGATGGAAGTACTAATTTGACCAAGGACATCACTGCTAAGGAAATCTGGGATGCAGTGTTTGGGATGGACTCCAATAGTAGTCCTGGCTTGGATGGGTTTTCAGCTGGCTTCTTCAAATTAGCTTGGCCTATTATTGCTCAGGATTTTTGTAAGGCTGTGGCTCATTTCTTTCATTCTAATCACATGTCTAAGCAGGCTAACTCCACCCTTATTTCTCTGATTCCTAAGAAAGCTACTCCTGCAGCTTTCACTGATTACAAGCCTATCTCCTGCTGTACAGTCTTTTATAAGACAGTAAGCAAAATCCTTGCCAATAGGATTCAAAGTGTCCTTCCTTCCCTAGTTGCACCTGAGCAGGCAGCTTTTGTCAAAACCAGAAATATTTCTGAAAATATTATGCTATCCCAGACTTTAGTGAAAGGGTACAATAGAAGTAATATCTGTCCCAGGTGCTTGATTAAAGTTGATATCAAAAAAGAATTTGATTCTCTCCAATGGACTTTTATTGCTAATATGTTAAAAGGCTATGGATTTCCTCAAAAATTTGCTGACTGGGTCTTGGGCTGCATTACTAGTCCTTGGTATTCTTTAAAATTGAATGGGTAGATTTCTGGTTTCTTCCCAGGTAAAAGTGGGGTTAGACAGGGAGACCCTCTTTCTCCCTATCTTTTTGTTCTAGGGATGGAAATTTTATCCAGGTATCTTAGAACTCTTTGCACCCTTCCTAATGTTTCTCATCATCCTAAGTGTAGCAGAATCAACTTGACTCATCTCATTTTTGCTGATGATCTCATGATCTTCACTAGAGGGGATGTCCCTTCTGTTCAAGCTGTCTAACAGATGCTCCATCAATTTGCTGATTTCTCAGGTCTCTATGCTAATGTTGAGAAGACTAACATCTATTTTGGGGGAGTTCACCCTGATATCAAGGCCAGCATTCTAGCTGCCACTGGTTTCTCTGAAGGACAGTTCCCTTTTCGATATTTAGGCATTCCCTTGTCTACTTCCAGAATCTCTATGAATATGTTTGATGCCCTTATTCTGAAGATACAGCATGCCATTCAGCACTGGTCCTCTCAATTGCTTACTTATGCTGGCAGAATTCAACTCTTGACTTCTGTTGTGTTTGGCATTGAGACTTTCTGGTGCTCAAGTATTCTTCTCCCCAAGGAGATCATTAAGAAACTTAATCAGTCTTGCAAAAAATATTTTTGGGGGCACTCTTCTGGAGAAAGGAAAATGGTATTCAAAAGATGGAAGGATATTTTTAAGCCTTTGGATGCTGGTGGATTCAATGCCAAAGACTTGGAAACCTGGAATGTTGCATTGCTTTGTAAATGGCTGTTTCTGCTTTCTCATCCTAATGATGGTGTTTAGGCAACCTGGTATCAGCATTATGTTTTAACAACTGAAGATATCTGGCATGTGCAGAGTAAAGATAGTTATTCTGCAAGCTTTAAAGGTATTCTTAGGGTCAGAGATAGACTTATATCCCTGGCAGGTACTATTCAGACAGCAAAAAGCATGTTGCAGAGCTGGCATTGTAGAACTAAGTTCAGTATTTCTTCAGCTCATAGATATTTTAGAAATGTCTCTAATATTGGTGGATGGTCAAGCTCTATTATGCATGGCAGGATAATGCCTACTAATAGGATAATTTGCTCTTTTGCTGTCCAACAACATCTAGCCACTGTTGATAAACTTCAAACTAGAGGCATTCAGATGGCTAACAGGTGTTATCTTTGTCAGAATGGGCTTGAAAGTCATGAGCATCTCTTCTTCCAGTGTTCTTATTCTGCTGCAGTTTGGGATGAGATGATCCAGTGGATGAGCTATGCCAACTTGGGTTATAATTTGCTTGACATTTTGGAGAATTCCGGGGCTAAGGGGAAGCATTGTAGATGGGAGCACGCCTGGTTTCAAGTTACTGTTGCTGCTGCTGTCTATCAGATATGGGGAGAGCGTAATGCTAGGATTTTCCGTAATAGGCAATCTACTGTTGCAGCCTGTATTGGTCGAATTAAATACTTGGTTTGTGTCAGGATGTTTATGTGGAGAACACACAAATCTTATAGTTGTATTGTAGATCGACTTTGTACCTAGTTTGCTCCTTAGTCTAGAGGATAGTTTTGCAAAATACCTTGTAATTTCATTTTAATAAATGAAATGATATCTCTTTTGCAAAAAAAAAAAAAAATCTATCAAGCATTAGATAACCGTATGATATGCATCAAGGGAATGGGATTATCACTTTCCAAGAAATGTCAAGACATGTAAATTCATCCCTACACATGTGAAATTTCATAGCGTGCAACAGTCTAGCAACAACCATATCATTCATGTCATCATACCACATTGTCACTATCGTTCTCCCTTACTTGTAACCACCCACGTAGTGAGCAACCGAAGCAATATGCACTAGTTTTGATAAGAGGGCGCCCAGTCATACAAAACCTGTGACACCCCGCGATAACGCGGAAAATATAACTAATAAATTAAAGCGGAAATTTATGAGATTTAAAAGCTTTTAAAATTTAAAGCGCGGGTTCCTTAAAATCTAAAACACAAATAAAGATTGCGGAAATAAATATTTAAATTATACAAACGTGATAGTCAAGGTCAGGGAAAATATATCCCTCGAATGACAATACAATAAAAGGTGAGTCTAAGCAATCCTAATAAACCGACTACAAGGCCAAAGTGCTCGCTAGCTCACACATGTCTTCAGCCCATAAATGCACCAACTAGTACCTGTCATTCATGTAAACATAAACGCCACAGTCAGTGGGGAGTAACTCAAGGTTTTCCCAGCCACAAATTGTCAAAATGGACATAACAAAGAACTAAAACAGGTAAGCCATGTAAGATACTTGAAACATGAGAGAACACGGGATTATATATATATATATATATATATATATATATAACGAATTAATAAGAGAAGACACAATAGGATAATAACTAGGCAATTTATGGACATACTCAATTAAATAAGAAGGTAAGGAAATGAAATGCAATTGATTACGAAAGTATGTCATATGCAACTATCCGACTATGCAAAACCTTTACTAGCTACCCTTAGACTCACAAACTCTCGGCAGAACGGCCAACGAGAGCGGCGTAAATAAAATAAGATATCCAACTCTCGGCAGAACGGCCAACGAGAGAGGTGTCGAAAGAGTATGGTATCCAACTCTTGGCAGAACGGCCAACGAGAGAGGCCTATATAAAATAAGATATCCAACTCTCGGCAGAACGGCCAACGAGAGAGGTGCCGAAAGAGTATGGTAACCAACTCTTGGCAGAACGACCAACGAGAGAGGCGTAAATAAAATAAGATATCCAACTCTCGGCAGAACGACCAACGAGAGAGGTGCCGAAAGAGTATGGTAACCAACTCTTGGTAGAACGGCCAACGTGAGAGGCGTATATAAAATAAGATATCCAACTCTCGGCAGAATGGCCAACAAGAGAGGTGTCGAAAGAGTATGGTAACCAACTCTCGGCAGAACGGCCAACGAGAGAGGCGTAAAGATAAGTCAAGCAAAAAGGACATAGCATAAAGGCATTATCATAAGAATACGGTTCAACCAAGTAAATATCTAGAATGGCATGATTCAAACTTGGAATGAGAAGAACAAGGTAATGAGCAAGTAAATATCCAAGTAAGACAATCCAAGTCCATTTATACTCGTAAACATGGATTAGTAACTCATTTCTTAAATACCTGTCACTCGAATAAAAATGTAAATAAACGGAATGAACCATTTATAATAAGTAAAAAAAGAATTTAATTATAAATGATTCAAATGTAAGATAAGCCATTTATTACATACAAAGCGTAAATAATCGAATTAAACGCGTATTATAAAGAAAGCACATTATTTCATATATAAATGAAACAATTGAATAATGAATTCCACAATTATAATTCATGTGAGAAAAATATCTAAATGAGCGATATTTAACAACTTATATTATATAAAACACAAGACGGAATTTAAATGTCTCAACCTATGAAATTGGCGCCAACCCCAAATGCTATACACGACTCAAGACCCCTTTTTGGACAGCACCTATTCACGACCCGATAATCAGCCATACACGGCCTCACAACCAGCCACCTATACCGCCCATATCAGCCACGCTTCCCACCCCAAAACAGCCGCCAACCAACCCACAACCAGCTTCTTATGCCACCTAAACAAGACCGCCAAGTATAGCCTAAAAATAGTCCGTGGACAACTCTAATTATAACCCGACAGACATGTCAAACCACCACTATTTCCTGCCCAAAACAGAGCCACGAGCAGGCTACCAGACCCGCAACACAGACTACACCGAGACATTTTGACACAATATTTTCAAGTAGAAACAAGACGAAGCTTTCCCAATAAAACGAGTACTAGAAGGTGATTTTGACATGTAAGAGAAACACAGAAATAGTCCTAAAATGTAGTATACATCCGTCCTCAAGACTGTCCCATTTCCATCTTAAAAAAGTACTGGAATTCTTCATTAAACCGTCCAAAAAAAAAAACAGAGTACGACCCGCCCCGAGTTGCTTTATTCTCACGCCTAAAACAGTCCTAGGCTGAGCCAGACTACGTCAACATTTGAAACGGTTTTAAAATGGAAGTTCACACATATAAAGTGACCCAAAAACAGTCCCGAAAGACTACCCTACCCGTCCCAAAACCGAACCAAAGCAGCCACGATCACGAGACCCTGTGAGCCATAAACCTAGCTCAAGCAACGGAGTTCAAGATGGAGTTTCGAACTCAAAACAGCCCTCTTTCAGATACCAATTGAGATGAAAATTACCATACAAGAGACAAAGTGTAAAGAACTAAACTTTATCACTCAAGAGCATATAAAACAGCACATAAGACGGAAATTTTGACATTTGTCGAGTAACCTATCACCGTTACCTTTAACTTCTCAAATTGCTGAGTGGAGACGTCCAAAAGATCATGAGCTTCCCTCCGGGTCTTCAAGCTCATCACTAGGAGTAAGAAAACGGGTTATTCGAGCATGAAACCGAGTTGTCTTAAGACGGCATTTTCGAAAACTCAATCAAAACTGAAACTTTCTTACCTAGAAAGAAGGAGGAAGGAAAGAGGAAGATAATGGTACAAAAATTATGAAATTTGGTTGAGAAATGGAGGAGGGATCTCGGGTTGAAGACGAGAATGAAAATGGTGATGGAGCTTCTGTTTATAGCTTATTGTTGCTGCTGTTTTGTTTCGAAAGAAAGGAAGAAGATTAAATGCAGGGGTGGGGACGGTAGGGATTACAACAACAACAATAATATATAATAATAAAATAATATATAACAATATATTAATGTAGAGTGTGGGGTGAGTAGGTGGTATGTGTTGTCGATATTCGGTTGGTCCGAGTTAGTCAAGATTCCCAATTGAAATGCGACGGTCTATGTTTAGACGGAAATTAAGACGGGAATTATTATTATTACTGTCACTATTATTGCCCGACCAAAAATATATGTATACATATATTGTTATATAAATTATGCCTTAGGAATATAATTTAATAATACATATTTTTATATAAATGAGCATTTATATATTACTTTTATAAAAATCGTGTTTGAAATAAAATTAATTAAATTGAATAATTCGAAAATATAAAATAAAATAATCAAACGGTTTAATAAATTTTAAATGTCAAAATGGGCAATTCGCGGGTGTTACAATCACCCCATCTTTTAAAAAGTTTCGTCCTCGAAACTTGAAAGTAGAAATGAAAGGTTATATGTAAAAATAAAACTGGAATTTTGAAATCGGTAACCAAAACATTAAAAGGTTACTTATCGTGAGAGTTAAAATTCTTTCAAAAGTTTCAAATAAAATTTTCCGACAGAACCAGATTCTCATCAAAGGAACGGAAGTGCTCTCGTTGCGCATTCAAGAACATCACATTCCAAATCAAAGATAAAGTCAAAAGCAAATCATTTGTATAAACCAAAAATCAAAATACTTTCAAAAACATTAATGAAGAGTTTTCAAAAGTATAAGTCTCATTCATGGAACGAAATTGCTCTTGTCGTGCACACAAAAACGCTAACTTTTCAAGTCAAAGACAAATCTAAGACAAAAAAATCACTCGCCGACAAGCGTAGAACAAGTTATTAAACGTCTCTAATAACGAGTTCTAACATCCGATCAACGTTAAAACCAAAAGGAAAAGGTAATCCACTCAAATTTTCTTTTGCAAAAGCCAAAGTAGAAATAAAGGTTTCACTTTTAAATCCAAAAGGGAGTCAAATCCCTGAAAATGTAACATTAAACTTTGACAAAGAATCATAAATAGATCAAAGTTAGTAGAAATTGGATAAAACTTAAAGAAATCCCGGGTTTAGCAATTAAAATTATGATAAAGAAGTATATACTCAAGGAACAAATAGGGAACTAAATCAAATTTTCATTTTCGAACCTTTTAAAATAGGTATAGTTTTGTAAGAGTAATATAAATTTTTAACAACGAATCAAAATGGTAGCTTGAAATGTTTAGAAATTTTATGAATTGAAAAGTAACTTAGACATCATAAAAACAAAGTACGCTAAGAGAATCCACACTTAACCAACAAAAGAGCTATGAAGAACTTTCTAGGGGTAAGATTCGAAGTCAAATCTACAAGGATGTCAAAGATAGAGTTTCACAGGTTACGAGTGTCAAAATTAAAGGAGGAGCATGATGAAGCGAGGAACAGAGGTATGAATGGTAACGCTTATGGTCAAAGAAGAAAGGGAATTAGACTACAAGGAAAGGCCAAGTACTCAATATCTCAAACAACAACATCATTCTGAACGGTTCCGAAAACTTCCTAACAACAAAACCTATAACCACATCACTCCCAAGGATTTCCTCAAAACACTTACGTTACTTCATCCTAAGTCATTCCATGAAACAAGGTACTTCACCACAAGTGTGATTTAACAATTCCCAATCACTAAACATTCACAACGACCTCCACAAAAATAAGATTGAAACCACCAACAAAGTTATACTCATGTCGAACAACGTCAAAAGGTAACATCGACCTATGTATGGCCATCAACATACTAAAGGTATCTCTTTCCAAACTCAAATCATGAACCTTACTCCATGTTTACTCCTAAGGTAACAACGCTCAACCTGCTAAGCTTTAAAAATTCCAAACATAAACAACAAAGCTAAGTTCTATAACTTTAATCACATAGGCAACTCATTCTTAACACAAAGAATCCACCAATCAATCACGCTCACTTTATCAAGGAACTAGGTATAAGAATTACTAAGTATGTCTCATCACATTACCTAAGTCTTTCTAATATCACAACCTTTCAAAATAAGGGTCAAGGGTCAAACACACAACTAACTCCACAAAAGCCAAATTATCCAACCATGGTTAACATTCCACAAAAGAGAGAGAACTATCAAAAGGCGTTAAGGGAGGATAAGCAAGGAACAAAGAACAAGTTGGGAGGGTACAAGAGTAGTTTCCAAGGAAAAAGAAAAGAAAGTTTAGAAGAGGAAATAAGCATCAAGAAGTAAAGAATAAGGCAAGGTACACAACGAATGAGAAATATCTTCGAGGAAGTAGAAGCATTCTTCAAAGGTTGAACACATGTTCAATGCTCGACAATAGGCACCAAGTCTTGATTACAACACGGGTAAGCTCACGGTCATTGATCCAAGGGTACAAAAATAATTGACAATCAACAAACATGTTAGAACTTAACAAAGAGCAAGCACACTACAGACTACCACCTTAGGTCCTTAAGTCTACCCATTTCTCATTCATTATTCAAGGTCAAGTTCAATTTTAAATTTGGGGTACACGTGTGTGCGTCGGGAGCAACATAGGCTCTGATACCAACTATGACACCCCGCGATAACGCGGAAAATATAACTAATAAATTAAAGCGGAAATTTATGAGATTTTAAAAGCTTTTAAAATTTAAAACACGGGTTCATTAAAATCTAAAACACAAATAAAGATTGCGGAAATAAAGATTTAAATTATACAAACGTGATAGTCAAGGTGAGGGAAAATATATCCCTCGAATGACAATACAATAAAAGGCGAGTCTAAGCAATCCTAATAAACCGACTACAAGGCCAAAGTGCTCGCTATCTCACACATGTCTTCACCCCATAAATGCACCAACTAGTACCTGTCATTCATGTAAACATGAACGCCACAGTCAGTGGGGAGTAACTCAAGGTTCTCCCAGCTACAAATTATTAAAATGGTCATAACAAAGAACTAAAACGGGTAAGCCATGTAAGATACTTGAAACATGAGAGAACACATGATTATATATATATATATATATATATATATATATATATATATATATATATATATATATATATATATATATATATATATATATATATATATATATATATATATATATATATATACAAAATTATATATATAACGGATTAATAAGAGAAGACACAATAGGATAATAACTAGGCAATTTATGGACATACTCAATTAAATAAGAAGGTAAGGAAATGAAATTCAATTGATTACGTAAAAATGTCATATGCAACTATCCGACTATGCAAGACCTTTACTAGCTACTCTTAGACTCACTAACTCTCGGCAGAACGGCCAACGAGAGCGGCGGAAATAAAATAAGATATCCAACTGTCGGCAGAACGGCCAACGAGAGAGATGTCGAAAGAGTATAGTAACCAACTCTCGGCAGAACGGCCTACAAGAGAGGCGTATATAAAATAAGATATCCAATCTCGGCAAAACGGCCAACGAGAGAGGTGTCGAAAGAGTATGGTAACCAACTCTCGGCAGAATTAGGGCCAACGAGAGAGGCGTAAAGATAAGTCAAGCAAAAAGGGCATAGCATAAAGGCATTATCATAAGAATACGGTTAAACCAAGTAAATATCTAGAATGGCATGATTCAAACTTGGAATGAGAAGAACAAGGTAATGAGCAAGTAAATATCCAAGTAAGATAATCCAAGTCTATTTATACTCGTAAACATGGATTAGTAACTCATTTCTTAAATACTTGTCACTTGAATAAAAATCTAAATAAATGGAATGAACCATTTATAATAAGCAAAACAAGAATTTAATTATAAATGATTCAAATGTACGATAAGCCATTTATTACTTACAAAGCGTAAATAATCGAATTAAACGCGTATTATAAAGAAAGCACGTCATTTCATATATAAATGAAACAATTGAATAATGAATTCCACAATTATAATTCATGTGAGAAAAATATCTAAATGAGCGATATTTAACAACTTATATTATATAAAACACAAGACGGAATTTAAATGTCTCAACCTATGAAATTGGCGCCAACCCCAAATGCTATACACGACTCAAGACCCCTTTTTGGACAACACCTATTCACGACCCGATAATAAGCCATACACGGCCTCACAACCAGCCATCTATACCGCCCATATCAGCCACGCTTCCCACCCCAAAACAGCCGCCAACCAACCCACAACTAGCTCCTAACGCCACCTAAACAAGACCGCCATGTATAGCCTAAAAATAGTCCGTGGATAACTCTAATTATAACCCGACAGATATGTCAAACCACCACCATTTCCTGCCCAAAACAGAGCCACGAGCAGGCTACCAGACCCGCAACACAGACTACACCGAGACATTTTGACACGATATTTTCAAGTAAAAACAAGACGAAGCTTTCCCAATAAAATGAGTACTAGAAGGTGATTTTGACATGTAAGAGAAACACAGAAATAGTCCTAAAATGTAGTATACATCCGTCCTCAAGACTGTCCCATTTCCATCTTAAAAAAGTACTGGAATTCTTCATTAAACCGTCCAAAAAAAACAGAGTACGACCCGCCCCGAGTTGCATTATTCTCACACCTAAAACAGTCCTAGGCTGAGCCAGACTACGTCAATATTTGAAACAGTTTTGAAACGGAAGTTCACAAATATAAAGTGACCCAAAAATAGTCCCGAAAGACTACCCTACCTGTCCCAAAACCGAACCAAACAGCCACGATCACAAGACCCTGTGAGTCATAAACCGAGCTCAAGCAACAGAGTTCAAGATGGAGTTTCAGACTCAAAACAACCCCCTTTCAGATACCAATTGAGATGAAAATTACCATACAAGAGACAAAGTGTAAAGAACTAAACTTTATCACTCAAGAGCATATAAAACAACACATAAGACGGAAATTTTGACATTTGTCGAGTAACCTATCACCGCTACCTTTAACTTCTCAAATTTCCGAGTGGAGACGTCCAAAAGAGCATGAGCTTCCCTCCGGGTCTTCAAGCTCGTCACTAGGAGTAAGAAAATGGGTTATTCGAGTCATGAAACCGAGTTGTCTTAAGACGGCATTTTCGAAAACTCAATCAAAACTGAAACTTTCTTACCTAGAAAGAAGGAGGAAGGAAAGAGGAAGATAATAGTACAAAAATTATGAAATTTGGTTGAGAAACGGAGGAGGGATCTCGGGTTGAAGACGGGAATGAAAATGGTGATGGAGCTTCTGTTTATAGCTTGTTGTTGTTGCTGTTTTGTTTCGAAAGCAAGGAAGAAGAGGAAATGCAGGGGTGGGGACGGTAGGGATTACAACAACAACAATAATATATAATAATAATAATATATAATAATATATAAATGTAGGGTGTGGGGTGTGTAGGTGGTATGTTTTGTCGATATTCGGTTGGTCCGAGTTAGTCAATATTCCCAATTGAAATGCGACGGTCTATGTTTAGACGGAAATTAAGACGGGAATTATTATTATTACTGTCACTATTATTGCCCGACCAAAAATATATGTATACATATATTCTTATATAAATTATGCCTTAGGAATATAATTTAATAATACATATTTTTATATAAATGAGCTTTTATATATTACTTTTATAAAAATCGTGTCTGAAATAAAATTAATTAAATTGAATAATTCGAAAATATAAAATAAAGTAATCAAACGGTTTAATAAATTTTAAATGTCAAAATGGGCAATTCGCGGGTGTTACAAAACCGATTTCCCATTGGACTCATGTCGGGTTCATTTTTAATAGACACACCTAGTTCATTTTGGTTCATTCGTTTAGGTTCCAAAATCGTCGCTCTGATACCACTTTGTAACACCCCAACTATTCGGCCAAGATAATTGGAGCGTTACCGTCTTGGTTTCCCGAGATAGTGAAATCGGAGATACAATCCAAGAAGAATATTATAAATAGCAGGTTTAATGGTTTACAACGAATAAATGAACAATGAAAGATTACAAGTCATGACTCCTAGGCTAATCTAATCAATCATGTCCGACTCGGAGATCACCAAGCCTCCTCCCTTCTCCCGCATGCTACCAAAGCTACCCTGACAACAACTGCTCCCCATATGATCAGAAATATCATATGGATCAACACAGGTCACCGAGGAAATAGGTGACATTTACACGGACACAACAAACGTCAGTTTCAATTATAAATGCAAGACATGACATAATAAGGTAATATGCAACATATTGATTATATGAATGCGACATGGATAAATCAACATCAAACTGGTACTAGGACATGCCCAGACATACTCCCAACCTCTACTCCGGTACCGAGACACGCCCAGGCGTACCGGGTCCGGAAGCCAACCGGATCCTCTGCTAGACGTCGTGTCTCATCTACATGCATCCCTCTGTACTCAAGCCATTAATGTGCACATTCCTCTTGGAGTGGGAAGCTCCAAGGGGCGACCCGAGCGTAAGATGGTTTCTCAACCGTCTTACGTCTCCTCAACAATCAAATACCACCATCAAAGATCCCTAACACAATCCATTTATAATTATACATAGAAAATGGAAGAGCCACATTAAGCATATGACCAATTCATGGATTCCACCCCACATGTTATGAATAACAACCCTTCCAATACCCACATGACATACTAACCAATTCATGAATGCATATGACAAAGAAAGACATACAAACATGCTTATACAACATTGAAACCGAGTAGGATAACCTACCTTTAAGTATAATCCTCAAGCTAATCGAAATCACCAAGTATCCATCTCATAAAACTATCTCATCCTACATAAACCATGTAATAACTATCACAATTCACTCTATACTAAATTACAACATAAAATCCCTCATTATAAGTTATTAATTACTCATTTTACCTAACTAAATACTAATTAACATCTCTTAGTAAACTCTAACTCGAATTTACTCATAAGACAAAGAGGAAAGGATGAGATTTCTACTTACAAAGGTAGATCGGGGAATAGGAGGCATGTTCCACCATTAATCCAAGCTTAAAGGCCAAGGGAAAGGTATTTGGGGATATTTTAGAGAGAAGGGAGAGAGTTTTAGTGTAAGAAGGAAGAAGGAGAAGAATGAATGGAATAGGGTTGGATAGAGTGGAAATCCCGAAATATCATTTCACTCGACCGAGTGGCTCTCACTCGATCGTGTGTGCCTTTACTCGACCGTGTGCCGACTCACTTGGTCCACTTGAGGTTCTACTCGGTCCACTGGAAGTCTACTAGGTCTAGTTTAGGTCTTACTTGGTCTCATAAGAGGATCATCCTTTACTTCCGAGTGCACGTGGGTTCCCTCACGCGTCTCTAGGTCTAAGTACGGGTCCCATGAATGCCGGGTATTACAGTTATCTGGGGATGCAAATTAACTAATTGTAAGGTCAATCAAATTATCTAAGGTCACAAGATCGGTCGATTCAATTACGCCCTTTAGGTCTAGGTTAATATGCGATCGCAATGACTAAACTATTCCTATCTGATTATCGCAGCCTTTTTTAGTTTTTACCCTATCGGAGAAAATCCTAATTCGCTAGACATAATTAACAACTTTGGCCTAAATTGATTAGTTAGAAGTAGAACAAGAAATAGACGATAATTCATGCGATATTACTAACAATTAAATAACTAATCCCCTTCTAATCATACTAGATCCCCATTCACCCTAGAATAACAAATTAGGTACTCATACTTATGCGATTAACAACAATAAAATTAAAGGAAAAAAAATTAAAAACATAAGAAATATGAACAAAGAAGCAATTGCGAAACTAAGAACTTGAATAATTAAAAGCATAAGAAAGATTAACAAAGTACCATAAATTTGCAAAGTAGATCTGAAAAGTAATGAAGTAGCTGACTAACTAGAGTTTTTAGGAGTTTTATTGATAATAAAAGTGCAACCTAATAATAACATACAAGTTTTGTATTTATCTTACAAGTTAAATGACTTTAGAAAATATCCGGAAAAAGTCTTCAGCGAGTAAGTCACTCGATGGAGTACATGATCGAGTACAGGACCACTGGATCGAGTGCACACTCGATTGAGTACAGGGCAACTCGATCGAGTATCTTTATCTTTCAGCACTTTCTTCATATAATCTTCTTTACTTCTCTTCTTCCGATTTTCTAGATTTCTGTGCCATACTTCGTATGTTCCGTCATGCCAAATCGCGGTGCTCCATTTCATTCTTTTGCTCCATAAATGCATCATTCCTGCATTAAAAACTAAATATCGGAAGTATCGACTTTCTAATGTAAATGGCATATAAATGGCGTAATTTAGCACGAAAAGCATATCAAAACCAACTAAGGGGAGACCTAAAAATGTATATAAATATGACTTACCATTCCATCAATTTTTTCCCCTGTCATCTCTCTCTCTCTCTCTCTCTCTCTCTCTCTCTCTCTCTCTCTCTTCGATTCTTTCTTCTTTTATCATCTAAAAAGATCTCAACCTCACCTCGTCTAGCTAGTAGGAGCTCAAATTCCTCAAGTGTTCAAAGATGCTTTTGTTCAATCCCTGCAGCATTGTATACCTTTTGGACGAAACATAATCTAGGGAGGCGATTTTTGGCCTGCAAATTTTACAACCCTGTAACTGAAATGCATGGCTGTAGATATTTTGATTGGGTAGATGAAAGTAGTATAGATTGGCGGAAGAAATTATCAACTTCTTGTTAAAGGAAAATAAAAGTTTAAAGAGGGAAATTTCTGAAATTCAAGCAAGATTAATGCATATTGAAGAGAAGAAGAATGAGGAGAAATGTAAGACTCTCTAATTGAGGAAAAATTTACTGAAAACAGTTACAATGAAAAACACATACCCTGATGAAAAGCTCATGATTGAATTGGTTTTCTACCTGATTCAGGGTTTCGATTTTAGGTCAGATCGCTCAGTTAAATTTGGGGATTTTTTCTTCTTAATTGGGAGTTTTGATAGTGAGAGTAAGTGAGGGGAAGTGATTAACGAAAACGGGAAGAGAGGTGAGGGAGATAGGTCGCACGTGTGAATTGTTTTTAATCACAAAGTCGATTAAGGAGTGGATTTGTGAGTATTAGACATAAAAATAGATATATAAGGGAATGTTGGACAAAAAATTAAGTAAAAGGCCGTGGTTTGCAAAGACTAAACCCCTGTTTTTTTAGTGTTTTAAGAGCTGAACTGAACTGAACTTATAAAAGCTGATGAACTAAATTTTAGGAGCTGAACTGAACTTATAGGAGTTGAACTGAACTTATATGAGCTGAACTAAACTGAACTTATAGGAGCTGAACTGAACTTATAAGAGCTGAACTAAACTGAACTTATAGTAGTTTAACTTTTCTGAACTGAACTTTTAGGAGCTCAATAACTTTTCTGAATTAATTGGACCTTAACTTAAATTAACTTAACTTAATTCAACTTTTTTTTTTTTTTTTTTTGGAAGAAAGTTATAATCCTTTTATTCATCCTCAAGGGGTAAGGAAAAACATACATTTTACTTACAAAAATAATATCCCCTAAAGCCTTTTCAAGATAAGGCTATAGCCCATTTAGGCCATTAATAATCATAAGGTCATGATTAGGGAAAGCACCATTAAGCATATAATCTCTCTCTCTCTCTCTCTCTATATATATATATATATATAAGAGAGAGAGAGAGAGAGAGAGAGAGAGAGAGAGAGGCGGGATCCCGTGCGAACTAAGTTATGGTGCGAACCGTACGAATCACCTAAATACACTTGGTATTACTACCGGATACATTTGGTATTACCACTGGATACATATGTATCCAATAGTAATACCAAATGTATTTAGTAGTACTACGAAGTGTATCTAGGCCTCAGTCCCCCACCACCACCATCATTACCGCCACAACCGTCACTGCCACCACCAACGCCATTACCACCATTGACCCCAATTCAGACAACCATACCAAGACTCATCCTCATCGATCACAACATTTCGTCGCCGACGATCACCCCAAATCTACGCTGTCCATATCACCGAACACCTTTAACAACGCCGACGACATCATCTCTCACACTACAAGATGAAGGCGACCTCAGATCTACTCTATCACGACACTACAACCGTTTGTAAACCTTGACGTCGACAAAACCACCATATATCACCACCACAACCACACGACCTCACGACCACCGAGACTTACGCCGACGATAATACTGACCATATCAGGGAATGCAAGCGACATCACCGGCAATGTCAGACGACGATCACATAACGCTACCACCGTTGCCACCAGACAACGCCGCTCGCCACCAGGAGCATCCCTGCAAACGTTTCCAACCAACGAGAGAGATTGTTTTCTTACTCAAAATCTTCCAATTAACTCATTAAGGCGATTAAAATTATGAAATTCTAATTCATTTTCAGTAGATCTGTGTTTCGAAATTTTGAAAACCAAAGCAAAATCATGAGCACTGCCATCACCACCACACCGGTTGGCTCATATTCAACCGAGAAGGGCATTTTCTGACTCAAAATCTCCCAAATGTGACATTCTTACGACTATTTATTCTAAAATCAACTTCATTTTTAGTAGATCTACGATTAAAATTACAATTTTTTTGAAATTAGAAGAAGGGTGGTTGAAGAGCGTCGTCGACTTTAGGTAGAGCGATATTTGATGGAGGATTTACGGTGCTTCGCCGACGAGATTGATACTAGAGCTCCGGCGTTAGACTGGGTTTGTAACACCCTCATACACCAAAGTGCCTTACCAAGACCACCTAATGTATGAGAATGCTACCATCTCGGTTGCCCGAGGTAAAATATATCAAATAGACCATCATAGAACATACTTTAAGTAAATAGTTTAAAGTGATTACATCCAAACCAAAACTGAAAGGTACAATACAATTGTTCCAAACCAAAATCCAACTGAATAAATAAAAATGTCATGACATAACAGCGGAAGACTACTAATTGACTCGTGGTGACACATCCCCAGCTAACCCTCGTGCATCCAAGCCATACCTGTTAAACACTGCTCACCATCCCCGAATGGATCACCACAATTTTCAAAACAATTAAACGAAGCCAATTACTGTACAACGACATAAGATAATACAACAACAAGTACACAGTCACAATCCTCCAACACCGTCACATCACCAATCATCTGACTAGCCTGAAGGTCTAGCCCTGCCAGATTACCAGTTGTAACCAGTAATCCATACCGCTAGTGGGGGACCACATCCTTTCCTAGCTAAGACCCGCTCATCTCCATCGAGCGAACAACCCTTATTCCTTAATGTACACATCCCCCTTGTGACGGGAACTACAAGGGGCGAATCAAGGGCGTGAAGCCACTCACGAAAGTGACTCCACTCAGCCGAGGGCGCACCTCGCGAACCACAGACAATCAACAACAACCAATTACAATATCAACAATACCAAAATCAATTACGTTATATTTATATGTCAATCAACCATCAACCATCTCATAATCATATATACAATAACTGAGTAGGGAAACCCTACCTGGAATGCAATCACCAAAATCAACACAAGCGGCGGATCAAAAGCGTTCCTCTACGAAATCACCTCTTATCAACATATAATCATACAATTACATACCATCATCAACAATACTCCCAAACATCCTCAATTCACCCAATTAGGGTTTAACCAAAACTAACGAATTAACATAAAAACTGTACAAGGATCTTACCCACAATAAGACGGTCTCAACGGTATAAAGAACTCCGAAATCCAACGACTCTAGCCCTTGGATTTGATAGCAATGAGAGGAAGAGAATCAACGTTGCTTTGTTTTCTTTGTAAAAAGTTTAGATTTTAGGTAAAAGGTAAAAAGAACTGATGTATAAAGTTTATATATCATTTCACGCATTGGTATCAAAACCCGGCAAAACCCGTATAAAACCCAACTTACTTAGGTACTTGATCGAGTACCGCCTACTCGATCAAGTATCCATCAGGCAGAACACTCTCCAGAACGCAAAACTAACTTACTCGATAGAGTACCCAATAGCTCATAAATCTGAGGTATTACAGTCTTCCCTCCTTAAAAATGAACTTCGTCCCTGAAGTTCAAATCCATATTCAAAAACAAACCTAGTAACTCAACTACGACACAGCAACACAACGAAAACTCAAAAACAAAACCCAAACACAACTCATACCGACTCAAAACAACCACTAACTATACCAAAACCGACATAAAACTGTACCAAAACCATATGCGATCATCTCCTACCCCCCTAAAAGAAACATGGTTACGTCCCCGTAAACACACATACGTGATAAAAAAGAGACGGATACCGCTCCTTCATCATCTCTTCCGCCTCCTAAGTTGCTTCCTCAACATTATGATTGGACCATAAAACCTTGAGCAACACTGTTTCCCCAGATCTAGTTTTCCGAACCTTACGATTAAGAATTTCCTTTGACACCTCAAGATAAGACAAGGATTCATCCAACTGGATGTTCTCCACCTCTAACACATGTGAAGGGTCACTCACATACTTCCATAAGTGAGACACATGAAACACATTATGTACACGATCAAAAGCTGGTGGCATAGCTAACCGATAAGCAACCTCTCCCACACGATCCAAAATCTCATAAGGGCCAATGAAATTTTGACCTAACTTCCCTTTCTTACCTGACAGGATTATTTTCAGTCATTGACCTATCAAAATATATCCTAAATTACTACTAACTGGTAGCTAGTGGCAAGAAAGGGTCGAATCCACAGGGAGGCGAGTTAATTATTTTAGTTTGTTATTATTTAGATTCCACTACAACGAAAACACGTCATAGTGACGGGCACATTGACGGAAAAATCAACCCGTCAGAAAACACGGGACACTGACGGCTTTCTGACGGAATTTCCATCAGTACAGGTTCCTGACGGAAATCCCATCAGATATAATTGGCGCGTTGACTTAATCAATGGCGCTAAAAAAGATCTGACGGAATTTCCGTCAGTAGGTTGATATTACTGACGGAATGTCCGTCAGATGAGTCTCACACACAGCAATGCACAACAACTGTTAATAATTGGGACATCTGACGGAATTTCCGTCAGTAAAAGTAATATACTGACGGAATTTTCGTCAGATGTATTAGATATTTCAAGATTCCAGTGCACCCCTGTAGTCACAATAATTGAGCCTCTGATGGAAATTCCGTCAGTAATTGCAAAATACTGACGAAATTTACGTCAGAGGCTCAATTATTGTGACGTGTACTATTGGGTGCATTATTTTCTCAGTTAGTGGGACTCTGACGGAATGTCCATCAGTAATTTAACAATACTGACGGAATTTCCGTCAGGAATGCAAAATAACTGACGGAATTTCCATCAAAGGTGTCTTTTATCTCAAACCCGCAATAATCCCCTCGACACTTTACCAACTTTTTCCCCAAATCAATTAAAATCGCCCTAACCCTAACTCTCTAAAAACCCGATACCACCACCACCCTCCTCCACTTCCGGCGCCACCACCACCACCACCAACACCACCATGCCGTCGCCGTCACTATTAGGTAATTATCTTTGTGTTTTCTTCCTCTCTCCTTGTAACACCCCCATACTCCAAGTGCCTTACCAGGACCACTCAGGTATAAGGATGCTACCATCTCGGTTACCCGAGGCAATGATAGTCAAATAGACAATAACGAAACAACATTTAAATAGAAATACTTTAGCGAAAGGTTACAATCTCAAAACCAAATCCAAAATGCGAATACATGTTCTCAAACCAACTGTCTAGCAACTAACTGAAATGTTTATTAAACTACTAAGCTACAGCGGAAGACTTCTATCATCAGACGGTGGCACATCCCAACTATCCCAAAGAACTCGACTCATACCGCTCAATAATCGCTCACCATCCCGAATGGATCACCACGATTTTAAAACATTAAACGGGTCGATACTAATCACACAATTTATATAAACCAACAATACAGTAAAACAAACAGCTCAATCATCACAGATATTCTCCGAACTCCAAACCCAACTCCACAATCCTGACTACACATTAAAGTGTGTAGCCCTGCCAGAGTGCCCATCGCAACAGGTCACTCCTCGCCGCCAGTGGGGGACCGCAGCCGTTCCCACCTAAGGCTCGCTCATCTCCATCGAACGATAAACCCAAATCCATTAATGTGCACATCCCTTCTGTGGCGGGTTCCACAGAAGGCGAATCATGGGCGTGATGCCACTCCCACAAGTGACTCCACTCAGCCAGGGACGCACCCCGAAGAACACAGACAGATACAATCAATCACAACTACTATCAGCTACCAAATCCAGCAATCCTCACAATACGAGTATGATAATATTCAACAACCACAAAACACCACGACACACTATGGGACTAATACTGAGTAGGGAAACCCTACCTGGAAAGCACAACACAATCAGTCGATCTCACAGCTGATATCAAAACGCTTCCTCTACGAATCCTCCTCCTAACATACAAACATATAATCACTACCAATCACAAAATACAACAAAACCCCCAATTCCCAATATTAGGGTTTAACCAACTTTAACAAAATACTATAAAAACGGTACATATATCTTACCCTCGACGCAAGGATCACAACGGTATAAAGAAAGGTAAAATCCGACCTTCCAAGCTCCGGGATTTGCCAACAATGCGATTGAAGCGAAGAACGTAGTTTGATTTCTCTTTATGAAAGTAATTAGGTTTTAAAAGTGTTTAAAGAAAAGTGACGGAAGTTATTATATACTTAATCGCATTATTAACAAAACCCGACAAATCAACCCCCCCGTAAACCGGCTACTCGATCGAGTAGCTGAGGTACTCGATCGAGTGCCCCCTTACTCGATCGAGTATCTACGTTACTCGATCGAGTACCCAACAGTCGAAACTATTTTAAATCGCAACTCACGCTTACTCGACAGAGTAAGGCCTACTCGATAGAGTACCCAGAGACTCATAAATCCGTAGTATTACAGTCTTCCCTCCTTAAAAAGAACTTCGTCCCCGAAGTTCAAACCACAACAAAACAAAGACTCAAACTACAACACTCCCGACTCAACAACCAAAACAAACTCAACCTAAAACATGTTACTAACCCAAACTCAACCCGACTCAACGACAACAACCATACCGACACAACATAAAAAAAAGGGTATAAAAACTCTTAAAACTCTTTGCGATCATCTCCTACCCCCCTAAAAGAAGCAAGGTTACGTCCCCGTAACCATACATACCTGATCAAAAAGGAAAGGGTAACGCTCTCTCATGGCCTCCTCTGCCTCCCATGTAGCTTCCTCAGTCTCGTGGTTAGACCAAAGAATCTTAAGCAAAACTGTCTCACCACTCCTAGTCTTCCTAACCTTCCGGTCAAGAATCTGCTTAGGTACCTCAAGATATGATAAGGACTCGTCTAGCTCTAAGCTCTCTGCCTCTAACACATGTGATGGGTCACTCACATACTTCCGCAGCTGCGACATATGAAACACATTATGCACTCTCTCTAACGTAGCTGGTAAAGCCAGACGATATGCAACCTCTCCAACCCGCTCTAAGATCTCATAAGGTCCGATGAACTTCTGACTCAGCTTGCCCTTCTTCCCAAATCTCATAACCCCACGCATAGGAGACACTTTCAGAAGAACCTTATCCCCAACCTGAAACTCTATATCCGTGCGATGTAGATCTCGCATAACTCTTTTGCCTATCCCGAGCCGCTCTCATCCGTTCTCTCGATCATCTTAATCTGCTCAACCATCTCATGTACCATCTCTGGTCCTAGAACCATCGCCTCAAAGACTGTCGTCCCAACAAATCGGACTCCTGCATCTCCTCCCATATAAAGCCTCAAACGGTGCCATGCCAATACTAGTGTGATAGCTGTTGTTGTAAGAAAACTCTATCAAATCCAACCTCTGTTCCCAGCTACCACCAAAGTCCATCACACAAGCTCGTAACATATCCTCAAGAGTTTTGATTGTTCTCTCGATCGACCGTGCATGTCAGCGAGGATGAAATGTTGTACTCATCTTCAAAGTTGTTCCCAAAGATTCCTGCAACTCTTTCCAAAACCTTGAGATAAACCTCGCATCTCTGTCAGACACTATGTCCTTAGGGACTCCATGTAACTTAAGCACATTCTTCCGATAAGCCATAGCTAATTGTGCTTTAGTCCATGTATCTTTCATTGGCACAAAGTGAGCTGACTTGGTCAGTCGATCCACTATTACCCAAATCACGTTGTTACCCTGTTGACTCCTCGGCAAACCCACGATAAAATCCATAGAAATGGATTCCCACTTCCACTCAGGTACCTCTAAAGACTGAATCTTACCTTGTGGTCATCGCTGTTCCCCTTTAACTCTCTGGCATGTCAAACAACAGGCCACAAACTCAGCTGTTTCTTTCTTCATCCCAGGCCACCAAAATGTGTTCTTCAAATCCTTGTACAGTTTGTCACCACCTAGATGTACTGAATATGGTGTACAATGTGCCTCTGTCATGATAGTCTTTTTCAGATCCTCATCATTAGGGACACACCACCTACCATCGAACCTCAAACTACCATCTGTATGAATAGAGAATCGAGACATTGTCCCTTTCTCTACTCCAGCTCTCCACTCAACCATCTTAGGATCCAAAGCCTGTTTACCTCGAATATCATCATAAAGATCAGCCGCATCACAAATCTCCCACAGCATCCCCTCTCTGCATCATATGTATCCCAAACTTCCCCACCTCATCTCTCAACCTCATCAAAGATAGAGCTGTACACAGGGAATGTACACTCTTCCTACTCAAAGCATCTGCAATAACATTGGCTTTCCCTTCATGGTAGATAATATCCATGTCATAATCGCCAATCAGTTCCATCCACCTCCTTTGTCTCATGTTCAACTCCTTTTGAGTGAAGATGTACTTGAGACTCTTGTGATCCGAAAATACCTTAAAGGTCGCCCCATAAAGGTAATGTCTCCAAATCTTGAGAGCAAACACCACTGCACCCAACTCTAGATCATGAGTAGGGTAGTTCTCCTCATACGGCTTCAATTGCCTAGAAGCATAGGCAATCACCTTACCGTTCTACATCAACACACATCCCAACCCATTATTTGAGACATCTGTATAAACCTCAAAGTTCTCGATCCCTTCAGGCAATGCTAAGATAGGAGCTGTGGTCAAGCGCTCCTTTAATGTTTGGAACGCCTTCTCACAACTCTCATCCCAACGAAACCTGTTCTCTTTCCTCATCAAAGCTGTCATAGGTCTAGCTATCTTGGAGAAATCTTTCACGAACCGTCCGTAGTATCCAAATAAACCCAAGAAACTCCCGATCTCAAGAACATTCTTTGGTGCTTCCCACTTTGTCACTGCCTCAATCTTTGCCGGATCCACAGCTACTCCCTCCTTAGAGATCACATGCCCCAGAAAAGCAACTTTCTCTAACCAGAACTCACACTTGGACAGCTTAGCATATAACTCATGCTCCCTCAAGATTTGCAACACAATCCTCAGATGCTCCTCATGCTCCTCCTTAGTCTTGGAGTAGACTAAGATGTCATCGATAAACACCACCACAAACTTGTCCAAAAACTGTCTGAAGATTCTGTTCATCAAGTCCATAAACACAGCCGGTGCATTAGATAACCCAAACGGCATCACCACATACTCATAATGACCATACCTCGACGTGAAAGCTGTCTTTGGTATGTCCACCTCTCTAATCTTCACCTGATTGTACCCCGACCTCAAATCAATCTTGGAAAAGACTGATGCACCACTCAACTGATCAAATAGGTCATCTATCCTTGGCAAAGGATACTTGTTCTTCACCGTCACTCGGTTCAGCTCCCTGTAGTCTATGTACAACCTCAAACTCCCATCTTTCTTCTTCACGAAAAGAACTGGTGCTCCCCACGGTGATACACTAGGTCTAATGTATCCCTTCTCTATCAGATCATCTAAATATTTCTTGAGCTCCTCCATCTCTTTAGGACCCATCCGGTACGGTGCCTTAGAGATTGGCCCCGTCCCCGGTTTTAACTCAACCGTGAAATCTATCTCCCTCTTCGGTGGCAACCCCGGTATCTCCTCTGGAAAGACATCTGCAAACTCTCCCACCACTGGTATCTGATCAACTGTCGGACTCTCTATCCGGTCATCTCTCACATGGCATAAGATCAAAGGGCATCCCTTCCTCAGATAAGACTTCAAGGTGACAGCTGCAATCAACTTAACTTTGGGTTTGACTAGAAACCCAGAATAAGACACACTAACACCCTTAGGTCCTCTCAAAGACACTTTCTTTTGATGACAGTCTATCTTAGCTTTATAGTTTCCTAACCAATCCATCCCGACTATCATCTCAAAACCGTCAAACGGAAACTCTAACAAGTCTACAGGTAGATCAACTTGCCCAACTATCATAGACACATCTCTAAACAACTTCCCACATGATACAGACTCACCCGAAGGTATAAAAACTTTCTCACTTACAGACTCATATACCCTCAAACCCAACCGTTTAACATGACTCGAAGATACAAACGACTGAGACGCCCCCGAATCAAACAAAACAAAGGTATGAATACCGTTAACAAGAAAAGTACCAGTGATAACATGTGCATCATCCTCAGCTGCTTTCTTGTCCATCATGAACAACTTTCCACTGGTCTTCTGTCCACCTCCCTGGACAGTACTGGCTGATGTGGTCGGCTTAGCACCCGACCCCTGATTGTTGTTGTTGTTGTTCGTAGCTGGTTTCTGATAAGAATTACCGCCATTGCGGTTACCTCCACCCTGATAGCTCTGACTTCCCCGGTTAGATCATGACCCAGACGTTCTATTGCTCGCATAACTCTGTGCAGGTCCCTGAGAATAGCTCCCCCGAGTCGATCCCTGAAAAGCTCCCGGTGCACTCGTGCACTCATGTCTCTTGTGCCCTACACCGCCACAGCCAAAGCAAGTCATCCCCCAACTACCACTACTACTCACTCGGCCACGCCCAAAGGAAGCCCCAAAGATCGAACCCCCGACCCAAAGAAAAACCCTAGCTTGATTGTGGTTGCCTTTCTTGTGACTAGATTGGCCACCACCCTCACTCTCAGCCTTTCTTTTCTCAACACCCACTCTCTCCTGAGCCATCTCCACCAACCTCTCAGCTCTCCCAGCCCTCTCATAAGCTTCCTTAACATCAGTAAGGACGCCCACAGGTAGCTTATCCATGATCTTAGGGGTCAACCCTCTCTCAAACCTCAGCGCCAGGTTCTCTTCACTCAAACCCATATCCTCAGCATACCTAGACTTCTCATTAAACTGCTTGTAGTACTCAAAGAATCGACATATCAGATGTCATCTTAAACCCATCAAACTCCTCCCTCAGCTTACTCCTCACATGCTCCGGTACAAACTCTTTCCTCATAGCCCTCCGAAACTCTTCCCAAGGTATAGCAGGTAAGCCCTGGTTCATACATCTCCCTAGCACTCACCTTCACCTTATCCCACCACTCGCCAACTGCTTCCCTCAGGTAGAACGCATCTTGTTCTACTCTCATCTCATCAGGACAGTGAACCAGGTTTAGTATGTTCTCCATCTCACGATGCCAGTTGTCAAGAAGGTTTGGTTCTCCGGTCCCCTTGTACTCTTTTGGGTTAAACCTCGCTATATAAAGGCTGATCTTAGAGTGATCAACCTCCTTATCCTTATCTTTTCCCACTTTCTTTAAGGCCTCCGTAAGAGCATCTTGATGCTCCAACATCTTAACGATATCATCTATGTTCATGGTCTCAGCTCTCGCATAAAAAGCGTTTCTCTTGGGCGGCATCTTGAAACTATATAAGAAAGGGTAGACATAAACATACGCACTAAAACCTCAAAACACGAAAGCGGACTACCCAGAACACACTCGATCGAGTGCCTAAACCTACTCGATCGAGTAAGAGGCTACTCGATCGAGTGCCCACCATACTCGATCGAGTGCCTCGACATCAGACCCCAAACAGACCTTCTGTCCTCTAACATACTCGACCGAGTAGCCAGGCTACTCGATCGAGTGACCCCCTACTCGATCGAGTGCCCGAGGTACTCGATCAAGTACCCAAAAACACGATTCTGGTTGCAAAATCGTCAAATACCCACTCGATCGAGTCATACCCACTCGATCGAGTCATGCTAACTCGAATATGCTACCCGCATGCTATATCATATCCCAACATACTACACAACTTTATAAACTCAACATTATACTATAGTTAAGCATGCGATTCTACCAAGCTTTTCATATGATCAGCAAAACAATTATATCATGTTATCAAACGCCACATAGTAAACATCCAACTTGCTTCTTGTTCAAACAACAGTTCTATATACTTCACCAACCTTTCATTCACAAACTCAACCTTCTACTCCAACATCCAACAATTACAACATACATCATCACATTCATATACAAACTAACAAACATCACATACGACCTTGACATATACCCCCCATGTGACCGGTTGTAGGGCGAGTTCGCGACTTTAGGACGTCTCCCAAGCCTTTGCATTAGCTCCTACAACCTTTACCCCAGGTTCATTTTAATTGACTCCCTATGTTCATTAGATTCATTGGTTACAGATTTCAGGATCGTCGCTCTGATACCATTTTGTAACACCCCCATACTCCAAGTGCCTTACCAGGACCACTCAGGTATAAGGATGCTACCATCTCGGTTACCCGAGGCAATGATAGTCAAATAGACAATAACGAAATAACATTTAAATAGAAATACTTTAGCGAAAGGTTACAATCTCAAAACCAAATCCAAAATGCAAATACATGTTCTCAAACCAACTGTCTAGCAACTAACTGAAATGTTTATTAAACTACTAAGCTACAGCGGAAGACTTCTATCATCAGACGGTGGCACATCCCAGCTATCCCAGTAACTCGACTCATACCGCTCAATAATCGCTCACCATCCCCGAATGGATCACCACGATTTTAAAACATTAAACGGGCTCAAGATTAATCACACAATTTATATAAACCAACAATACAAGAAAAAAAACAAACTCAATCATCACAGATATTCTCCGAACTCCAAACCCAACTCCACAATCCTGACTACACACTAAAGTGTGTAGCCCTGCCAGAGTGCCCATCGCAACAGGTCACTCCTTGCCGCTAGTTGGGGACCGCAGCCGTTCCCACCTAAGCCCCGCTCATCTCCATCGAGCGATAAACCCAAATCCATTAATGTGCACATCCCTTCTGTGGCGGGTTCCACAGAAGGCGAATCATGGGCGTGAAGCCACTCCCGCAAGTGACTCCGCTCAGCCAGGGACGCACCCCGAAGAACACAGACAGATACAATCAATCACAACTACTATCAGCAACCAAATCCAGCAATCGTCACAATACGAGTATGATAATATTCAACAACCACAAAACACCACAACACACTATGGGACTAATACTGAGTAGGGAAACCCTACCTGGAAAGCACAACACAATCGACGATCTCACAAACCGATATCAAAACGCTTCCTCTACGAATCCTCCTCCTAACATACAAACATATAATCACTACCAATCACAAAATACAACAAAACCCCCAATTCCCAATATTAGGGTTTAACCAACTTTAACAAAATACTATAAAAACGGTACATAGATCTTACCCTCGACGCAAGGATCACAACGATATAAAGAAAGGTAAAATCCGACCTTCCAAGCTCCGGGATTTGCCAACAATGCGATTGAAGCGAAGAACGTAGTTTGATTTCTCTTTATGAAAGTAATTATGTTTTAAAAGTGTTTAAAGAAAAGTGACGGAAGTTATTATATACTTAATCGCATTATTAACAAAACCCGACAAATCAACCCCCCCGTAAACCGGCTACTCGATCGAGTAGCTGAGGTACTCGATCGAGTGCCCCCTTACTCGATCGAGTATCTACGTTACTCGATCGAGTACCCAACAGGTCAGAAACTATTTTAAACTGCAACTCACCCTTACTCGATAGAGTAAGGCCTACCCGATAGAGTACCCAGAGACTCATAAATCCGTAGTATTATACTCCATTCTCTTTTTCCTTTTTCTTTTCTTCCACAGCCAACCACCGACAACCACCGCTGCCCTGCTACCGCCGCTGCCGCTGCCTCCTTGTTTCTCATTTTTCCTTTTTTAATGTTTTCTTTGTGAAGTTAATTAGGTATTGTTTAATCTCCTTTTAATTAGTTTTTGTTTAATTAGCTTAATTGATTTAAGATAGTATTTATTGTTGTAATTGTTATTGAATTATTGTTGGTGTTGATGCATGCTGACTTAGGATAGAAGCCCATTTTGCTTAAATGTATGTTGTGTTGTGAAAATTTTATTATTAAAAAATGGAATTACTATTAATTAGATTAGCTATGTAAACTTATTATTAAAAATTGGAAATATTGTTAATAATATTGTTAAAAATTGGAATTATTGTTAATTAGATTATTGTGAAATTTTGTGTTAAAGTTAATGTTTTTAAAATGATAATTAGACTTAATGTTAATTAGATTAGATATGTAAAATGAAAAAGTAATTAGATTTTGTTAATTAAATTAGATATGTTTTTAAAATGATAATTAGTCATGTTAGTTAGTTTTTGATAATTGACATTATTGAAAAAGTAGTCATTGTTGTATGTTTTATTTTTAATATTGTTAAAATTATTGTTCATATTGACCTAGTACCCGTTCAAAAATTACTCACTAGGAGTAATTTTTGAATAGTCCCCGTTTTGGGACAATCTTTGTACGTTTTAAGTCACTTAGGTAGTAAACATGTACTTGTGATTTGTTAATGAGGAAAGAGTTTGGTGACAATTCCTTTAATGTTCTTTGAATGCATATGTGGAGTAATTATTTATTTTGCATTGTGTATTTGGAGAACGAATGGGAATTGTGTTGGAATTCATTAATCTCATATGTTTACATATTCATAGTATGATGATATAATTTAGTCATAAAATTAAAATGGATCTTATGCATGCAAAACTATTACAAAGTATAAGAAGAAAAATCAATTCTTACATTGATGATTTCGGATAAATGGGCACTAGTAAGTTCTCCTTCTTACTAGATCTTGAGCTTTCCACAATGGAAGAATAAGATTCAAGTTTAGAATCTCTCCTAAGGAATTATACCCAAGGTAACCCCTTAATTATTTTAATTAATATAAGACTAGTATTAATTAAAACTAGCTTAAAATTTGACACAAGAATGGTGTTTTGTTCTCTTGTATTTCGGTCAAGAGAAGAGAGGATTTATGAGTTTTCTTTCTCTAAAATATTTCACAAAATGTAGAGAGTAATTATTTTCTAACACTAGAAAATAAATAATGAAGTAGTGAATAATTATAGAGGAAAACCCTTGGCCTTTTTCTAGTGGGAAAAACCGGTTGGGGTGGGGGGGAGTAATTGAGGCCAATGCATGCACAAATTGATCTTCTCAAAAGCTATAGGGTTGCATGACTACATGTAGAGTATAATCATTGTGTTTCCCTTATTAAAATAATCAACACAATTTAACTTCTAATACTCCCTCCATTTTCGGCACATACACATAAAATGGAAGATCCATTTTATTTTGTCATTTGTCAATTTTGTCATGTGTCACATGTTACATGACATGTTACATGACATGTTACACTATAATGTATTTTTAACATATTAAAAATCAACATATTAATAAAATATGTCATATACAAAATTTAACTAGTAATTCTTGATTACTTGTACCAAAATGGTTTATCGAATTATAAATTACAACGACTTATATTTATAATATAAATTATTCAACCTGTTTCAATTGTTTCGTAAACAATAATTTATTCTAAGTAATAAAACAATTCGATTACTTAGACCGTATTTAATTTAATCGAATTACAATGAGACATGTTAATTTTACTCACAAATCATCCGTCAATTTTAAGCAATTTAATTAACTCATATCGGCATACGATTAATTAAATAATCAATTAATAGTATTACCCTATAAGTATGACCTCAGGGTATCAACTGATCACCACCGTCGCACGACAGTAATGTCAAACTCTAGTCAGCCAATCATTACCGATATGTGTAGACCAGTTGACTGTAAAATATTACTTTCCCTCTTGTATTCTTAAATATGAGATTTAAACATGTGATCATCATGATCGACAATTGTGATCGCATCATTGTCGGGGACATTTACTCCAACAATCTCCCACTTGTCCTCGACAAGTGTGCGTCACCAATTATCTTGTCCTATTATTATCTCCCACTCAATGCAAGGTGTCTTTCGGGTCGTACTTGCAAGTGATCACATCGAGAGTGGTTTCCTCGATCTGGAGAATAACTGATTGACCGGAATTATCTACCATAGATACCTTCCGAGCGTGGTCACGCATTTCCTGTTTATTACTCCTCAAGTGGCTTTGAGATATTGTTTTAACCCTGACAAAGGGGTGGACAATTCCTATCGCACTATTCCCTTCGATCAGCCACAACTCATCATAACCCAAAATAAGCCCTTTAACCCCATTTACGAAGGTCGTAGGAACATAAATCAAAGTTACTCTGAAATTGTGCCACCTTGGGCGAACAGTCTTTAGTCAAAAGAATCGACTCATTAGAATACTATAGTAGTTCTTGCCACGACCAGGCTATATAAATTTGCCAGAACTCTATAAGCGGTCATAAGGCCCGACAAAGTGTTCCCAACAGTCTGCCTATATGATCGACTAGTCATCTCATATGACTCTATGGCACTTGAACTTGCCATCAATCGCATCACACTCTAGTCACTTCGAGACGTCACCTCATACAAGTGACTATGGGCGAATACCATGTTAATCCTGGTTCACTTTAACGGGGTTCAATATTGTCTCTACAACCCGTTTGGATGTAACAAAGTACAAGAAGAGTTAATGATAACTCAAATGATAAATGTACACATTTCACTTGAGTAGTCAATACCATATTACTACTATATGTCTTATAAGTGTGTTAACACTTGTTGATACAATAAAAATTGAACACACCATGTGTCCATGTGCTCAAACTTTTCGAATTGCGATTTCCCTTATTTTCATGTCATCTCTCATAGCATGAACTCTACCAAGCACATGTCTAGTCTTCAAACTAGACCTTGGGTCTTTAAACTTGTAAGAAACCCTTGTGTTGTTATCACATAACCAACGATTTGGATTATGGTGGACGATAAAACTTGTATTAGTCAAGTGTTCCACCAACTCACAATGTACTAGGTATATGTTTTGTAGGATCTTGCAACAATTTGTCAAGATGATTAGGCTAGGACTTCTCACAAATCCTTGTGAATTAGAAAATACTAGTTATGTGTAACTTCTTACAACACAATATAGTATCCTTCTAAACTCTTATTTTTCTCTTAGCATAATTGCTTTAGGATCTTCATAAATCCTTACGTGTTTGGAAACTCCAGCATGTGTAACTTCTTATCACATAACTGAGTGTTCTTCCAAACCCTAGAACAACTCATTAGTTCTCCTCGAGAATCCATGACCATTCTTATATGGCTCACCAATGACTCATCATGCTTTAAGCATATGATTTATTTAGGACATGTGCATGATTATTCTAATGGCGGAAACATTAGTGATCTCAATCATGTAGTCAACAGTTCTCAGGTTCAATGAATAACCATGACCTTCTCATGGTAATTCCATCTTCATCGATATGAATAACCTACATGTCTTGTTGATTTGATGTGTGCATCTTAGTGCCAATCCAACATCTCATGTATAAATCGGATTCATCTTTGTTCATATTCATCCAGAATTGAAAACTTAAGTGCTATCTTGATCAAAGATAGTATATTCTCGTCATTCTCAATGAGTAATAAGTTGTAAACTTCATGGAGGATGATTACTCCCACTAAATCTCATGTCTGCATATGAAATTCTCAAACTCCCACTCAATTCCACATGTTTCGCATTTGACCACTCAATCAAAACATTTCATGAATTGAAATCATTTTGCTTTGCTAGGTTGTTATGATAAAACCACATATGTTATCAACATATCCTTTCAAAATACCCATTTGGAAAGAGGTTTCGTTCTTTAACAATGGAAGGAGATTTTAATCTCTAACTTATTCATTCCTAAAATAACGCGAAGCAATGTCATTACTAAAAAGTAAAATTCACCATAGAGTTCATACGTCCCTCTCAAAATACTCATTTCGGAAGGAGGTACAACTTGTCCATTTTCATGAAGTTTAGCAATGACTCTAGCATGGTTAACCATTAACTTAGCTATTATAGGCATCGATATGTCTTTCTATGCAACTCTTAATCATAAATCTCATTTATATTCAAAGATGCATTTCGTTTCATTGGGCTCTTAAGTAAACACTAACGTGGAATCTTTATGGTAAGTCTTTTCATTAGTCATATTCTTATAAGTACTTTCTTTTGGTCTCCTCACGTAGTTTCCTTAAGAACATCTTCTTTTGGTCTCCTCACGTAGTTACCTTAAGAACATCTTCTTTTGGTTTCTTCACATGAATCCCATCTATACATCATTACAAAATATTCAAATATAGATCTCATCTATACAAGGTATACAAATCATCTTTGTGTTTGAATATTACTCCCACTCTATATTTAGAATAATTACACTAAATATTTTCAAAAGATAGCTTTTGAGACACAAAAGATGTTTTAGTGAAGAAGGAGAGATATGGCATAGATAAATAGACTTATTAGTAAAGATTTAATAGGTGTATGTAGGTTATTAAGTTTCCCTTAATCGAGTTCATCAACTCAATATCACTTTATAATTTGATCATACACAAACTTTAAGTTTATGGACATATAATGAATCTATCATTATAATTGTCTATTGGATAAATTTCAAGTAGATATTCATATGTTTCTATGTCAAGCATATAAAGATGAATTTTAGAACAATTAAAATACGATAAACGTAGTGACTTGGGTTGTAAACCAAGTCACTATTAATCCAAAATTACAACTATTGTTCAAAGGATTAAAACAAACTTCCACGTCAAACAAGGAAATTGAAATAGTTCTAGAAATTCAAAAACAACATGATAATAAAGACAACAAATAAAGCCAAGCTTCATGGGTGGCTACTCCTAGCTCCCTCACGATCTCTCAAGCTTGCTTTTCCTTGCCCTTGTTGTTGCTTGGAGGAGGCCCTAATTACAATAAAAAGGGGATACATTATCACAACTTGTATCAAAATACTAAAGTTGAATTAAAAACATAAAAGAAGGGATAGTCATATACCTACTGGAGTGATCTTTCTAGACTTGATGTCACCAAGATATTTGGAACAATTCCTCTTCCAATGTCCAATGCCATTACAATAATGGCACTTGTCAAGAGGACTCTTCTTGGTTTTTGGAAGTGCTAGCTTCAAAAGTTTTAGCCTTGGTTTTCATGGGAGCTTGCCTCTTGCCCTTGTTACTACTCTTCTTGAAGGTTCCCTTGCTCTTATTGCTTATATTGAGCACATCCTTAGAGGAGCTAGCATTTAGCCCCATGTCCCTTTCGGCTTGCACAAGTAACTTGTGCAACTCTTCAAGGGACACATCCTTGTCTTGCATGTTGAAATTCACCCGGAATTGCACATATGCTTTGACTTTGCTTAAGGAATGAAGAATTCTATCAACGATGAGTTCTTTGGGAATTTCAACCTTTTGAATCTTCAAAGTCTCGACATGATCCAACAATTTGAGCACATGAGGACTAACCTTTTGGCCCTCTTTGAAGTCGAGATCAAAGAATGCCGAGGCCGCCTCATATTGGACGATCCTCGGTGATTGTGAAAACATTGTCACAAGCTTAGAGTATATTTCATAGGCGGTGCCCATTTTAAAGGCTCTGCTTTGGAGATCCGCCTCCATAGCAAAAATCAACACATTTTTTATTGCAGTGGACTCTTTGTGGTAAGCCTCATATGCTTCCCTAGTGGCAGCACTCGACCTAGCATTAGGTTCGGGTGGAGAGGCCTCAATGAGGTAACGAAACTTGTCGTCACCTTGAGCGGCTAATTTGAGTTGGGCCTCCCAATCGGAAAAATTTGACCCATTCTTTTCAAGTTTACATCGATCCATAAAGGATCGGAGCCATGAAACGTTAGTGAGAGAGTTTGCGTTGGTGTTTGGTGCGGCCATTGGTTATGAGTAATAAAAGCGGTCTACAAAACAAAAATAGAAGGAATAAAACATTTATCGTTATAATAATAAAACTTGTAAATTATTTAAACAAGTTTTATAGCATTTATCTAGTGACCTCTACTCAACTAAGATAAATGATCCCGAGATCCAAATTCATATTAACTTGGGCACGGTGTAGCCGATTCATCCCTTATCAATATAACTCGGTGGATTAACTCTTTAATCGATTCTACTTTTAGAACTCTCGGTCGATAAAATTACTCTAATATTTATCTTTAGCCCGGAACACATGCGACTACGGTCACAAATACTTCCGTTGAGCTCAACCCAAATTTCGATGTAATAACATTTTACTACCCCACTTCGCCAACGTAACAAGGTTTGTATTACGGTGACGCCGGCTCAACTCCCTTATGAAATTGGTACTTCATGGGTTCTACTATTTGGTAAGGCTATTTCTCAATTATTAATTTAGTGAGAGGTCATGCCAATTTATTATCTATCATGTTTTAAGTGAACTAAAGCGGTGAACTACGATAATTATAATTGACACGGTCGAAGACTCGATTAAATAAAATGCATGTTTAGTTATGGCGATTTAGCGATGCATGCAAACATATAAAGAAAATGCAAAGCATAAATATAAAGTCCTAGTATGACCTTCCTAAAATCAGTAGATAATATATGTGAAAACATATCCAAAAACCACTGAAAAATTCGATGTTTAGCTATTTTTCGTCCAAAAATGACATTTTTCTCATAAAAATCACATTTTAATGCCAATAATATATATAAAATGAACAATAAAATCCATAAATCGTCCCATATGACCTAAAATCCATTTAGGACCAGAAACTTTTAACATGCAAAATTATTTCACGATTTATCTTCATAAATCCTAAATAACAAGTTTTATATGTTAACTAATTAACTCGGAAAAACAAAACCGATTTTGCATGCAACAACCGTGCTCTGATACCACTTGTTGGAATTCATTAATCTCATATGTTTACATATTCATAGTATGATGATATAATTTAGTCATAAAATTAAAATGGATCTTATGCATGCAAAACTATTACAAAGTATAAGAAGAAAAATCAATTCTTACATTGATGATTTCGGATAAATGGGCACTAGTAAGTTCTCCTTCTTACTAGATCTTGAGCTTTCCACAATGGAAGAATAAGATTCAAGTTTAGAATCTCTCCTAAGGAATTATACCCAAGGTAACCCCTTAATTATTTTAATTAATATAAGACTAGTATTAATTAAAACTAGTTTAAAATTTGACACAAGAATGGTGTTTTGTTCTCTTGTATTTCGGTCAAGAGAAGAGAGGATTTATGAGTTTTCTTTCTCTAAAATATTTCACAAAATGTAGAGAGTAATTACTTTCTAACACTAGAAAATAAATAATGAAGTAGTGAATAATTATAGAGGAAAACCCTTGGCCTTTTTCTAGTGGGAAAAACCGGTTGGAGGGGGGGGAGTAATTGAGGCCAATGATTGCACAAATTGCTCTTCTCAAAAGCTATAGGGTTGCATGGCTACATTTAGAGTATAATCATTGTGTTTCCCTTATTAAAATAATCAACACAATTTAACCTCTAATACTCCCTCCATTTTCGGCACATACACATAAAATGGAAGATCCATTTTATTTTTTCATTTGTCAATTTTGTCACGTCTCACATGTTACATGACATGTTACACTATAATGTATTTTTAACATATTAAAAATCAACATATTAATAAAATATGTCATATACAAAATTTAACTAGTAATTCTTGATTACTTGTACCAAAATGGTTTATCGAATTATAAATTACAACGACTTGTATTTATAATATAAATTATTCAACCTGTTTCAATTGTTTCGTAAACAATAATTTATTCTAAGTAATAAAACAATTCGATTACTTAGACTGTATCTAATTTAATCGAATTACAATGAGACACGTTAATTTTACTCACAAATCATCCGTCAATTTTAAGCAATTTAATTAACTCGTTTCAGCATACGATTAATTAAATAATCAATTAAGAGTATTACCTTATAGGTATGACCTCAGGATATCAACTGATCACCACCGTCACACGATAGTAATGTCAAACTCAGAGTCAGCCAATCATTACCGATATGTGTGGACCAGTTGACTGTAAAATATTACTTTCCCTCTTGTATTCTTAAATATGAGATTTAAACATGTGATCATCATGATCGACAATTGTGATCGCATCATTGTCGGGTACACTTACTCCAACAAATTGCTGCTGAATGTTTTTTACTCATTAATAAATCACAAGTACATGTTTGCTAGTGACTTGAAACGTACATTGATGGGTTTAGGTTGGAGTGATACGGACCCTATTCAAAGAAATAAAGATTATTTGTAGACAATTGTCATTTATATTGGGTAAAATTATAAATTATTGTGTATTATTTTTTATTGTGATTGTTGTTAAGTTATTGTCTTTTTTAATGACATATATAAATATATATATTTTGAAATATATGTAGATACATAATAACATGAAAAGATTAGAACTGTTGGAAAATGTGTCCTCAACAATAGTGCGATGACATGATTTAATATCATAATTAAATCTCATATTAAGAATACGTAAGGGATGATTCATTATATAGTCAACTGATCAACATTAATCGGTAACGATTGGCTTGCTAGAGTTTGACGTTACTGTCGTGGGACAGTGGTGGTCAGTTGATCCCTTAAGGTCACACCTTAAGGATGATGCCCTAATCAGCAAAGTTGATGAATTGTATAACGATACAAGTTGATCAATTCCTTAAAAATGAACAATTCAATTGTGAGAGAGAATATTGATATCTTATTGTAATGAGATTAAATAAGATTTATTTTAGTAATTGTAATACTTTATTACTAAAATTGTTTATTGTTTGTGAAACAATAGAGATAAGAATGAATGGTTAATTATAATTACAAGATGTTGTGAATTATTATTATATGACCCATTTTATTTATGTGATCAAGTATCACTAGTCAATTTGTTTTATGTAATTTAATTAATTTATAAAATGATATTTATGTGATAAATATGCATTAAATTAATTAATAACATGTAACATACTACATGTGACATATTGTGTGACAAATGACAAATTGACAAAATAAAATGGTAGTCCATTTTATGTTAAATGGACCGAAAAATTGGATGGTGTAGGGTGTGAGTATGATGTTATTTTATTAAGTAAAATAGATGTCCTCATAGCTAGTGCATACTAGCTTACACACCTATTGTGTTATGAAGAGAAAAAGTGAAAAGCAAGATGCCAATTTTGGCTCTTTTCCCTTGTTCCCACCGGTTGCTCTACTCTCTAATAAGAGAGTTTTTGTTCTCTTATTACATACACTACACACTCATTCATTCATTCATCACATGCAATAGGCTTATGTATTTTTCTCTATACTCCTTAATATTTCTCTAAAATATGAGAAGATTCAATCGAAATTGTTCATAAAGATTACTAATATTATTAGTGTAATATATGAGTATTAGTAATCAATTTTAAGGTAGACTACTAAACAAATATCTAGCACATATTATTTAGTAGAGATAAGGGATAATCTTGGGTGCAATCAAGAGGAGTGACTTCTATACTTGGAGTCTTTGGAGGATCATCCTAATACTCATCATAGCTCAAGAACAAGTGAAGGTAGGAGACCTTACTTGTGCCCACAAAACCGAAATTAACAATGTAAGGGACATTGTTTTCTTATAAATCTCTAATTTTGTTATGCATGCACTAGATCTTAAGAACATAATTAAGAAGTTAATTAGTTCACTATTAGAGGAGTCTAATAATAGGTATATGAACCTAACAAGAACGGCAGTAGATGTATGAAAGATTAGACGAAAAAAGAAACCCAAGAAAGCATTTGCAGAGGGGGTGAAAGAGTTTATTAAATTCGCGGAAGAAAATAGTGAGTATAAGAATTTAGGTGAAATGAGGTGTCCGTGTAAGAAATGCAAAAACCTAGGTTTTAAAAGGAAAAGAGATGTTCAAATTCATCTTTGGTCGAATGGTTTCGCCGATAATTACTATGTATGGACATATCACGGTGAGAAACTACCTAGTAAAGCAAGTACAAACACTAGTGAGAATCCTTACCGTGAGTTCGTGCGTGGAAAATGCATTGCGTGATACTGTTGACAAAATTTTGGAGGATCAACTCAATCCTGATGACCTTAACGATGAAGAAGCGCGTTATGAAACCCCGAACCCCTAAGTTTCTTCCTTCTTTAAAATGTTGGAGCAAGCCGAACAACCAGTGTATGAGGGTAGTGATATGAGTTTTTTGCAAGCGGCTGCTAGGTTGTTATCACTCAAATGTGAGAACAACTGTAGATACACAGTATCTGCACCTTCCAAAAACCACCCGATGATGATCGGACTATAACATGTTTTTGATATGTGTGCGTGGATCGGCTATACATGAGACGATTTAATGCACTACTCGAATATGAAAAATGATTTAAAAAGTTTTCTAACTTCATTTGCATTAAAATAACACTATTTAGAGTTAAATCCGTCTTCGGACCCAAAACCGACCAGAAACCCGCAACTCGAGTCAACCTGAGTCAACCCGAGTCAACCCAAATCTCGAATGTAAAAAATAATGCCATGAATGTCTTCATCATGTCATTTCCATTAAAATGATCCTAATTAGAGTCAAAACCGACACCGAACCAAAAACCGATTCGAAATTCAAATCCCGACTCACACGGGTCAAACCCGAGTCAAGCATACAAAACACCTACCTCAAGTAACACCCAAAATCATCTTATTAGATGCCCATATTATTACACGACATCTCATTACAATACCACAAACCAAACCAACCAAACAATAGATAGAGTAAAGGCCACGTCCAAATTGAAAGAGACAATACACCCATTTGTATCATAAGGTAGCTTGCGCCTCTTTAGGGTGTCTGCTTAGCCTCTAAGCAAACTCAACCGACCTACCATTTAACATTTCTCTATAAATACCCACCATCACACACCATAATCCTCACGCGAGAGTCCGCCCCCTCCTTCTCCCTTAAACTTCTAGACCCGACTTCCTAAGTCACAAAATCGACACGTATTTACGACCTACCGATCGTAAACACAAGCCTTACACATTTTTTTTGGTACCGTCGGAGTATGGCCATTTCAAACATCGGTCTTTCGCCGACCGTTGCAAACCCTTTTTTATGCCGTCGTAATGACGACTTTTAAAACCAGTTTTCTACAACCGTTTCAAAAACACATTTTGCGCCGTTATAATGGCCGTTTCAAACCTCGATCTTTCGCCGACCGTTGCACACCTTTTCATGCCGTCGTAATGACGATTTTTAAAACCGGTTTTCTACAACCATTTTAACACGCCTTTCTAGGCCGTCGTAATGACGATCTTCAAACCCGGTTTTTACAACCGTTACAAAGCACCTTTTTATGCCGTCGTAATGACGATTTTCAAACCCGGTTTTCACAAACCATTTCAAAATACCTTTTTGCGCCGTTATAATGGCTATTTCAAAACCCGGTTTTTTATAACCATTCCAAATGCACCCTTTCATGCCATTGTAATGACGACTTCAAACCTTGGTTTTCACAAGCCATTTCAAAATAACCTTTTACGTCGTCATAATGGCCGTTTCAAACCTCGGTCCCTCGCCGACCGTTTCATTCTCAAAGCGCCCTTTTACGTCGTCGTAATGACGAATTCTACCCTCGAATTTTCAAAATTCGAAATCAGTTTCGAAACAAAAACGTTTTAAAACCGTCGTAATGACGTTTTCAACCCGTGAAACTTTCCAAATTTTAAATCTCGTTTTCGAAATCAAATTTGGCTTTTCTAAGCCGTCGTAATGACGATTTCAATTCTCACAATTTTCAATTTGCATACAGTCATTCAAAGGTTAAAACGGTTTTCTGACCCGTCGTAATAACGAATTAAATCCTTATAATTTCCAATCTCAAATCTTTGAAAACCAATTTAACCGTTTTCAGATTTCAAATCATTTGAAAACAAATTTAAACGTTTCAAAATTTCAATTCAAAATCAAATCTTTGAAAGCAAATTTAACCGTTTTCAAATTTAATTCAAAACCAAATCATTTGAAAACACATTTAAACGTTTTCTAATTTTAATTCAAAATCAAATCTTTGAAAACTAATTTAACCGTTTTCAAATTTCAAATTCAAAATCAAATCTTTGAAAACAAATTTAACCGTTTTCAAATTTCAAATTCAAAATCAAATCTTTGAAAATAAATTAAACCGATTTCTGTGTTCAAATTCAAAATCAAATCATTTGAAAACAAATTTAACCGTTTTCAAATTTCAATTCAAAATCTAATCTTTGAAAACAAATTTAACCGTTTTCATATTTCAAATCCAATTTCAAATCATTTGAAAACAAATTTAAACGTTTTCAAATTTCCATTCAAAATTAAATCATTTGAAAACAAATTTAACCGTTTTCAGATTTTAAATCCAATTTCAAACCATTTGAAAACAAATTCAACCGTTTTCAAATTTCAATTCAATTTCAAACCATTTGAAAACAAATTCAACCGTTTTCAAATTTTCAACCCAATTTTCAATTTCTTTAAAAACCAATTTAACCGTTTTCATGGCCATTGCGATGACGATTCCAAATTCTTCAATTCTAGATTTTCAAATCCATGATTCGGAATTTCAAAAACCGTCTTCGGAAACAACACTTTGTTTTCAGAGCCGCCGCAATTTCAACTCAAACCGTCTTTTGAAAACAAACTTAAGACAACTCTTTCAACTGGCCGACCTTCTAAAGATCCCTACTCTTTGGAAGCCGTCCATAAAACGACAAATGAATCTTTTTGAAAATTCCTATTTTCGAAAATTTCAGTCCACCTTTCCGATTCAGCCTCGAGTCGATTATAGTCCGGTCGATTTCAAGTCAAGTCGTCTAGATAACGTCGAATCTCCGCCGAAGTTAGTACCTACCTTATGGTCTAGGTCGTGTCGCCTAATTTTCGAGACATCTTCAATGGCGTTAGCAGAGTCAAAACCTCTCGGGTATTAAACCCGTCTTTCCCCTACATTACGGGTCAAAGGTCATGTTTGTGTACATGTCTTGTCTAACGGCGTCGTGCCAGCAACGCACATACAAACTGAGTCAGAAGTCGTCTGTCTAGGCATCATTATGCCAAAGTTGACACTCGAGTCTAAGTTCAAAGTCATGCACCAAGAGTTCAAACACAAGAGGTCGTTCACGATCATTAATGAACTCATAACCTAGTCACACCGTCGCGTCTCCACAACAAAACTGCCTTTTGTACATATGTGTCGTACTTGCCTTTGTTTGTGCAATACCTTTTCAAGACAAGTTATAACGCCTATCGTTATGTCAATTAGGAATCCCTTGGGTGCCATCAATCGCCAACCAGGAACTCAAGAATCCGATCAATCTGCATCCGCCATGACTTCTGCCGAAATCTGCCGAAATCAGCAACGTGGTCCTTCGACTCCTAGCTACCGTGGAAAAATTGAGCACTCGTCTCTCCCAAGTTCAGGACAAAATGATAACCGAGAATTTTCCCTCTTATGATATTGAGCAAAGGGTTAAGCTCCTTGAAAGCCGACTACTTGCCAACGGCAAAACAAACCCTACTTGGAAGGCTACCAAAACCACTGAAGCCAATTCCCTAGGTGCTCCACTAACCAAAACCAGACGACCTCATAGGTCCTTCCCTGATTTGGATATGCCTTATGCCACAGCCTTGGAAAGGCTAATCTACAAAGGAAAACTCCAACCGATTGGTCCAACCGCGGACCCTCTACCAAACAAGCAAGGTCGAAGATGGAATGGAAACCTCTTTTGCCAATATCACCAGGGTCGCGGACATGATACCGAGATGTGTCTCCCTCTAAAAGGCGCTATCTTTGATATGATCGAAAAGGGTGAATTACCACAACCTCCCTCAACAAACAACAAGAACAACCTTCCAGAAAACCCTATTGGACACAGTCAGGAATCTTCCCTAGACTGCGCTCACCTCGTCTCTCCTGACGATGAGAAAATTCATGCAATTGACGAAGATGGCATACAAAGTGCTATAATGATGCTCTCCGTCTCCATCAACAACATATTCTCAAAGTTGCAAGTGGCTATCTATGATTTGAACACTCGTGTAGCTAATTTGGAGAAAAGGTTGAGTAATACCAAAAATGAACTTGACCATCAAGGAGAAGACCAACCCTCCATTCACCAACCAACAACTGTTGATAATGAAGAGTCACCTAATGATTCCCACAGCCATGAGCCCGCCGACAAAGAACATGAAATCACCTCACCAAAATCCCTTTCAAAATAACAACCAACATCCAAAAAACTTCCCATTGACAACGACCAAATCCTACTTCCGCCCAGGATTGACAAAAACAAAAAAATCCCAAAAAACACCATTGTTGGAATCATGGGAAAACATTAAAGGGTATTCACAGATCTGGGAATAGCATACCACACCGCTCTGGAGGTACTTGCTTCAGAAGGATTACAACCCATTGGTCCGACTCCGGACCCACCAGAACACAGGAGAAACCGATTCTGGGATGGTAATGCTTATTGCCAATACCATCAAGGCAAGAGCCATGACACCGAAGCCTGCTTCAAACTTAAAAATGTCATTCAAGATATGGTTAAAGCTTGCAAAATCATAGTCACACCTCTCAGTCAAGACAATTCTCCTGAATGTCTCAAATCAAACAGCAAGGTTGAACGTTCTCAAAGGACATTTACCAACCTCAACACAACCTATGCCGCAGCTCTTCAAAAGCTTGTGACTGAAGGGAAGCTACAACCAATCGGGCCCACTCCGGACCCGTCTGAACAGAGAAAAACCCGTTTCTGGGACGACAGTGCCTATTGCCAATATCATCATGGAAAAGGTCATGACACTGAAACATGCTTCAAAATGAAACATGTTATTCAAAATATGATCGACAACCATGAACTGATAGCTTCATCCCTATGCCAACCAAGTGATGAAAACAACCCTCATGAACATCTCTTTCTGCAAGGAGATGAAAGCCTCATGGACTATTGTCCTCATATCATTCCCAACAACGAGAGTGAAGTGCTCAAGTGGGTCAATGCTCAAGACCAGACATTCAAGCCGCTGGTTGCTGCGAAAGAGCCCTTCGAGGAGGAACACGATGATTAAGAGTTCGTATCTACGATTGAGTCTGAGTCCGAGTCCGGGTCTTAGGCTTTCTTATATCTATCCTAGCCTCTGTCCTTTTATTCCTAAATGACAACTGGGGGCTGTCCCCATGAGTCACATGTATTCATCGAGTCTGTGCTAACATCTTATTTATCTAAATAAAAGCACAATTTCCAACTATCATGTATTCTCCCCTTTACCATTTCCCGTTGGCAACGAGAATTGATTTGAGAATTGATTTAAAACAAACAATATGTTCTAATTTAATGTGAGTACACTCGAGTGACGTCCCGTACCGAGTTAGCGGAGGACTCGAAACTCCGTGTACATTCTCTTTACCTATTCCATGTCTGGCAATAGAAACCTTTCATTAGCACCCGATCTAGAACGAGCTCTAAATCAAAGGGATCCTCCGACGAACCTAGATAACAAACCAGAACATCTCCTTGTTCATGGTCAATGACGGAAGGCAAGCCCATTCCCCACAAAAACATCCCATCACCAAATATCAACCTCTCACCAACGGGTACATCCCCGTCTGCACCTCTACCTTCCTCGAACAAAGGACGGAAAAAAACCAATATATCCAAAGCAAAACCAAAGCGAAAGGCCAAAATCAAAGGCCCAAGCCAATAGCCATTCATCCGAAACCAAAGCGAAAGGCCAAAATCACGTTGGAGCTTGTGTCCTCCACAATTAGTGTGATAACATTTATAAATCTCTTATAGGTTCACAAGGGTATACTTAGTATTTTATCAGTTGATTAACGATTACCTAATAACGGTTGACTTGCTGGAAAGTTTGACGTTATTATCATACTGATGGCGGTGATCAACTGGTCCCTAAAAGTCACACCTAAAGGATGTGTTTGAGAGATGTGAATATGAATATGTAATCACATTGATGCCTAATATGACTAAAAGGTTAGTCTATGTATTTGACTAAACAGTTAGTCAATGTGATGATGAGACGATTATTTAATCTAATTAAATAATATTAGCTGAGACGAATTAATCACAATTAAGTAAATTGAATATAAACTGTTATATTTAATTAATGTATATAATGTTAGCTTAAACGAATTAAGATGTTAATTCGTAATTAAACATAATCGGTTATATTTAATTAGCTAATTATAAATATGCGATATTTATAGTTAAAGTATATATTATACGATATTGTCATAATAAATTATTACAGACCGGTATTAATAAATCGACTGCAAGCTGTTGTGTGTAGACTTATTAATACGGAATAAAATAAATGACAATTTATAAATAATACACTTTATATACATTTTGTAAACAACCAAAATAAGAAGATTAAATCTCCTTATTTTTGGTAGTTGGAAAAACCGAAAATAAGGAGATAATTTCTCTTATTATTTTCGGTTGTTACTCAATAAAAGGGAAGAAAATATCTCCCCCTATTTTACTCTAACCTACACGGTTTTAAAGGGTGAAGGGAGACCATTTTCTTAACCTAATTTTTGACCTAACATTCTCTCATCAAAAATCACAAAAAACCCTAAATTAATTAGTGAATTTGGGGATCTCATTCTAGCAATTTGAGGGGCATTTCTTAGAGCATCTTGGGTGCAACGATTAGGCGAATATCAATTCGATATTGTTCTTAGGCCATATTTGCTAGGACCGAAGGTTGATTCTTAATCTCTCTATTTTGTTTATGCTATTTCATTTATGACTCGTATTCATAATTATAATTTCGTTATAATCCGTAATTTCTTAAAGGAAGTATACCGATATTTCCTACAAATAGTATTAGAGACAAGGCCGCAAATTTATTTTATATGAATTTCATAATTGAATTTTAACAAAATTTCGAGAAAAAGAAAAATAAAAAAAATTTCGGCCGAATTGAAAATTTTTCCAGCCGAGATGTTTTTTCGTTTTTGTTGTTTTATTTCCATTTTGATTCATTTATATTGTTGTTTAATATGTTAAAATGATAATATGATGAATTTGTAGTTGTTTTGATTTAATGAGGATTAAATTAAAATGTAAATGGAAATCGTTTTGATTGTTGATAATTTGTTTTTGCTATATAATTTTGGCATAGAAGTTAATTTAATCATATTCAAATCAATTGTGATGAATCATATATACGGATAATCGATTTTGTCATAATTTGGATATTCATTTTAAGAAGTTAAATTGAATCATGTAGTTTGAATCTATGTTTAAATTAAAAGATGATGTTTATGTCGATCTTGTTGTATTGGCAACATTAAACTTTTTGTCTACATTTTTTTTCTCGACAATAGTTAGTATAAACGGCTGAAAGCCGTGAGCCAATAAAAAAATTTTTTTTTTCTGTTTTTGTTTCGTTTTTTTTTGCTGAAATGCCGAGGAAAAATGGGCTGTTTTTTTTTTTTTTTTTTTGTTTTTTTTTTTTGTTTTAGGGCAATTGCCGAGAAAAGTTAAAAAAAAGAGGCTGTTTTTTTTATTTTGCAAAATGCCGAGAAAAATAAAAAAAGGGGCTGTTTCTTTTATTTTTGCTATATGCCGAGAGAAAAAGAAAAAAAAAACTGTTTTTTTTTTGGTTTTTCTGTTTTGCCGAGAACAAATAAAAAAAAAGGAATTTTTTTGGTTTTTGTTTGTTTTGTTTTGGCCAATATTGATTATACATTAAATTAATATTGTATGATTAATTGTTGTGAAGAAGTTCACAATTTTTAGATACCTAATTATTTTAAAGAGGTTTAAAATAATGTTGGATTAATTCATATTACAAGTTTAATATGTATTTAGATTGAAATTATTGTGAGTAATTGAGGAATTGTCACATAATTTGATCATTTAAATAGGTGATTTGGATAAATTACTCTACATAATTAAGGAATTATGTCTTGAATGTTTAATTTATTAGTTGATGCATTTTTATTTAGTTGAATGTTTTGTTGAATGGTTTAATTTACGTATTTTTGCAATCGGTTGTAATTTGTAATACCTAGTGTGGCCTTAGTTAAATTATGTTTTCGTAATGATGGAAACATAATTTTTAATGTAATTTTGAGATCTCGTATCTCCGTTTGGTTTTCTTTAAGTATTATGGTTTTGAAATTAGAATGTAAATAGGTTTATTATGTAATTTTTAAATTGTAATTTTTGAGAAGACTAAAGATGGAGATTAGATTGCTCACTCCCGCTACATGGTCCAAGATGGAACATCAAGACAAGCTTCTCGGGTCCAAAGATGGATTCCAAAGTTGTATTTATGTTCATTTTGGTAGATAGGCCACACTAGGACTTTATTTTGTTTTACGTTTTACCATTCTTATTGCTTTTCATTCACATGATAATTAGTGCGTCATATTCCGCCTAAACCAAACCACCTACTAAAATGCATGAAAATTGACACATATAGATTGAATGTTAGTTTTCATAGACATACAGATGTCACACTTTTTAAGCCATCACCTTAGTTTATTCATTCTCGCATGCTAGATATTAGTTCACTTTTAAATAAAGTTGATGGGATCTTCCTCTAAAACTGAAATTGAGACTAGTCTTTATAAGGGCAAACATCTATGAATCCCTTCTTCGTCGGTAGGCATATAGGACCTTACTCTCCATATGACCCCTTCTACGTTGGGTAAGTAGTTTGTGTTGACTTAGTTTACCTCAACATTATAATCCGAAGAGTTTCTCGTGATTATGATGGACTAAAGATAGAATTTACAGAAATTTATCGACCAAGAATTCTAACAGTAGAATTGGCCAAAAGGTTGGCTTATCAATTTACAGATAATTGAGTCTTGGAATCATTTATATAATTCTTGAGGGAGGTCAATTGTATATATGCTTGAGTCTTCGCGTTATAACAGTATTGCATTAGACTTAAATCATAACGATGAGTATGCTTATTATATTTTATTCTTCTTTTCGCAGTGTAGAATTCGTTTATATTGATAATACTGTTACAACAAATGGCTGGAAATAACGAAATCCCAATGCCAAGTGCCACACTTGGACGCGAGTCCTGGCTGAAAGCTTTCATGGACCACATGAATCAGTTCACACGTCTGAGTCCAACTTTGCGGACTGGGAGGCATCATTGCGGAATGCTGCCATTGCTGACGGTAAGCTCAAGTACTTAACTGAGCCAATACCGGTAAACCTAGGCCCCAATGCAGGAGTTAACGAGTCACTTGCTTATAGTGATTTCGTCATGGAAGCGGGTGCGATAAAGAACGTACTCATTTTTGCAATGGAAACCAATTTGCAAAGACGCTTCATTGCCCAAGGTGCAAACAAGAATTTCACCACGCTCACTAACGAGTTCTCAAAAGCACCAAGAATCGTTACTTATGAGCATACCTGTTGCTTCTTTGATGCGAAACTCCAGAAGGGCCAACCGGTTAGCCCACACATTCTTAACATGATTGAGAATGTCGAGAAATTGGAGGCGCTTGATTGAAAAATCAGTGAGAGCATAGTCATTGACCGTATGCTTCATTCACTTCATGATGGTTTTGCCCTGTTCAGGGCAAATTACTACATGAATGACATGAAGAAAAGTCCTCATGAGCTACACTCACTTCTCGTACAGACCGAGAAGGATATGAAATTGAGTGGGAGCATGAAGCAAGATGTTCTCATGATTTCCAACAAGAATAAAGGTAAGGGCAAAGCTCCCGGCGACCTAACTGTAGGAAAGCCAAAGTTTAAAAAGCCAGGAAACGGTAAGAGTGGGCTTGGTGAGACTAGTGGCTCACAAGGCAAGGCAAAGAGCAAGGGCGGTGACATTGAGTGCCACCATTGTCACAAGACTGGACATTGGAGGAGGAACTGTCCCGTATACCGTGAGGACATAAAAGCAGGTCGCATCACTCCTGTTGGTATGTCATCTTATATTCATATTATTGAGATTAACCATGCAAGTTTCGGAACTTGGGTACTTGATACTGGTTGTGGTTCTCATCTGTGTAATCATTTGCAGGGCCTTAAAAACATAACACCTCTCGGAAAGGGTGATGTGGACCTGCGAGTCAGGAATGGAGCTAGAGTTGCTGCAGTCTCAAAGGGAACATACGTAATCCAACTCCTAAGTGGTTTTGAGTTATATTTATATAACTGTTACTATGTACCCAGTTTGTCTAAGAACATTATTTCTGTTTCCGTACTTGATAAAGACGGTTTTACATTTTCAATAAAGGATAATAGCTGTATTTTCTCTTTCAATGAAATGATTTATGGCAAAGCAGTTTCCATGAATGGAATTTACATCTTAGATCAAACTACAGATATATTACACGTGAATAATAAGAAATTAAAGGTTGGTGACAAAGATCAAACCTATCTATGACATTGTCGAATGGGACACATAAATGAAAAACGTGTAAAGAAACTCGTCGAGAATGGGACTATTCCCGCATTCGATTTTTCTACATTTGGCACGTGTGAATCATGTCTTATCGGCAAAATGACTCGAATTTCCTTCAAAGGTGTTGGAATGCGCGCTAGTGACCTATTAGGACTCATACATACTGATGTATGTGGACCTATGTCAATTACCACTAGAGATGGCTATAGATATTTTATCACTTTCACGGACGATTTGAGTAGATACGGATATGTCTACTTAATGAAGCATAAAAGTGAGTCCTTTGAGAAATTCAAGGAATACCAGAATAAGGTTGAGAACCAACTGGGTAGAAAGGTTAAAGCACTCCGTTCAGATCGGGGTGGCGAATATCTTTCAAATGAGTTTGATCAACACCTTAAAGACCGTGGAATCATTTTACAGTTAACTCCACCTGGAACACCTCAATTAAATGGTGTGTCCGAACGGAGAAATCGAACATTACTTGATATGGTTCGATCCATGATGAGTCACACGGTAGTACCTGATTCATTATGGGGTTTTGCTCTTTTGTGTTTGCTCTTATACTTAACCGAAGTCCGACAAAAGTCACGACAAGACTCCATATGAAATGTGGAAGGGAACGGTCCCTAACTTGTCCTTTATTCGGGTTTGGGGCTGCGAGGCTTATGTCAAGTGGAGACACGAGGATAAGCTCGGCCCGCGATCGGTCAAGACATACTTTATTGGTTATCCAAAAGGAACGTTTGGTCATTACTTCTATTCGCCTACCGAACATCGAGTTTTTGTTGCGGCTAGTGCAAAGTTCTTAGAGAAAGAATTTCTCGAGAACAAGACAAGTAATAGAACCTTCAAGCTATCGGAGATTCAAGAACCAAAAACCGAGGAACAGATGGAGGAAGTTGTTCCTCCAACTGTTGATACGGTTAATATTCCTCAGGAACCTAAGCTAGGAGGTCGGGTAGAGTCTCTAATCCTCCGGGCAGATACATTGGTATGGTCAAGGAGAGTGACGTTTTGCTCCTAGAGAGTAATGAACCCGCTACCTATAAAGGTGCCATGACCTGTTCCGACTCAAATCTATGGCTTGAAGCCATGCAATCCGAGATGGACTCCATGTATGAGAATGACGTATGGGATCTAGTTGATTTACCTAATAAGGTAAAACCTCTACAGTGCAAATGGCTTTACAAAATAAAGCGTTATGTAGACGGGCAACCAGATACCTATAAGGCACGACTAGTGGCAAAAGGTTTCACTCAAGTGCACGGATTGCATTATGATGAAATTTTTGCACCCGTAGTTATGCTGCGTTCCATTCGGATAATCTTAGCGATTGCCGCTTTTCATGACTATGAAATTTGGCAAATGGATGTGAAAACCACCTTCTTAAACAGTTATTTGGAGGAAGAGTTGTACATGGTAAAACCCGAAGGTTTTATAGATCCTGAAAATCCAAAGAAAGTGTGCAAGCTTAAGCGTTCTATTTATGGACTTAAGCAAGCTTCTCGGAGTTGGAATCATCACTTCGACCAGGTGATAAAAGAGTATGGTTTCACTCGATCAGTCGAAGAACCATGCTTATATATCAAGTCGAGTGGGAGCAAAATTATTTTCTTGATATTGTATGTCGATGACATACTCTTGATTGGGAATGACATTCCTCTCTTGTCTTTGGTTAAAGGATTGTTGAAGAACCATTTCCAGATGAAAGATCTGGGTGAGGCACAACGCATATTGGGAATCCGCATCTATCGAGATAGATCACGATGGACGTTATCACTGAGTCAGGAGTCTTATTTTGATAAGATTCTTAAAAGGTTCAGCATGACCAACTCCAAGAAGGGGAACCTTCCATTGACGTCTGGGATGCATTTGAGCAAGTCTCAGTCACCCACGACGCCCAAAGGGATTGAGCGCATGAGTCGTGTTCCTTATGCAACAACCATAGGATCGATCATGTATGCCATGATATGCACACGTCCAGATGTGGCATATGCATTGAGTATGACGAGTCGGTACCAAAAGAATCCAGGTGAATCACACTGGATAGCTGTTAAAAATATCCTTAAGTACCTACGGAGGACTAAGGATAGGGTATTGACTTATGGAGGAGATACTAAGCTATGCGCAATCGGTTACGCAGATGCTAGCTTCCAAACGGATCGAGATGATGCGCAATCGGTAAAATAAAGCGTACAAATAATATAGGGTACGAGTGGGTATTTATAGTAAGGCACAACCGACTTATGGAAATTGCGGAAAAATCCTGAAAATAAAGTGTACTCGATCGAGCCTGAGTGTACTTGATCGAGTACATTGCACAATTGATCAAGTCTGCTTGGGCTTGATCAAGGACACTCCCTGTTTCAGCTCTTTTCTTCGTGTTGTCTTCTTAACTTCTCTTCCTTTATTCTTCTAGATTCTCATGCCATGCTCTATGTATTCCTCCATGCCCACTCCGCGGTGCTCATTCCATTCCTTTGCTCCATAAATGCATCATTCATGGATTAAACACCGAATAGCGGAAGTATCGGCATTCTTGCATAAAAGGCATGTAATTAATATAAACTAGCACAAAACCGTATCAAAAGCAACTAAGAAGGGGAGGCATAAATATGTATATAATTATGACTCATCATTACCGAACCGCATTACCCCACGCATAGGTGACACTTTTAAAAGGCCTTATCCCAAATCTGAAACTCGATGTCCCGACGATGTAAGTCCGCATAACTCTTTTGTCGATTCTGGGCTGCTTTCATCTTTTGCTGAATCACTTTCACTTGTTCTATCATATCATGTACCATCTCTGGTCCTAAAACCACTGCCTTAGCACTATCATCCCAGCAAATCAGACTCCTACACCTCCTCCCATACAAAGCCTCAAACGGAGCCATCCCAATACTCGTATGGTAGCTTTTGTTGTAAGAAAAGTCAATCAAATCCAACCTATCTTCCCAACTAGCACCAAACTCCATCACACAAGCTCTTAACATATCTTCCAAAGTCATGATTGTTCTCTCTGTCTGTCCATCTATCGCAGGATGAAATGCAGTACTCATCTTCAAGGTAGTTCTCATCAACTCATGAAACTCTTGCCAAAACCGAGAAAAGAACCTCGCATCTCGATCTGACACAATGTCCTTTGGCACCCCATGTAAACTCAACACATTCTTCTTATACCCATTTGCCAACTGCATCTTACTCCACGTATCTTTCATGGGAATAAAATGAGCTGATTTGGTCAAACGATTAACGATCACCCATATCATGTTATTACCTTACTGAGTCCTCGGTAATCCCACTATGGAATCCATGGATATAGATTCTCATTTCCACTCAGGTACCTCAAGAGACTGAATCTTACCTTGCGGTCGTCGCTGTTCCCCTGTGACTCTCTGACATGTCAAACATCTAGCCACAAACTCAGCTGTCTCCCTTTTCATACCAAGCCACCAAAAAGTCTTCTTAAGTTCCCTATAAATCTTGTCACCACCCGGATGCACTGAATACGAAGTACAATGAGGCTCTATCATGATTGTCTTTCTAAACTTCCCATCCTTAGGCACACATCATCTCCCATAAAACTGAACACTCCCATCAGAATGAATAGAGAACCGAGACACTGTCCTTTTCTCTCTCCAGCCCTCCACTCCTGAATCTTAGAATCAAGAGCCTGCTTCTTGCGAATATCATCATAATGATCTGGTTCCACTGTCAAGTCTCCCCTAGCATCCCCTTTTTTGAATCACATGTATCCCCATCTTACCTACCTCATCTCTCAACCTCATCAAAGACATAGCTATGCATAGAGAATGCACACTCTTCCTACTCAACGCATCAACAATCACGTTTGCTTTCCCTTCATGGTATATGATATCCATATCATATTCCCCGATAAGCTCCATCCACCTCCTCTTTCTCATGTTCAGAGTAAAGATGTACTTTAAACTCTTGTGATTGGAAAACACCTTAAAGGTCGCCCCATAAAGATAGTGCTTCCAAATCTTGAGAGCAAACACAAATGCACCAAACTCTAGATCATACGTCGGATAGTTCTCCTCATAAGGCTTTAATTGCCTAGAAGCATAGGCAATGACTTTCCCGTTCTCCATCAACACACAACCCAACCCGTTCTTTGAAGCATCTATACATACCTCAAAATTCTCACTCCCCTCAGGTAAAGCTAAAACCAAAGCTGTGGTCCAATGCTCCTTTAATGTTTGGAACGCCGTCTCACAACTTTTATCCCAACGAAACCTGTTCTCCTTCCTCATCAACGCGGTCATAGGCCTTGAAATATTTGAAAAGTCTTTCACGAACCGTCGATAGTACCCTGCCAAACCCAAGAAACTCCTGATCTCGACCACATTCTTTGGTGCTTCCCACTTAGATACCGCCTCTATCTTACTAGGATCAACAGATACACCCTCTTTAGAAATCACATGACCCAGAAAAGCCACCTTCTCTAACCAGAACTCAGACTTAGACAACTTTTCATACAACTGGTTGTCGCGTAGAGTTTGCAACGCCAACCTCAAATGCTCCTTGTGCTCCTCCTTACACTACAACAAATCCCTTGCATTTTTTACGCTTGTAAAGCCAACTCTCGACGCATAAAATCGTCGATAATTATATTCTCGACGCTTCTTAAAAGCGTAGAAATTTTTGCCGTCAGTATTTTTTGATGCTTTTTAGCGTCACCAATATTGACGCATTTATGCGTCAATAATAAAAAACTACGCTTTTAAGTGTCACTCTATGGCATAATCACGATGCCAAAATTATATATTCATGACGTTTTAAGCGTCATTTGTTCATTTTCTCTATAACGAAATTATATGCATCAATTTTGTTTTACTCATACATCACGATATATATTTAATCAAAGTCCTTACACTATTGTCGACTGGGGTCGTTATATAATATTGTAACAAAACTTCATAATTAATAACCAAGA